>NC_132882.1:24176189-24492439 GCF_030463535.1 Salminus brasiliensis
AAAAAAAAAAAAACATTAAAACTGCAACTGGATAAAAGTATTTTATGTAAACACACACACACTTTATTAGAAACCCCATTGTACACAGTATTCCAAATAGTGTCTTTGCTGATGTGGAGTTAGAGACTGTAGTTATTTCCTCTATCCTTTCAGCAAGAGTCAGTTTCTGGCCCTAAAGCTGCTCTTGCTGCTCTTGGCTGGATATTTTTGGGTGGTGGACCACTCACAACCTAGCAGTGACACTGACGTGTGTAAAAAACCCAGCAACACTGCTGTGCCAGATTCACTCGTACCAGCAAAACACACACTACCGTATGACTACCAAGTCAGTATCACATCTGTGGTCTGCACTCAAATAATATCTGGCCAACAGCGGTCCTGTGGTCAGAAACTGACTAATTATGAGCTGAAAACTGTGCATGGCAAAATAAAAGATGGTTCACTGTCTGTATCTGTACAAGTATGTAGCTGATTTGTGAGGTAACTGGACCTCAAGTGGATGTTGAATGTAGGAGTTTCTAATAAAGTGGACACGTGAGACAAGTGAGGGAGTGTGTCTGTGTAAACCTGGTTGCTTTGCATGTTGTGATGATTCTCGTTACATATTTGAAGAAAAACCACTGGAGCTCTTTCCACACTAACCAACATCTCTGCTGCCCCTTATCTCCACTTCCAGTGCCACCCCCCCTCCCCTCCCTTCTCTCCATTCTGATTGCCATCAGACAGATATTACTTTGCAGGGTCCTCTTGCCATCTGGAGCAGATCTCACAATCACTGACCTTCATCTTAGAGCCGTTAAGTGTTCAGCATCTAAAATATCCCCATTTTTTCTCTTTTCTCCACCACCACCACCAGTGAAGTCTGAAGAGGGCTACCTCACGGGGCATGGGTGTGTGTGTGTGTGTGTGTGGAGGGGGGGGGGGGCTTGGTTGTGTGATGTGTTTCATCTTAAAATAATTATTTTTTTTAATTACTGTTTGTTCTGCAATAAACAAAATATATGTGTATGTTTTACATATATTTCTTTTTAATTGTAAGCTTAATGTTGTTTTTTTGTAAGTAAAAATTAAATTTGATTAAATTAGAAATTAAATTCATCGCTTTTCTTTTTTTTTCATTAAAAAATGACAAATTCAGAAATAAAAACACAAAGTGTAGCCTTGGTTTATATATATATATATATATATATATATATATATATATATATATACATACATATATATATATATATATATATATATATATATATATATATATATATATGTGCGCAGGTTGCAGGAAAAGCTGAAAGAGTGGAGTGAAGATATAATCCCTCCTGCCTGTTGTTAAACTGCAGGTGCTTTAAGCCTCTTTTCCGTTGTGGTGTGATGGAGTGGAGATGACCTGCATTAGGTAAGAGGACTGACCGTTAGACCACAGGAAACACCACAGCTCCATCTCTCTCTCTCTCTCTCTCTCTCTCTCTCTCTCTCTCTTTCTCTCTCTCTCTCTAACTGAATAACCCAGCTTAATGCATATTAATGAACTGCTCCCTGTTTTAAACGCCACATTCCAGAGACAGAAACACTAAACGTTCCCACCCTCTCTGTGCGCGTGCATGAACCAGTATGTGTGCTTGTACCAGTGTGTGTGTGTGTGTGTGTGTGTGTGTGTGTGTGTGTGAGAGAGAGAGAGAAAGAAAGAGAGACAGAGAGACAGAGAGCGAGAGAGACAATTCTTCGTCTTGAAATCGTTTAAAGCATAAAAAACGTAAAAAAGGTACAACCAGAAAAATGTATAACTGTAATAATAACTTCAAATATATAACTGTAGTAATAAAAAAGCTGTGTTCCAGAAATACTTACAATGTCTTTAAATTTAATTAAAATGTTATTCATTAGCAATTACTATTTTTTTTCCATTGTGTTACACTCTCTTCCATATATAGAAAAAGTAAAATGTTGACAGGCAGAAATGTGCTAATTAGCATAGTAATTATTTATTTAAATCACACTTATTTTTTTACGAATTCAAAACGTACCTTCTGTCTAAATTTGGTCATTTACATGACCTTATTAAAAGTCATCAAGTCTAAAATAGGCTTTAACTAAGATATATTTAATAAAGCTCTCTCGCTTTTTAATCATTCTAATTAATATCAGTAAGGCTTCGTTTAAGCCAGTTTTCAGTTTTAAAACGGGTGTAAACAGGTTCTCACACACTGATCTGACTGTAAATGCTGAAAGATTTATCATACAGCGCTGCAGGAGGTGGAGAAAGCGGGCCAGCCAGTGCACCGTCCACCAGCTCATTAACGTTCTTCGCGAAGTTAAAGAAAAGATGTTGAAGCAGGGAAACACTGAAATGTCCAGTTCACTGGGGCTCCGGGACTCGGACACAATGCTCTAAAAAGAAGTGTGCATGGTGTTAGGGTTCCTGTTTGCTCCAGTTTGACTGAAATGCCATGCCCCCCAGAATCATGACCAGTTCAGACCTCAGAAAGTTGCCACAGGCCATTTTAAAGCACAATAGCCTTGAAGTCCTGCTTCAGCTCATTCACTTTCATCCCCTCTTCATTTTTGTTTAAGGCCTGCTAGCTGCAACAGGCCAGAAACTGCGATTACGCACAAGTCGACACGTTTGCAGCTGTTATAAATGGTTGATAAACCTACGTGGACAAAGTGCAGTGCTGTATTTGTATTCACTAATAATCCTTTATGATCCAGAATAAAGAGAGGAATTAACTGTAGAGTTCCTTCTAAGAGTGTGCAACACCAAACCTATGTCCCGTGTACACCTTTCATCCCAAATACTCAAGGAAAAGGAGAGAAGCTAGGCTTAAATTCCGTCTGAGATTTTTCTGTAAAGTTTAGACTGACCGAAGAAAGACATGAACACAATATGCGCCATTCTGTCATTTTAATTTATCTATTTTTTTTAAATATATATATATATATATATATAAAGAAAAGGAAACGCAAAGAAATCAAAACGCTCGGCCGTCAATCGGCCACTGAAAGTAGAGTCGTTTTAACGCAGAAAAGCACCGCTGTTCTCTAAGAGCTGCTTCATGTGCATCTTTAATCCAAAGCATCTTCAGTAAGGAGCGATGTAAACACACTTGACTCGCTGTGCTCTTGTTGGTGCGACTGGAATTTTAATCAGTTAAAACTCAAACTGCTGTAACACAAAGAGAACACCACGTGCTGTTCAGTACTCGTGCTTCGGGTTCTCCTCAACATTTTGACTCCACAGTTGTCCTGCAGTGCAGTTTTAAAGGCTGAGTTGCGGGACAGGGCAGGGCTTCTCCAGGAGCAGGAACAGGGCTGAGCAGAGGAGAGCGCTGCACTGCAAGCATAGGCGAGAAAGAGAGAGAGAGAGAGAGAGAGAGAGAGCGTTGCACCCACCAGAGCACATGCGCTGAGCGAGGAGGAGCTTTGCTTTTTTTTTTGCTTTTACTTTTTTTCTGCGGCTCCAGCTCGACGCCAATCAAAGCATCAACTCCAAAATTGTACGTGAGAGAAACGAGCCCGGGCACCCGGAGGGCCAGACACATCAGTTGGAGCTCGATTGCCCATCTGATCACATCCTGACTGGGACTTTGGTGCAAGGAACGAGAGAAAGCGATAGAGGAGAGAAGCTGGAGGTTTAAAGGCGAGCTGCACCCCCTTGGTTGTTGCACTTTTTTGTGACTTTCTCGGAGTGTGTGTGATTGTGTGAGAGTGTATTTTTTTGGAGGGGGAGTTGGTGGTGGTTTTTGGGGGGGTTCTTGGTTCCCACGTTGGCCGTAAGGATGTCTTTCCCCCAGCTGGGCTACCCGCAATACCTGAGTGCCTCCCAGGCCGTCTACGGAGCGGAGAGGGCGGCCGTGCTAGCCCCGTCCTCCCGCGGAGGGAGCGGGGAGGCGGGCGCAGGCGCTCCCGTGGCCTCGGTGCTGGGTGTCTACGCGCACCCGTACGCGCACCCCAACTACGGAGCCTTCCTGCCGTACGCCAGCGCGGACTTGGCTCTCTTCTCTCAGATGGTAAGAGAAATAAAAGATGACTTTTTCCCATTATTATCGGCTTTGAGAGATACGTTCTTACACCGCGGGTTGAGTGTTTTTTTCCGGTCTCTATTTTAAAACGGTCAAATGTATAACAACATTAAAAAGTAAATACGAACATAATATTAATTCCTTCAAAATTATAGTTTTTTTTTCAAGCGTGTTTTTTTTTCATTTGTAATCTTATATAAGCATCGTTTTTTCCTAAAGTAAATGCATCAATAAATAAACAAATAAAGTAATTGAATTTGACGTTACATTGTCACTGTCGAAATCGAGATTCATGGGATTTGAATGAAACTAAAAATATATATATTATATCAATTGGAGAGTTTTTTTTTTTGTTCAAAAACATGAACGAAGTGAACTCGGGCCGGTCGGAGAAAGTGTGTGTCTAAGTGCGTGTTGGGTGAAAGAGTTGTGAAACTCACATGAGGATCAAATTCAAGTTATTATATATAAATGCTCATTCATTCGCATGATTAATTCATTTCTATCTGCAATCCTGCCATTTTCCCATTTACAATAAAATACGGGGAAGTACGGTTGTTGATCATATTTTGCGTGTAGAAGTGTAATTTATAAATCGCAATTAATCAAGAGGTCATTCCGTTTAAATAATTTACGATAGTATAAATCGTTTAAACTATAAATGATACAACTATAAGCTGCGTTTTAGAATAATGGTGAAAATATCAGCTTGAAGAAAGTTAAAGAAACGTTGTTTTTTTTTTTACTTTTATTTAGTTGTAAATTATTTTAATATACTGACTGTGCAGCTCCTGTTCTTGGAGTATTTTTATTGTACATATATTTCACTCGAAACAGCGTTAAATCTTTAATCTTCAGTCCCTCTAATGTGTTTTTGCATCCTCGAGACGTTTTCAAAGTTTAAAATCTAACACCAGGGCAGTTCTGGTGGCTTGTAAGGCCTGTAGTCCTAGAGTCCAATCTGAGGAGCTATAAATGTGCGATGGCTAAGGCTTATAATGCGCCAATAATTCCTGTAATATTCTCTTTAGCATTTTACTATTTCGTTTTAGCGGGTTGTTAAATGTGGCCTGGCATTGTTTTTGATATCACGGTCAACTATATACATCAATGCAGTTTTTATTATATTAAAACACAGCAAATACGGAGGGCGTCTATTATCCACAGCTTCTGTGTGTTTTGAACGGGTTGACGAGTTATATTGTGAACAGTGATGGTTTCAATCGAAGTGTTGCACATGTAACCGTTCTGCAAGTGAAGTGAAGGTCAAGTGTAGGTGGGTTGCAGTTTATGTAGAAACCTGAATTGTTACAAAAATGCTGTTTTAACCTTTTAAAAAAGCTGAAGCTCTGAAGCTTTGAAGCTCTAATGTTAGTTCCTCCAGAACAAACCAAGATAATGCTGCATTGAAGTTAAGAGGCTGAGCAGTAAAAGTGTAAATACCTTTTTTCATAGTGTATGGTCAAGTTAATGTCAATAGTGCTTGAAGCAACTTCTGGACATTCCTTCCTTTAGCTCCAGTAGTGGGGATTGTGCATTTATGGGAGATATGGCTATGTCCTCTAATTTAGGGAGGAGATGTTATTGCAGGAACAGTGTAACTTAGGTTTATGTTGATGTTTATACCATGCTTATGGTATGTTCTTGTCAATTCTGACAGTTTCTCATGATCTGTTTTAGGGGTCTCAGTATGACTTAAAGGACAGCCCTGGTGTGCACCCTGCAAGCTTTGCTGCACATACGCCTCCTGCTTTTTATCCTTATGGCCAGTTTCAGTATGGTGACCCTGCTAGGCCCAAGAACGCCACACGGGAGAGTACAAGCACACTGAAGGCCTGGCTGAATGAGCACAGGAAGAACCCCTATCCCACCAAGGGTGAGAAGATCATGCTGGCCATCATCACCAAGATGACCCTCACCCAGGTCTCCACATGGTTTGCCAATGCCAGAAGAAGACTCAAGAAGGAAAACAAGGTAACGTGGGGTGCCAGGAGCAAAGAGGACGAGGAGGGCAATGTGTACGGCAGTGACAATGATGGGGAGCATGAAAAGAACGAAGATGAAGAGGAGATTGACCTGGAGAGCATAGACATCGACAAGATCGACGAGAATGATGAGGGGGAGCAGAGCCATGACGATGAGGATGAGCAGGTGGACAAGGCCGAGAGAAAGAGGAGGGTTCTAGTCTTTGACCAGTCCAAGGGAGCTCGCCAGGAGCTAAACAACAATAACAATGACGACAACAACAACAGCAGCAGCAGCAGTAGTAGCAGCAGTAATAGCACAAGGGTATCCTCCCCAGGTGGACAGGGCAGTTTCCAACTTCAAGTGGGCAACAAACCCAAAATCTGGTCTTTAGCAGAAACTGCCACGAGTCCGGACAGCTCTAGAAAGCCCGCGTCACCATGTGGGACAACCAATCAGGTGTCACCCCAGATGCAGCACCCTGCCTTTCTCTCCAGCCACGGACTATACACATGCCAGATTGGGAAGTTTCACAACTGGACAAACGGAGGGTTTCTTGGACAAAATGCCCTCCTGAATGTCAGGTCCTTCTTAGGGGTCAGTCAGCACCACCACAACCACCATGGTCAGCAACAGCAGCAGCAGCAGCAGCAAGTGACTGCACTGGACGGAGAAAAGAGCCCAGAGGACCTTAGTCCAAAACACATAGGTATGCACAGTGTACAAAATGCACAGTAATCATGTTTGTGTACAAAAATACATGAAAGCTGTAATTGTACATAAAATTAAGAACATTAAGGTATGAGTGTTAAGAGTGTTAAAGCGTGAACTATAATTTGTAATACTTAATATGTATGTATATTATTATTATTATTATTATTATTATTATTATTTGCTAATATGAATGCAAATTAATGGGGAAAAAACTATTGAGTTTTATGCTGTCGAAATGAGGTTGGCTTAGTTTTTTTCTAATCATATTTTTATGTATTTTTTTTTTTTCTTCGTAGATCGAGGAATCGTTCTTAGAAATGAGTCACCAACGCATCACACCAACAGTTTGAAATCATCGTTTCGCCCACTTCATGACAGGTAAACACAACGGATTTATAACATTTCGCTGTTGTTATTATAATAATAACATTATTATTATTATTATTATTATTATTATTATTGTGTAATTTGGTGGTTAGCTGCTAATTTCCTGACATAGCGCCGTCAGTGCATGTGCAGATTGGTAATAGATAAAATACACACCGCGGGGTGAAGTCACTTCTGTAAAGAGAGAAAATAGAAGAAACCCGTGGTTGTGCTTTTTCTGGTGATAAAGGCCCTCAATGCCCCCTGTAAATACCCCGCCCCCTCCCAAAGGAGAGCCACTGCTGTGCTGTGTGTGCCTTTCCTAAAGACCCCGGGGGCAGAAGCGAGCCCCGTGGGGGGCAGTTTAGCACAGAGTTGCCCCCCTTTAAACTGACACGGGAGTTTCAACGGGCTGCATTACTGCCTGTGCAGCTCAGCGCTGTACTGCTCTGCCACGTTTGGGCTATTTTAAGTTCAGTGTAGTGCACAATTTAATCTTCAGTTTTTATTTATTATTATATAAAATATTAAATTATAATAACAATTGTATATTATGCTAATGTGGCTGACCTATTTAGATTTTTTGCCACTGACAGTAAATATATAAATATAAATATATATATATGATCTCTCTCTCTCTCTCTCTCTCTCTCTCTCTCTCTCTCTCTCTCTCTCTCTACAGTCCCAGGAGGAATCCGCAGGAAGTCTCTCTCTCGCTCTCTTCTGCTTGATCAAGACATTTTTACGATAGAAAATGAGGAAAAAACAAACAGAGACTGATTTCACTTATTAAATCACCATGAAAAAAATAAGCCCATTCAGTTTGATTAAGACCAAATGGATGGATGGATGGGTGGATGGATGGATGGATTTTGTTCATGTTGTTGTACATAAAGGCCCCTGAGACCCCACCCCCACTGCCCCTGGGACTGTTGGTAGGCTTTCCATCGTTTTTCTGTCTTGGTGGGGTTTTGATTTTTCTGTAAATACAGTGACTCAGATTTGTAAATAGTGACTCGACGGAGTTTGTCCAGATCATATATTTTGTCTAATAAACTAAAGAAATTATAGAGACATCCAAAATGTTTTTTAAGGTTCTGTGGTTTGTGTTTGGGTTATGGTGACAAGGGAGTATGTATTTATTATTATTATTATTATTATTATTATTATTATTATTACCCACAGTGTCTTGCGTTATAATATTTGACAACAAACAAAAGTACATATATTCTCCATATACATGCTATTTCTATTTAATGTTAAAATATACATTTGAATTTTACTCTTAATTGTATTCTAGTTTTCTCTGTTAAACGGCGGTGAAGTAAAAAAAAAAAAAAACAGAGAAAAAAAGAGCATTGAGGTGCTAATAAGAGGCCAGATGGTTGTTGGCTCCAGAAAAATGGATGGAAGCAGCTGGGAAGGTCATTAAGCAATAATGTGGTAACGCCCTGTCCAAGCAAAACCAAAATGGTTCGAATCTAAAATGTGTCCGAGAGAAAAACTGGATTGGATAATAAATTATTAATTGGTGGAGGTGATGCTCTGAAATGGCATTGAGTGGATAGGCGGTGCGTTTCAGACTGTGTGTGGCCCTCAGCATCACACTCACACTAAACCAAGTCAGCACGCGCTGCTCTCCTATAACTTTATTTAATACAATTTGTATTATGCAGTAAAGTAAATACATGCGGCAGCAATGATGCTCCACATATGTGTTTAGCTTCCTTGCGCTAAACATTTTTTTAAATTATAATTTGTGATGATATAAGAAGGTGAACGCATTTCTTACAGATGAAACTGCAGCAATTAAAACGTCCTGAATTGCATGGTGTATGTCTACCGCAAACAAAAAATGAATGGAAAAATTAACGAATGAAAAAGAGGGAAAATGAATGGGTATATTTATTTATTTATTAATTTATTTATTTATTACATACATCATATTAATAAACACATCGCCATAGTCGCGCAAAAATCTTGTATCTCAATATTTCTGTTTTACTGTTTCCATTTTAAACTTTTGAATCTCGCAGTTCTTCTCCACATTGTGTCAAAAATTAAAGATAAACTGACCATTGAAATGCTCCGAATAAAAATATATGTACCAAAAATATATTTTCACATTGACAGAAGGATTTCCTTCCCCCTTTTTATAGAGACGTTTTTGGGCGCGAATATATATATATATATATATATATATATATATATATGAATGTGTGTGGTTTATCCCGCGTTTTACACTGGTTTTTATGCCCTCTTTTAAAATACCTCCCGTGCTAGAGTAGCACCCCGTGAGCGCATGCAGCTAAACTAAATGATAACAGCGCCCTCTGTAGGCACTCAGCGTTACCTCTGCTGTTTATTTATGAACACCACCGTGTGAGACAGGGGGAAAAAGTTTATTTTATTTGTGCTCGAACCTGACAAAACCTTCTAGACCGGGTAATCTGACTAGTACTTGTGAGTTTTTGCAAAGGTATATAGCCATATAGCTCTGAATGCATTTATTGTAATTTTGTAGTTTTAATATAACTTGTTTTCTCTTCGTATCCGTTTAGTTTCCCCAGTATAATTCAGATCTGTCAAAACGTGGATTTGCACTTGCATGTTGAAGTGTTCAACGTACTGATTAACACAATATGCATTTTAAGAGCACCATATCAGTGCAGTTTCAAATTTAAACAGTCGTTTTTGTGAACATATTAATCTCTAAACTGACCAGAACTGGCAGGCTGGACCAGGCTTTTAGTCCCGACTCTTTTAATTTAGGATTAAATTGCTAAATTGTTATAAATAAACTGCCGCCAGTTTAAGAGCCGTTACTAAATAATACAACTTTAATAAACCCGTAATAAACCTGTGAAATGTAAGGGATTAAATCAGCACTGCTGAATTTACTGTGTGCTTGGTGGATTGGTTGGTCAATAGAACTGAAACATACCCAAATGTTAAGAAAGCAAGGCATGTTTAGAATGTACTGTAATCTCATTTACTTCATTTAAAAATCACCATTAGAAAATTAAACTCTCCTCAGCAATCTATGTTGGATTAGAATACATACAAAAATGAGAAATAATTGACAACAAATAAGCAACCAATAGTGGCCACACTTTTAGTGGTACATGGTGAAAAAATGGTTATTAAATATGTTGTAATTTCTTTCCACATCATCTGTGTGGTCATATTTATTAAAACCTTCTCAAAGCAGAAGTGGCGATCCAGGGTCAGCTGTTAATGTCCATGCCCCATTAAATACAATTAAAATGGCTGAGTGTAAACCTTTTTCTCCTGGTTCTTTATACACACAGGTTCCAGGTCAGCTGGCCTTTGGGCTACTGTTTAACACGCAGTGTCTCCCGGTCTCAGAACCAGTGTGTTGTTCTCGGCCTTTGCCCTCTCCACTTTCTGGCCTTGACTTATGTGGTAAAGTCTTAGCCTCACTTACAGGGATAAAAAGGCTTATTCTCGTTGACGCCCTGAATGTATATATAGCCTAACAAATGTCAAACACAACTGTAATTAAACGAAAGGAGGACGGACTCATCACTAACAAAGAAAAACACTGTCCTCAAACTTGTTAGAAGAGGTAGAAATGCATTAAAGGACAATAGGAGAAGTGTGTGTGTGTGTGTGTGTGTGTGTGTGTGTGTGTGTGAAAAGCAGGGGCAGGTGGGCAAATTTCATCTCTCTTTTCTCCCCCTGTTATTTCCACTTCATATACTCACATGAGCTTTTGTGGTCAAAATTAAATAACCTCCTGGTGTCCCATTTATTTCTTTTTGTGGCAGAGCAGCATGAGGTTAGTCCTCTTGCTAGAGGCCATAATATTGTGATTTACTAATATATACAAAATTATTCATTTAGTAGTGGATGTACAGTCAATTGTCTAATGAGTAATAAACAGGGCCGGACCCTATAATTAGGCTGTCACTTCCAGCAATTTTCCCACACAGCCGCGGGGCAATAATGCAAGGGGGGGGGGGACTTACTGAGCAGAATAAAAGGGGGATATGAACAGAGAGAGACAGAGAAAAACAGAAGACAGTGTAATATAGACTTAAGGCCACATAAAACAATCAAGCCTAATAAGTGAAAATAAAAGTGCTTTTATTATTATTATTATTATTATTATTATTATATTTAATTATTATTATATTTCCGGTGTCTTTCATGCAACTGCTCATTATTATAAATATGTAATAACCCTCAAACAAAATTATAATCTCAGCTTTATTTATATAAAATTAAATACCTTTAGATTTATCATCACAAACTGAGAAGTACAAACAGAACCTAATATAAGAAACACTGCATAAAAATCATAACAGTTCTAAAAGCTCTCTTGTAATACAAGTGTAATACAACTGCCAATTGTATTATAATTATTATTGTTATTATTATTATTATCATCATTATCATTATTATTATTATTATTATTATTATTATTTTCTTTTTCGTCTCTTTTGGTGTCTGAGGCTCAGTAGCCCGTTGGAAATCCTTATGGTTGAAAACAGTTCCGATTCTTCCTCTCATTTCCGTTCACAACCAGCGAACCATTAACATCATTCCAGCAATAAACCACTACAGCTGAATTACCAGTTGAGAGTTCAACTGGATTCCATACGCCTCAGTTTTAATGAGTTGATTTAACTCTGATGGACATAATGAATAAAGAGGCACACAGGACAAGGAGCAGACTGCTGATCTCTGCTTTCTATATATAAAACTCTTTGCCGTGACACAATAACACTGCCATAGTTTCTAGCATTTAGCCTAGCACAATGCTCTTTGTACCAAGGCAAGTAGCTGTCTCTCACCCTCCTGTCACACATTGTGGCAAGCCATTTATTTTGCTGCTGTGGGATGGAGAGAGATGTTTGGACTGAGAGAGACAGAGAGAGACACAGGGAGAGAGAGAGAGTTTATCACTGTCTTGTTGTGCTTTTTTTTTTTGGCAGAAGCAGGTCACTCATAAACCCCCCATGCCCGACACAACAGAGCACAACACAAATGCCCCTACCCTCTCGGTAACCTCCCCCGCACACACACACACACTCCACCAGCACCCTCCCCAAAAGATCTCTGTTGTTTTTTTGAAGATGCCGCCGGTATCTCTGAAGTAGTAATCCATTTATCTAGTTTCATGAGTGCTCTGGCTGAATACCTACAACAATAGGCAGCCCCAGCTGGGAGCGGCGAGCCTGGGAGTCCACTAGTCTCTCTCTCGCTCTCTCTCTCTCACACACACACACACACACACACACATGCACGCACAGCCTCAATTGCTTTACACCCTGTTCGGATCGTGCTACTCTGCTTCTCCCTGTTTCCAAAAAAACGACAATGGAGGGGGAAGTGAATGGGGGACGGATGCCTCGGTCATAGCCTTTTCTTCCCAGGAGCCACTGGGCTGCTGTAGAACATGGCACCGGATGAGGCTGGGCCTCTGTTTTGGAAGGGTATGGGTGTGTGTTTGTGGGTTTGTGCGTGTGTATATGTGTGTAACTGGGGGAGGTGGTGCTGTCAATGTTCTCTCATGTTATTTGCACAAACAGCAAGGAGATACGGCTGCTATGGGGCCAGCGAAGGCCTTCACAGTGTCAGTGTCGACTGGGCACGTTATTATTTGCAGAATTTAAGACTTGATTTTTTGTTGTTGTTCCATTACAAAGTTTATAAAACCTTTATAGTTTTTTGATACAGTACATGTAAAAGTCTACTCTTATTTACAACTACAAAAACAGTTAGGGTCAAAAACTGTGGACCTCATTCACCAAGATCTTCCTAAGAATCTGTTCTTGAGAAAATTCTTCAGTCTTTTTATGGTGTGTTTTAAAAACCGCAGAACTGTTTGCAGTTATGCTCTCATAATGATGGATCCCATTGTCCTCGTAAAATAAACAAGCCAGAATCTGCATAAGTGAAATCTTTTCCTAAGAATAGCTGGTGAATAAGGCCCAGTAAGTTTTGTGTTTTTTGGATAGTAAATAAAAAAGGGCTACTATCACTTCACTTTACCACCTTAAAGACACAAACTGAGCACTACAAGCACCAACATCAACTGTGCTCTCGTCCACAGTGCAGAGTAATACTATGCTTTTAAAAATGAAGGTGCTACAAATGGTTTTTTAAGCAATTCCGTGGAAGAACCATATCTGGTCCCACAAAGAGCCATTTAGGTAAGTGATATGTGAGTGTGAAAAATGTGGTGAGAGAAAAATTGGTGAAAAACCTTTAAGCCTTTAAGCCTCATGCATCTCTTTAATAAATTTGTCTCAGTCTGGAACCAAGGATGGTTCTTCTATGGCGTTATTTAAAGAACCATTTGTGGCACCTTTATTTTTAAGTGTAGCCACCAATAATCCAAATTTGAAGATAAACTGAGAACTGTTCAGGAAATTGTTTACGACCATGATGACAAAATAATGTATGTATATTTTTGCTCACATTCACTTGAAAATGAGATTTGAGGTGAGATGAGACCTGGTTGGGAGCCAGACGCTCCATACTGGAAAGGCCATTTATGTGTCGATATATTCACGAATAATGACAAGTCAAGCAGACACTTAGCAAGATGTTAAACAGTGAAATGTTAATCCGTCCTATATTTAGGAGCTCTGAACAGTGTTGCTTCTGTGTTCTGACAACCGGGAGATGCTGGAAATGCTGCCTTAATTATTGTGGACTTGTGAATCATTTTCTGGTTTGAAATGCTGCATATTTATAGTAGCTGTTTTTCCCAGTAATTACCAGCCTCTCGGAATGGGTTTTAACATTTGGTTGTGGTGGAGGCTGCTATTAACTCTAAATCAAAAACATACACATACAAAAAAATAAAATAACAAAATAAATAAATAAAGGCAGATAAAGTGTTCCGAGCAGTCCACATGGTGGTTTAACTTGGTGGGTTTTTTTACTGTACCTTTAGGAGTAGCTTCCAGAAACAGAGAGTTAAAGAAAGACCATACTGTCTGTCACTGCCCTGGAGTGGACTTTGACTTGTAGGATGCCTAACCGACTGCAAACAACCATGCAGAGGGTTTCCCTACATGTTTTTATGCAACTACCTGTATGTAATAAATAAATAAACAGGTTTTAACCCACCTAAGCACATTATTTAACAACATTTATCACAGCAATGTATTTTTAAATGTAAAAACAAACTAGCATATTAGAACAGATGCATAAAACAAACATAAATACAATAGAAACTAGAATTCCTAATTATTAAGAAAGTAGTTAGTAGATCTTGTGAGCTAGTTTGAAGAACAAAGCTGGCTACCAGGTTTCTCCTGGATGCCCCCAGCCAGCGCATGGATTTGTTAAATTTAATAATTTAATATCACTGAGCACTGGTTTACTCCAGGTGTTGAGTGATAACCAGAACTTATACTAGACTCCCATAAGGAAAGCTTTAAAGGTGTTTTAATGAACACAGTGACAAACATAAAGCCTCTACGTCCTGTATGAAAGCTGTTTGTATTTATTTTAATATTCATGTTTTAATGAGGAAATAAACCCTGCATATAAAATTGTATTTTTTTATTTTACAGGAGCCTAAAGTACTGTAGCTTCATCTAGCACTGTCCTGAAAATGGGCAAAAACAAAACCCACACATGCACAGACACACGCACACAGCTACCAACCGCCCCCCCCCCCTTTTCTCCCTGGAATCCCGCACAAAAAAATGTCCAGAGCATCTAGATAATAAAGTCCGACTTTTTCCTGCGTTCCTTTCTGATGTGATGCCATTGTGGTTTTGGGATGATTCCAAAGGGCTGTACAAAGGGAAGCGCAGGCATCTGAAGTGTCACCCTGCAGCTGGGGCCTGGCTCGCCCCTCTCCGTCCTCACGGCACATGTGTGCAGCAGAAACTGATATCAAATAAGCTTCCCTACTCCTCTTCAGCACATTAACTGGGGACGGCTTTTTTTTCTTCAGTCTGCAGTGAGGAATCAGGGATCTGAATGCAAAGAAGCCAGTAGGCTACTGCCTCAACTTTGCACTTTGAATTCTACAAACAGTGATGTAGTAAATAAGAGGGTATATAGCAGGCAGGGGAAATTATATGTATTCAAAGATGTTGAATTAGCATGAAATAGAATGTTGATTTTAGACCACTTATGGCTAATGGCTACGCTTTAGTGTCAACTCTATTTTTTCTAAACAGGACTGGGTAGGTAAATAGGAAACACAAAACTGCTACAGTTACAGTTAAAAAAGTGTGATTACAAGCAGGATTACAGTACAGCCTAAACAGGATTACTATTTTTCCCATGTTTGTTTCTAATCGAGTGAGTGAGTGTAGGTTTGTGAGATGCTGCTGTTGGTGATGATGTTCCTGCTGACTTTTTCTTTCTTTTTTAATGATACATAGCTGGTTGAGTGTAACAGTGTGCCCTGATGGAGAATCTTGAGCCTTTCCTAGCATGCCATAAAAATGCATGTACTAATGTATTAAAAAAAAAACAAAAAAAAAAAAACACACACACACACTTCATTTTTGAAAGTGAAAAGGACAGGAATATCATTTCCAGGAGTAAATATTCTATCAACTTAAAAAGACTTGAATTAAGAAAAAAAATATTTGAAGGTAAGAAAATCATCACTGATGTAGACAAGCTAGGACTGCTGAATGCTTAGCTGACTGCTGGACGCTGTGCTTTCTGTTGCTAAACGAGTCTGTAGGAGGGTTTATGTGTAATATATTAGTACTAATGATCTTAATCAAAGTAACCTTAGGTAAGCTAAATCTTGTATATCCTCACTGACATAATGAAACTCTCATATATGTTTTTAGGTTCTTTTAGGTAAAAAAAAAAACAGCTGCCCTGCTAGAAAAAACAGCCTATACCAGCAAAGCCAGTTTAGACCATTTAGATGGAATTCATGCAGGTCTAGGCTGTTTGTTTTTGCTGGATGTTTTCAACAGTTCATGATGAATGGACCAATATAAATCAATCAAAAATCATTTCATGATTTACAATTATTTACATTATACCTTTTTCTTTCCCTGTAAAATTCCTATTTTGGAAATAAAATGTAGTTTCAGCAGTGGTGGTATACTGTAAATAATACAGTAGGCATTATTTTTTAAATGTGCACATGAGGGGGTTTTGTATGTGGTGTAGACACACTGGAGGGTTTGGTGTGAATTTATATGTAAAGTTTTTCTTTTGTCTTTATTTGAGTAATTGGCTTTAAAACTGAAAGTAACTAGATTGTGTTAATATAATAATCATTTGGATTATGTTATGATTACATTTTTGAACAGATAATCAGTAATCTGTAACAGAATACCTTTAATAAGTAACCCTTCTGACCGTGTTTATAAAGATGTGTTTTTCCCCTTTATTGCATGTCAACATTTGCTCACTAGCTAAATTGCAATTGCAAGCGTTGTTGTCATGCAAAAATTTCATATCCCCCAGTTGGCAATTTTCCAAAAGAAGGACAAAACCTTAACTTTTAATGGAAGTTAATGTGAAAAGACTCTATTCGAGCATTTCAATTGGTCCATTCATTTCATCATTTCAACAATGATATACTACACAGACAAACATACTTCAAGTATGTAGCAAGTCCCTGACCACTAGTTGTGGCATTCTGTGAATTCACACAAATGCCCTTTATCAAGGTTGTGGAAAATGAAGTAGAGTGACCAATTTAGTGTTTTCTAATATCTGTCTTCTTAAAGACAGAGAGTTGTTCAAGGATTTCTCACTTCTAATCTAAACTATGAGGATATTAATGTTACATTTATTTTTCTTGTGGTTATATTTTATGAAAAAGTTATAGATGGTTATAGATTGATTTGCTTGCTTGCTAAATGATGATCTAAATGAAAAATGATCTTGTTTAACACACTGCTTCTTTAAACGAATCTTCAAATTATTCTTTAAATATTATAGACCCATCTTTGCAATCCGCCAGAAAATGTAAACGCTAGAAATGGGGGCATTGTGATACAGGAGAGTAACAGAGGTGTTTCCATGAATCCCAGTGCAAAATCAATACAAAAATGCCCAAAAAGAGTTTAAGAGAGCTAAATTATCATGAGTCTAGAGTCGTACTATACGAATCCCATTGAGGTTTGTAAGAAGCCCAAATTTGCATCTGTGCTACTAGCCTCAATTCAGTTGTTTTGCCAGCACTGCATGTAGGTACATTCACAGATGATACCTAATAAGTCTGTGATGATGGCCATAACCCAGTCTTAGTTCAGAACTCAAGTCAATGGTGCATTAAAGATTGCCTACTGAAGACCTACTGCATTTCCCAGACAGGACAGCTGAGTCACAACCAGTTGAGCAGATGAAAATAACTGAGTACAGTCTCATAGTAGGAGAATCCTTCAAATGAGAATGAACTCCAGGCTTTCAACAGCTTATCTGTGTGCTCAAAATGATCCGACACCATTAGATGACAATGGGAACTCTTTTCTTCGGCCCCATAATCAGACATGTACCTTTGAATTATGTTTCACCACAGTCTGCAAAAACTGAGAATAAATACTTCTGTAATGAATAACACCAATCGGCAGGCCAATCGAAGGCCAAGGTGGAGGCTTATTTCATCTCTCCGATTGATTCCATGTGACAGATTCCACGAACAAAGCATATTTCAGAGAGGAATAACGCTCCCATCAAAAACGCTTTAAAAATACGGATCCCCATCTTGAGGAAATGCCGTCCTGGTTTTACTGTGATCTGCTGGACACATCTGCCACCAATATTGTCCAGCATGTGGTCAACGCCATGTCTCTCTCTCTCTCTCTCTATTTCTCTGTGCCCCCCAATCCACCCCACCCCCCCAACTCTCCTGCACCCTTGCCAGTAATAGCCGTGCAGTCACTTTGTCTGGCACATATTGGGAGGCTTACGCTGGCAGATAGTAGAAGATTTATGCCCGTGCTGACACTGAAGCCACTAATGTCAGAGATTTGCTGAGAAGGAGGAAATGATCTGATGCATATCGCGGCGCGTCGGCGACAATAAAGCGCGAGAAGAGGGTGAGCTCAGGCGGAAAAATGATGGTTTAATAAACCCAAAGACATTTCTCTGTACATCGCACCTTTGTGCCGTTCAGAAGGAGTCGGCTGCAGATAACGGGTAAGCGGCAATAAGCGCCTTTATGTATGAACGAGTCGAACGAAGAGGGATTTGCGAAAGAGGATGGCAACACTGATCGCTGGTACCTAAGCTCCACGTTGTCCAAATTAGCATTACATGGTAAACACACCGTATGAAATGTATACAAGAAGTAGGATAGAACCCATGCATCATACAGCATACTGTAATCATACAGTGTCAGTAACCACATCGGCAACTGTTTGTTGTGATAGGTGTGTGATGTATTAGGAATGCTTTTTTGGTTGCTAATCAGTGGGGTATGTACTTTCTTTAGCGGTTAGCTATATTAGCTTTGTAGCGCCAGTCCAAAACTAAAGAACGAAGCAGCTTTCAGAAATAAACCATGACTTGACTGATTGAGTACACTTGTGGGAAGGCATTGATTGTGCAAATTTGATACTGGACCATATTCTTCAGTGGCTAGCACCGGGTATGAGATGTTGGGTTTATTTATCCCGCACTTAGCGTTGTTAACAGCTGAGCAAACATCTTCAGATCACAAGCATAATACATCTAACATATTGCTGTGCTAAGTTTCTCTTTTTTTAGCCAGTGCAAGCAGACTCATCTCTACCTCTTCAGCCGCTTTATCCAGTGCTCCCATGCTGATCTGTCCACATATCTAACACCTCGGAGTGTCAGCCTGACCGCGTTTAAAATTTAATCAGGTTGTCAATCCGCGCCCAGCTTGTGGGGCTCTCGTTTTTAGAGCTTTGTGCCCAGAGTCAGTGGGCCGCCGCCGCACTCAAATCTGTGTTCGGTGCCTCTCCTTTTAACTAAGATTAGTACAGTTCTGATGCACCCGGGCCTTTAAAATATGTATCAAAGCCGTGGAAATGCCAGCAGTTGGTATGTGGCAGGCAGGGGAGCCAGAGGATTGGATGATGAAGTTATCCCAACTTCCAAGTGCCCCCAGCAGGCTTTTTCGGCCTGTTGTTTGCCGGCCACACCGTCAGAACCGGCCGTCTCCTCACACTAGAAAGGGAGAAAGTGGGGGTTAGCAGAGGCCACTATCTGCTAACGTCTGGCACATTGATCGCTCGATCCTCATCCCTCTTCAGGAAGCACCGCTGAGAAAATCTTCAGGAGCTTTCAGGCCCGTCCGAGCCACTTCTAAAGCTGCCAGCTGAACATCTGCGTGGGGGCCGGGCCCCGGCTGCGGAGGAAAGCAGCACTTGGACGCAACTGCTTTTTTCCAGCTCAGGGTGAGTCTTCGTGGGGCCTCTCTGCTTAAGGCTGCTGCTAATTGGCTGGCCGCGAAGCGCATGCCTTTCTACCTGCTCTCCTCTAATCTCAGCACGGGAGAAAGCAAACGTTTACCCAGCACCAGCCGCACTCCACTCCAGCCACTGACCTCTCTGACATTGTCAAGAAAGCAGAGCGTTGCCTGGAAAGAGTGTCAGCACCAGCAATGATACAGAATCTGGACTACCTGTGGAAAGTTTGGGAGCACCTAGCTTTTCAATATTTTGTTAAGTATTTACAATTCCTTTTTGATATTTATCATATTGAAACCTACAGCATGCTGGGAAACTACCAATACCTTCTCAGCAACTATACCCTGAATGTCAGTTCCATTGCTTTAGGTGTTTTTGACCTTTCCTAAGAAGGAAACAAATAAGGCACCAGCCAGTGATCCAAGGATGCCTTTTGGATTTTCATTACTTCTTGGTGTCGTGTGTGTTTATTTTGTTGTGTGTGTCAGTGTGAAATGAACAACCGCAGAGCAAACCCTGGTCAGTGTTTGCTGACCATCAAGCAGAGGGATCAGACTCTATGCAGGCTCCCAGTAAGGACTGCTGAAGTGAAGCCTGTAAATAAAGAGAGAAAGGTTAACCTGGCTCAGCAAAGATGACATCCACATCTACAAACAAGGACTTAATGACCTTGCAGACACTTGACTTGCACCTTTGTTGGGCCTCTGGTTCAGCTGTAAACCATAGTAATGTACTGTACATTAACAATCTGCCAAGATGCAGAAAGGATCATTTAACTGTGTTCGTATGATAGTTCTTTTGTAGCTGCACAAGCCAAGTACTAAAGTCTTATTTATATTATCCTACATGTGAGTGATAATTTCACATGTTGGGTAAACTTGAACTCCTTACCCTGAGCTCACACAACTACAGATGGACCTAGGCTTAGGCTCTTCTAAGCAACTGTCTAGCACTCTAAAATAATGAATGGCCACAAAGCAGGAGAGAACTATGAGAAGACAGCAAAGCATTTTCAGGTGGTTGTTTTCTCCGTTATTGAGAGATGGCATTTAGGGAACAGTGAAGGTCAAGGTGATATTTGAAAGACAAAGACCCAAAGTTGACTTCAAAAGACTGCACCAGAGAGTCACTACCGGAGTGGTGGTGCACTGCTCTGATGTGCAGTTGTCACAAAGCTCAGAGTCAAGCCTAGTGCATTTTGACTGCAATGAGTAAAAATATGTTTGGAGAAGTAAGTGTGCAGAATTTTATGAAAACAACACCTGTCCAACTGTTAAGCATGTGCTGGATTGATCATGCATTGGGATTGTGTTAAAGTCAGTGGCACAGGGATTTATTTATTTATTTTTTTTTAATAAAGAGAGAGTTTAGGAGTCATACAGTATCCAGACTTTACAAAAAAAAAAGTTGTAAACACACTCTGGGTTTATGTGCTCACAGTATACATGAGATGACACAGTATACATGAAATACAGCATTAACCCCTTATTACCCGTATTATTCAGTAACTACAGGGCCTACAGGTTACAGATTACTAATAACATTTACAGCTAATTACTCTTAGCAGGGGTTCTGTATAGGGGAGGAAACTCGATTCTAAGGACCTGTGACTGACAGGGGCCCTACAAATGTATCTATAGAGTATTTAGGCAAAGTATGCAGAGCTGTGGGGCTCATTGTAATATCTTTTAATAGGGTCCAAAATCCCCGGCAGCACCCCAGACTCTTAGATATTGCTATCACAGACAAAGCAATAATAATTATTTATATGTTTATGTGTTCTTTCTTACTCATTGCTTTCTGAAACGTGTGGAGACATTATATGGAAAGTGCAGGTTCTAAAACTTTCTAACAGTGATTCCATGTTTTTAGTGGTAAGCATTGTTGTGTACAGTCCTGTTTTACAGAAAAAAAACCCCGTCCTTTACATTTTTAACAGGCAAACGTATATTTCGAATCAGTTTAAACAGAATGTAAGTCAATGACATATGTAATTAATTAGGCAGCTATGGAATTAATGATGTTACTCTGTAATTAAAATTTTAATAGTAATCTATTTATCTATGTGAATGTATAGTAGAAGGGCAATAGCAACTCTGTAATTATTAACCAAAGGGGTTAATCAAGTCTGTGTCTGTGTTGTATAAAACAGTAGTCTGCAGCATGGGCCAAGTCACCCACCCAGGGTAGGCCATGGACAGCCATGAACAGGGGTTGGCGGGGGTTCGGCACCGCTGCAGGCCGCAGACCCGTCCGTGAACCCTCGCGCTCAGCGAATTCTCCTTATGTGACAAATTGATTTACTAGGCGAACATCCCATCCAGCAATTACTGCGCACACAGCACACATGAAAGTGCTGTAAAAGCGAGCCATCAGCACATAGCGGCAGATGACATGTATGAACGAGGACAGCCAGAGTGGAATGGACGGCTTTTTCGGGGACGAGCCAAGCATACGGCGTCCATATGAGGCCTGGGTTAACCACCATCAACAGAGAGGAGACACACACCCTACTGTCCTCTTGGTGTCTTCTTTGTCCACCCCTCAAATCGACTGTAAACATTAGTTTAGAAAAAGCCTCCGTGGCCTGCACTACCGGAGGAGTGGCACTGGGGTAATTATCGACAGAGGGAACTGCCTGTTGGTCTAAAAGCAGTTTATGACGGTAACAAAGGGCTTTGAGACCAGTTTGGCAATGATCAGCATCGCTTTCATCCTAAAATTATAGCCGTAACTGTCAGACAATGCTTAAATCATACACACACACACATGTAGGCTATTTACATATGCATGTATTTCCATGGTCCCATAAAGCGAATAATTACCGAGAACTTAGAACTTGTTGAAAGTAAACATGGTTTAGAAATATAACAGTATAAATAGATACGGTTATAGCAATTACATGCGGGAGAGGGAAAAGGTCAAAACTGAGGTCATGGAGAAGGATGTCTCTTTTTTTTAAACAAAGACCAGAAAGCATCATCCATCATAATGTGATCAAACAAAGTCATGAAGCATTTTTAAAAGTGCACAGCTTAGAATCAGTGCTGCAGTAACACTGCTGCAGAACGATTGTCCACTTGGGATGGGTCACCTCGATGTGAGTCATTCTGTGATTTTCCACATTGCAATTTTCAAAATTCTCATTACCATAAAAGATATATTCAAGAAAACCGCCTAAAAACATGGGCTTCAGGTGGCTCAGTGGTCTCTCAGTGCCCTGCTCTTTCGGACAGTAGAGTCCAAGAGACCACAACTGACCATGCTCTCTCTGGATGGGTAGATGGTGCTTTCTTCCCTTGCTGGCCTAGTTGGTGTTAGCTGGTCTTAACTGCGCATCAGCTGCAGTTCGACAAGAGGCGATTGCTGGCTTTGCAAGTATCAGAGGAGACATGTTAAGTCCTTACCCTCCTAGTGTCGGGAGCATTGCTAGTGCTAAGGGGAGCTACGAAGGGGTGGGTTAATTGGCAGCACCAAACTGGGAGAAAAAAGGAAAAATGTGACATATTTTCCCACCTTATTCATGTTACCATTTTTATTCAGACATTAGAGCCATATTCACAATCAAATAAAACATGATGAGGTGGTATATGACAGGGTGGTGACCTAGCACACATGCTAATCAATTTGAGCTATTATTTTAAGGGACTGTAACAAGTGACTGTAAAGGGATGTGATGGGATGTGATGTTGCTCCAAAACCTTTTGAAAGTTTGGAGGTAGGATATAAATAAAGAGCTATTTGGCTGAATTATTATTTACATCAGTTATTTATATCAGTAATTCATATCAGTTACAGAGATTTCAAATGGTTAAGATGATTATTTTTTTGGTAGTGATTTTACTTGTAGCAAGATAAACTTTTTGGCTTCATTTGTTAATCCAATTCAGAGCCCTGTTAAGAAATAGTCACTTTTTCCTTATTTTCCTTAACCTTAATTTTTCTTTAGGATTCTGAAAACAATATGCATTCAGACAGATTTGCACAATCCTTTAACTGATATTGTAACTGTGCCCCACAAAACCTTCAAGCTCAGCATCCCCATCTTTCCCTTTAATTGACTTTTGTCTTTTTACAGACCATTTTTACAGCCTGGAGCTTATGTTCTGCAGGGCCACGCTGTCCAGACAAGTGAGCTGTCACATGTGCCGCCGACAGTGCTTGTTATTTTTTTAGCTTTCAAGTCTTGTTTGCATCCCTCTGATGGACTTGTTTTGAAGTCTTCATTTGTTTTAAAGGCACAGTCAATTTCAGAATTGATTAGGCCTTTCGCCCAAACATGGCCGGACAGTGTTGCTTTTACTCAGACATGTTGGACAAGTCCTGTCACTGCTCACACTGAGAGAAAAAGCACGCCTCTGCGTTACAGCCCCAGAGGAGTAAGGCCAGAAAAGCGCTAAATAAATACACAAACCCTTTCTACAAGGCATGTGATTTAAAACTCTCACATCCTACTTCTACATGTGTCAGAAATAGGAAACTGCATTTATTTTGCTTCCAGGGCCCCCTGGGGTCTGTAACCTTTCTCTTGCCTCATGATATAAATAGTAGGATCATTCCAGTGACTTGTGGGTGAAGCATTTGCCAATGGTCGCACATTCAGAACACATGCGTCACCGTTTAATGGGTCTCATTCTCACTTTTCTCTGTTCTGCGAAAGCCACTTAGGGCAAGTTTTCCTTGCTTTGGATGAATGCATAGAGATATAGCGTGGGTACTTCAATATTTACACACACACACACACACACACACACTGTCCTCCTGCTTTAGAGACAAATTGAAAAGCTGATGTTCATTATTCTCAAACTTTATGAATCGATCATTTGTTTACAATATTAGATTGTGGAAATATTTGAGATGATTCTGCTTTACACACCAAAAACAAATAAATGGACGTAAATCCAGCTTGACCATACAAACCGGACCACCCATATACACATGAGCTTATTACTAATATCAGCTGTTTTCTTATTCCTACCCTCAGCTTATTACACCCTAGTGTGGTTTATTGTGTTTTATGGCATGTATATGGAGAGGCATATCATGTTTAATGGTGGAATTTGTCGCGAACATTTGTGAAAATATAAGTGCTTGTTATTAGATGGTATTAAGTCACCACTGGAGGGAGAATTAATAAAGCTTGTATCTGATTATGTCAACAGTTATGGTTCGCTTCGCTGAGCGCTGAACACTATTCAAACAACTCCGACACTGTTATTCCTGCAGCGCCACTGGAGCGCACACAGCTGGGCCGAAGCAAAATAATCACAGCTTAAGTTTCCGTGAGGTAATGGTGTCAACCTGCGGCACAGTTTGATGACCCCGCCGTGAGTAAGCGGCGGTCAGGAAGAGCGATGGTCTCCTGGGTCTCCTGGGACTACCTCTATCTTCATTCACATAAACTAAGCGAAGAGGGTCTGCGTTGAGATTGCGTTACCCGACCACACACTAACACACTAACTGTGCACTCTTCAGTGGCAGTCTTCAGTCTTTCTACCACACTCCCAGCTCAAATGGAGAAGTGTAGTGTAATAATAATTATAATAATATAAACAATCTCATCTTTATGGCTGTCTGCCTCTTGTGCCATTATTATTTTAACTGCTTTCTCTGTACTCGCCAGTTTGATAGCACAACAGCCAGTCTGGTTCATTTGAATGAGTGAGAATCCTCACATGAACCCTGGTGAGCACCAGTCAATGAGACCCCCTGAGTCGGTGGGTCTTGACACACTTTTAAACGAATTCCAGTGCAGTTAAATTGTATGGAAGTAATATAGACCAGAGATGTCTAAATGAACCAAACAGATGATCAACTGTGGTTCTGTGTTTAGAGCGGTGGGTTATTGATCACAGGGTTGTGGGTTTGATATCTGGTTCCACTAAGCTGCCACTGTACTGCCCTTAAGCAAGGGCCTGAACTCTCTCTGCACCAGGATGTTGTAACTTGGCTGACCCTGTGCTCTGACCCTGGGATTCATGAAAAGAAGAATTTCACCGTACTCTATAAGTATAACTAAAGTACTACCTAAAGGAAATTGATGTGGTGCAGTAGTGATACATATAAACACACTAATCAACATAAACAGACACATATTAAGTAAAACTAACCGCCTAACTAATATATACTGTAAGAATAGAAACCAGCACTGCTGTTGAATTTATGTTCTAAATACACTGGATGATTTTCTGCTTTGGTCTGAACCACAATATCCAAAATACAAGCATTAACACATCCTACAAGTGACCAGAAAAAAGTTCAGAGAGAGAGAGTGCTATTCACAAAGCACCTCAAAACAGGACAGTAAACCCAGGATCAACCTCACTCCTTACCAACTGGTCTAGATACAACACTTCTGAAAGGAGAAGCTTTGTAACACCACCCCAGATTAGCTCACGGCTTAGACTTAGAACTTCAGAAACAGCTGGTGAACAAATAACAGGGATACGGACACGAATGAAACAATAGCCTTCGCCTTCAGTTGTATTGTGTTTGTTTTATTACTTTTTAAATAATTTAATAGGAAAATAATTAGTGTAAACAATAGCTTTGCCTAGCATAAAAAGGTTACTTCAGGAGAAAAGTAGTGAGCCTTGCTCAAGGGCCTGACAGTGCCAGCTTAGAGGAACTGGGTATTGAACCCACAGCAATGTGAACAATGGCCCTGAGCTTTAACCACTGAGCTGGCATCTCGAGATGAAGTGAAGTTATGACACAAATTCTGTAAAAATACAATATAACAATACAAAGGGATTAAAAGTTTGTCCACTAAATGTACTAGCCAGATTTACTCAAGCAAAGGAAATTTAAAGGTTTCTGAAAAGTTCAAGACTTCTCACATTTCAACACAATTCTACTAGATTCGTGTATGCAGTTCATTAGACACATTTTTTATTTACTGAATAATTAAGAATTAAGAACTGATGGTTAAAAATGAAAAATTGCATGTGTGTAATTTCTCTTACGGAATGATCAAGTCTCACAGTTCTCTAATTCCACTGAAGGGTTTTTTCATCTCCTGACAAGTTGCCATTTTGGAGAAACAAGGTTTTTGCATGACATCGGCGCGCAAAAATCTTAAACTTGTACTGTCAAATGTAATCATTAGGAATCTGAGAGTTTTATCCTCACTGTGGGCTTTGGAATTTGCAATTACAGTTGTTCAGAAGAAGCTTGAAACTTGTGGTTCATTCGTTTCTTACTTTGGTAAGTTCACTGTCTTCTATTTTAAGACAAGTGTGTTTGTTTATGTGAATACTGTAGGTAATAATTACTGAAGTATTTTCTCTTCAGTTAATCTCTGGATCTGTTTGTTCATCGCCAGCCGACCTACATAAAGAAACCTCCTAACAAAGGATCACTGGAATTCCCCTTTAACCACAAACAGATATTCCAGACGTTTTGAAGTCCTAAGTAGTTTTATGCATCATAAATACAACCACAGAGGACAGGGGAAGTGCGAACCCTGCTGTCAGACAGGTCAGAACCAACTGAAACACTGATACTGCAGTAACGCACAGTTGCAAGACTGAAATAAAAAAAAGTAAATAGATGTAACATTACAATTACTCTATATGGACAAAAGTATTGAGACACCTGCTCATTCATTGTTTCTTCTGAAATCAAGGGTATTAAAAAAAGAGCTTTTGTCTGAGTAACGATCTCTTCTGTCCAGGGAAGGCTTTCTACTAGATTTTGAAGCATTGCTGTGAGAGCTTGATGGCATTCAGCAACAGTGTTTGTGAGGTCACAACTTTGGATGATTAGTACCCATCCCACCTCAATCACAATTCCCCAACTCATCCCAAAAGTACTGGATGGAGCACCATCATTCCAGTGAACACAGTTCCACTACTCCACAGCTCAATGCTAGGGGTGTTTATACCCCTCTAGCCCACACCTAGCATTAGGCTATGGTGCCATGTTTTTCTGTATCTGTTTGTTCTGTTGTATTGGCAATACTGTCTCTATAAGGACTTGCAGGTCTGTGTCAGCAATAGGTAAAACTAGTCTGATTGTGGAGACTTACTTCAAAATTGCTTATTCTCTCTCTCTCTCTCTCTCTCTCTCTCTCTCTCTCTCTGTCACTCATTGATTACAAACTCTGGCTGTGACTGGAGAAAGTGGTCAGCCCTTTGGCCTACACTCTTAAAACCAGTGCACCAAAAAAAAAGAAAAGAAAAACCTTAGAGCAAGGCTAAAGAAGAACTTTTCCCCAACACAATTCCACAAATCTTTTTAGTGGATGGTTCTTCAAATACCTCAAGTGAAACCAAAGGTTCAATTTGGTTTAGGGAAACAAATGCCGTTCTTCAATGGCATCACTCCAAAGAATCCACTTTGGTGCTTTTGTGCAGCATGGTAGGGCTGAGAGAGGGCTGAGACAGTTCTCCTTCGCACCAGCAGTGTGTGCAAGCTCAGCCACCACATGCACACACACACACACACACACACACACACACACAAAGCTCAGTTGCTTTTTTTTCTAGACCAGTTCCATTCACCACATCCTAATCTGAAGCTGATTCAGAAATAGAGCTCTTGTTGTTCTTAGTTGCAATGTGAACACAAGCTCAAGCCACACTGACAATCATAGAGCAGACAAGCAAAGCAACACAAAACTTTGACTGACCCCAAATTACAAAAAATAAAAACACATCAACAACATCATGTCCACATTTTTCTCTAGAAACATCTACTTTGCACTTTCACTCAGTAGCTCCTTAATGAGATCTGAGGTCCTTCAGATCTTTCAAAAACAGACCATCCATTAAGAAATAGAGCCTCGATACTTCAAACTGGGTAGAGCAAGGTAGAAGTTACGAATGATGATGACTATGGGTATGATTTCTCCTCAAAATTCATCTGTGGTTTCATCTGGATGGAGACAAAAGGATCCTGTAAACTTAGGTCTGAAGATTACACTGCTCTGGTTTGTTACGGCAGTTCTTGTGCTCTAAAATCCTATATTTGAACAAAAAAGAGAAATGTTGTAGGTATTATAGCCCATCTTTGATAACGACAGTAGCAGCAATGTCCAAGACGCGCAGATTTTTGCTGTGGGACTGTGCCGTTTTCCAAACAGATGTGTACAAAAGCGAACGCGCTGAATGCTACCCACCAGCATGTTTACTTGGTTTGGCAGTGCCGAGGCGAGTGGAGGAAATTATGGAAATGTAAGCTTCTATATGCTAAACTCAAGCTGCTACAACTGCAATCTTCAACGTCCGACTGGTTTGTAAATTACTTTCTACTTGTAGCATGTGTTCATTATGGTATTATATGCAATTTTTTTTTCTTAACTCTATGCTTTCTTCCGCTTCAGGGTGTTTACAGAGAGAAACAGGTGGAACGGCATCCTCACACGCTCTCCTTCGCAGAGTTTAAATAGAGAAAAGTTTTCTTTGGTATGGAGTTTTTTTTAGAAGAAAAGGAAGGGAGATAGAGAAAGGGAAAGAAAATACATTTAAAGCTTTGTGAGGTGTAGATTTAAGTTCCAAGTCCTGGCCAAACTTCTTATGTTTTTTTTTTTGTTGTTTTTTTTTTTCTCCTCAAGAAATCAAAGCCTCTTTGTGGGCCTGGATTTGAAATCCTTTCTCTGGCACATAAAAGATGTACCTTTAAACTGGCTTTCAGGCCACTGACAACCATGCAAATTTCTCAGAGGTAGGAAGCCATCTCATTGACACTGTTTGTTAGAGGAACATAGCCGAAGGGGGGTTGGGGTGGGTTAGGTCCCGTCCCATGCGTTCCAATGTGGCCCACCTCTCGGTGACAGGACTGGAAGAAGTGTCACAAGCTTGTTATTTACCATTAGTTTCTACCATTCCAACCCTGCACCCCTCCACTGCCAAGCTAATTCAATCGTTCGGGGTAATCTCTCCGTAGCCCTGGGAGGTTTTTTCTTCTTCTTCTTCTTCTTCTTCTTCTTTTTCTTGTAGGCACTAAGAGACCTGACCTAGTTTTTTTGTTAAAATGACCCTCAAGCAAATAGTTTTCTTCACAAATTAAATATAGAGTTGCAATCATTCTTAAGAACACAGTCATTATGCCATTATTATAACTGTGTGCTTCACTAAAAGTTAACTGATTGATTGTCTGTCTTCATTAATGTGCTTGAGCTCTGTGTTGTGAGGTGGAGCCAGTATAAATAACTGCAAACAGACTGATGTTTCTGATGTTATGGTAACCTCATATGAGATACCCTTCTGAAATATGAAATGTAATGAAAGTATATTAAATTAAAGTAAAAAGTACTTTTACAAACTAACTAATGCAAATGATCCACAAAATGTCCGACTTACACATACAGCCAGAAAAACACTCAAACTCTCAGATTTACAGATGTATTTATGTCTTATAGATATCCCTCCTCAGTCTGGCCCAGCACTCGATCACGATCATGCCCTAATTATCTTATAAGCTTCAGAACTCTTCAGGACAACGCAGCAAAGATCCATAACAAGCACGGCCTTTCGATATGGCTTGACAAGTGAACAGTTTCATTTCAGCCACCATTTAAAAAAAAATGTAAAAAGAATGTGACTAATTGCCCCCATTTGTGCCTCTACAGGGACTCATATGTTATTTCAGCAGAACTCTGCTGTTAAAATGCCCACTTCAATGTTCAATGCCTCATGTTAGTGGGTTCTTGAGCGAGAGAGTAAGTGAGATAGATGATTATAACCAATGCATATGATTTGCATTGAATATAAACACTAAGCATCATGAGTCATCAAAATTGCTAAATAGGATCAGAGCTGGTGATTGACAGGAAGGTGATATGAAAAGCATCCCAATTATCAGCCAGCAAATTTTGGATGGTACAACCACATCATTACTAAAGTGTCTCAAAAAGGCATTGACTTTAGACTTTTTTGACTTTTAGACTTAATTCTACATTTCTCTAAAGTTTGAAATTCAGAATCATATCACATATGTTAGCATTGCCCTGCTTGTTACACAGTCATAATACTAGGAATGCAAAGGCGTTATCATTGTTGTGGGACACAATTTAAAAAAGGACAACAATCCTTTTTATTGCTAAAATCAATACTAAGTAAAACCATTATCAGCCTTACTGCTTCATTTATAATTATTATATCCTTACAATTCATATTCTATTATCATAAATAATCATATTTTAATATACCTGAATTTACAATTCTGTTAAAGGTAATATCTTTTACCACCTTTCTCTTATATCAGTCCTCCAACCTCCAACAAAAATACAGCATTTAGAGCCATCTTACTTTCAGTTACTCACCAACTGTTGTTGTGTGACTTTGTGCAGGAGTGTGTGTTTATGTGAAGGAGGAGTGTGTATGTATGTGTTTATGCATGTGTGTGTGTGTGTGTGTGTGTGTGTTTGAGAAGAGAGGTGCTGGCTGCCGGGCGAATAGCAAAGCTGACAATGAGTTCAAAGCAGCACAGCATCAAAAGGATGTCACAGGTAAAGACTGAAGGACGGTACACAGCTCCAGTCTCCGCGCTAACTTGATGCAGTGAGTTTTGCGCTCCGGCTAAAACGAGGTTTGGTCGCTGTGACCTCGATCTTCTGGGTCTCGCTGGGGCCTGTCAGAGTTTTCCAAGCACATAAAAGCGAAAAAGACAAGTTATGCAGTGTGTGTTGAGGCAGCCACAACAAAGGTGAAGATTTTGTTATACAGGAATGGAGCCGGAGTATAGTTGGACGCTGGGAAAAAGAAAAGAAAAAGGAGCCGAGCCTAAACGATGAAGGATATCAAACTCTGACTCGGTGGTCATCGATGGAAACTTTATTTTTATTGGTAATAAAGTACATTTAAAGATTCAATATAGATAAATCAATCTGCAACTGTATTCCTTTATTCCTGAATAAAGAAAATCAAAAGTATTTGTAACTGGCTCTTATTTATTTGTTTATATTGTTACATTTCTGAAGTAGTTCTGGGTCTAAATTAAAACATTACATCAACATACATTAACGCTAATATAACCCGTAATCTATAGTGTTACCACTTCCACTTGCTAACAGTTGTTACTTGTTTATGTGCTAACAAAAATAACATAAAACATTGATAGAGTAACTTACAACAACACAGGATACCACCGGTCAACCAAAGGTAGACAACCCTGACCACCATCCTGGCTGGAAATTAGCAGGTAAAGGTTCCTAAAATCCAGAGCCTGAGAGTTTGTAACAGTTTCTATTACACTGTGGAAGAATTTGCCTGCGAGCCTGGCTTGACAGATTAGCTAGGTTACCCGGACAAAGCAGGGTGACAGTGAAACAAGAGCTACTTTTATGAGGTCCGTAACACAAGCCCAGGGCCGCGGAGCGCGGGGGCTGGAAAGAGATCCCCCTGATGAAAGTGAGGGCAGTGCTCCATCTTTCATGTCTCCATAGGTTTTATTTTGGCCTGCCGTAGACGGGTCCACAGACAGAAATGACAGACAATTAAGATGGCACAAAAGCGAGGGGAAATTCAGCCGCGGCCTAAATGACCCCAGCAGGCCTGACGGTATTTCAATGCACGCGGGGCTGCCTTTTGTCCGCAAATTCCAAGGAAAACCTTTGGGAGAAAAAAAATAGGGCTCCTAAGCCCTGGGACTGTTTTCTATAGGTATTTATAGGGCCGGCGGATTGGCGTGTTTAAACCCTACCTCTGTGCGTCAAAGGAAAGAAGAAGCAATAGAGGAAGGATTTATGTGGAAATTAACCTCGGGCCCTTCTACATATCAAAACAGGCGTGAGCTTATGAAGTTTAATTCGCATGTTTTATTCAGCTAAAATAGACGTTTGGGATGGCTACCGTGTCTCGGTGGGATGATACTGAAGTCACTAATGATTCGCTACTGAGCTCTTTACAATGCATCTGTTTCACTTCATCAGTTCATTCGAGAGGGAGATATAAATGAAAAAAATAACTTTGCCCTGTCTGAAAGATGATTTCTGAAAGTCTGCACCCACATTTTGTTCCCTACCCACAACGTAACCCTGTTAAACCAACCATACTGTGGATGTGCTAAAATCCCACTTTGTCCCATCATTATTTCACAGTTCTTCGAGGGAGAAAACACATTTTCCCTGTAAAATAGTAGCGATATTGATATGAAGTAGGTGTGTTAGGTGCTACTATCCAGTTTGTTTATCAAGGACACTGGATATGGAATAACATGTCTTATCCTAATCTATATGATTGTTTTTCAATGATATTTATGGACTATGTCATACTCTAGTGTATTTATTGAGAGTGACCAATATCTCTTATTCTAGAGCATAGACTTGTTCATTAATAGAGTTCACAGAGTAAAGTGTCCTGTTCTGGTGTATATGATTGTTCTGAGGGTTTATTAAGGATGTTAATGGACTAATATCTCATATTCTAGAACATTGGAGTGTTTATTGAGGATGTTTATGGACTAATATCTCCTATCATCGTGCACAGGAATGTTTATTGTGGGTGTTTGTGGACTAATATCTCATATTCTAGAGTATATGACTGTTTATGAAGGATGTTCATGGACCAATATCTCCTATGAAAGTGTACAGGAACGTTTTTTATTATGGGTGTTTGTGGACTAATATGTCATATTATACCGCAGATGAGTGTTTATTGAGGGTGTTTATGGACTAATAGCTCATACTCTAGAATATAGGGGTGTTTATTAAGGATGTTTATGGACCAATATCTCCTATAAAAGTGTACAGGAATTTTATTGTGGGTGTTTGTGGACAAATATCTCTTATGAAAAACTACTGTTTTTCTTCAGAATAATGCTTAGTGCTGCTGTCGCAAACAAAAGCATTATCATGGGAAACACAAAGTTATGCAATAACTGAATAGCCTGAATTGGTCTGAAAGGGTTAACACATTAGTTCCTTTTAGTTCATTTTAGATAACACAGTTCAGGAGAAAGCTTGATGCTCTGCGGCCCAAGCTGTATGTCCTCACCAGCAAGGTAGAAGTCAGAATCGGATTGCCTTTTCCCACTAATATGGAAGGCGATGGGCCCAGGTGAAGCGAGCAGGTTTCTCGCTAATCTCTGTCACTCATTCCCTGGCTCCTCACCGTCGCTGCACAGCTGAAACACGGAGCATATCGACAGGGGAACATCCGAATATTTGATCTGCATTAGCATTTCTGAAGCCGTCTTCTTCTCCTCCACTGACGCCTTCATTTTCTGACCCGGGTTTAGGCTCGCTCCCGCCTTCAAAATGGGCATTTCCATCAGAGAGAGAGAGAGACAGAGAGAGACAGACAGAGAGAGAGAGATTGGGTTGCATATGTCTCTTGCTGAATCTCATATTTAACACCCAACTCATTTTTTCCTCCTTTTTCTAAGCCCAGACATAAAAAGTAAGGCACTGCATTAAAGTTCCCTTCATGTGTGAAACCGTGCAGTATATAGCCAGCGAGTTTAAAGGGGTTCTGTTGCTTGCTGAGGTTCAGGGTGGGATTGCTGAAGCATTAGTATTTTCCTTCCATGTTTTGTGAATGGAAAGTGGCAGATGGTGCAGAGGTAACAACTGTTAGCATTATGGGCTAATGGCTCCGTTGGCCAATATAAACATTGCAAGCAGGGTTTGATCCAGTTTCTAGCACAGGGTTTTGCATGTTGTGGCACTAGATATTGCTACCACTTTATTCAGGCACTTTATTGACTGTGCTAGCACACAAATAATGCAGTAAAGCTATCCAGCGCTAGCTCTTAATCAAGCTTCCATCCTGCCATCAAACTGATTGTTTGAGGAGGCTGTGTCATATGCCACCCCAGAGATTGTGCAGGATTGTGTTTTTAATGAAAAGCTGAAAAGCTTATTTTCCCATCTGTGCCAGCCCTGATTCACACCAAGATAATGAAGTTGTTTGCCTTGCTTAATCTCTTTATAAGAAGCAGTATATTAACAGAAATTCCATCAATTCTAGTATGTTGACGTGTGAACTGCAAATTGACCCAGCTTTCTTATTGAGCTTTCTCCATTTCTCTCGTAGCTACAAATCTTTCACTGGCAGAGGCATGACCCTTATTCCTCGGTGACAAAGCTGCTTTTGCTGTAAATTTAAAGGTTCAGTATGTATAAATGGATCAACAATTATGCTCTTTGCTTCCACAGTCTGCTGTTGAAACAGTATTCGTTATTGGCCTACTCATTTATATCATGGTGAGGACAACCCAGACCTAGCATAATCTAGAGCAGAGTTTTTTTTTACGTTCTTTTATGGGATGATCCACATGTAGAAGTAGTGTTTGAACCCATCAAATATTCTATTCTAATATAAGGTTCAAACGAAAAAAGTTTCTGGTCAAAAGAGGTTCAGAGGAATAAGGCGCTGTCACTATGACCAGAGGATTGCTAGTGTGAATCCTGCTAACCATCGGCAGCAGGAGCCCAGAGGGAGCACGCTTGGCCTTGCTTTCTCCAGGGTGGGTGGAGGGCGCTTTCTCCCAAGTGTGTTGGTTGCCTGGTGACGTTGCACCCGCAGCAATTTAGAAAAAGAGGTGATAGCTGCCTGTGCATGTGTTGGAGGAAGCATGTGTCGGTCTTCACCCTCCCAGTGTCAACTATTAGCTGTGTGTAAGGCCACATTGACATAGGTGAGTTCTGAAAGTGGCAGCAGAAATTTCACATCTGAAGGAGGCACCACTCCATTTCTTATATTGAAAACCAAACTCAACACAAGAGTTCAGTCATTGAAATTACACAGATCCTTTTAAATGAATGCATCCAGCTACTTTTTAGGCGCATCTATGACAGACATTATTTTTATTATTTATGTAAGATCTCCAGAGAAACGCAAAAACATTAGCTAGAGCACTGGGCTGTGGAGAAGTAGAACAGTGTTCTAGGAAGTGATGGACCTTTAGCCAATCCAATTATCCAATGTGTGATCTAGAACTAGTTATTAAACATCCTAAACTCCATAATAGTTTTGTGGCTGGACACAATTAAATTTTCACAGCAATGTTTAAACATTGAGTAAAGCCTTAATGGAAGAGTAAAAGTAGTTTCAGCAAAGGGGGCACAAACTAATCACCAATGCTCTCAAAATCCTAACATCAAATGAATATGTATAAAATATTGATTATCTATGTTAATACTTTGCTAATTTTGAAGCATTTCAGGCTTTAGACATTTTACAAAATGAAATTCCAGTTAAAATGATCTAAAATGTATCACAGGACTCGCCTCTAATATAATTAGGTTTCATAGACTAGTGCTATGCAGTGGAAATGAATAATGGCTTATGTTCAAAATCCGTAAGATGATCTGATACTCCCAGCTGTACTCTGTGGTCCAGTCCTACCATCTGCGTACCATCGTTCCAGCATAGCGTTTAGCTATAAGATTTATCTCCCTTTCGTTCTCTCAGCTTCCTCTGAAACATATGGCCCCCCAACTTTCACCACCAGACCTCAGACCAGTATACAGTGACATCCGTGTTCCCCCCATTAACATCTCCTGTTTTCAGATGCTGGCTAGTTTTGAAATATCTCGCAGGTAGTAAATCTGGATTTGGGATTAAAAGGCAACGGCGTGGCATTCTGGAACTGTCTTGTTGTGGCCAAAGTAAATCCTCCCAGGGCCAGATAAGGAGTTAGCTTTCCATTCGAGAGTGCTAACGCTGAAGCACAGGACATGGAGCACATATGTCCAACACAGTGGGACAAGCCAGGCCATTCTGGCACTGCAGGCTGGTCGGATTTTGTGATCATGTTCCCTTGTTGTCAAGCTGTGGATGCTTATTTTTAGGTGGCCATAGGCAAAATATATGCCATGCTTAGGCATAGAGAAGTTCAATTCCTACTCTTTAGTAATTTTATAGTAATTATGTATAGTGATTATGTAATTTGTAAAATTTGATTTGCATTCCACAGGTTTAGGTTTTCATTTCCAAATGATGTACCATTTGGTTTGAAGTTATAAAAACATGCCCATTTATTTCTCTATGGTGAAACCAGCAAATGCACAATGATTGCTTTTCATCATATTTACATTTTAGTTAAATATTGTGATTTATGAGAACAACTTTTTCTACTTGTGTAAATGCTAGATGTGGAGCTGAATACCTTTTCTAAATCCAGTTCAGTGGCAGCATGCATACAACTGCATTAAAATGTTAAAATGTAATTTATCTTCTGTGTCTTCTTTATCCATTATTATTATCATTTATTATTATCACTCATATCAGCACTGCTAAGTTGTCCTGTCTGATCTTGTGGAACTTTGAGGGATTTGAGGCCCCTGATCTTCTGCGCTAGAGTGACACGGGGGTCTCTGAGCTGGCTACCCTTGACAAAATAAAGTAGATCCCTGATGATAGGCTGTAAATAAACAGGTCAGCTGTGCAGAGAGCTGGGCTCTGTACAGTGCGTCTTTGGAAGCCCGTCAGAAGACCTCTCCAATTTAACATGGCAACTGCAGAACTAATGACGGTGCTTCTCAGCTGTCGGTCTCCATGGGGAGGAATTGGATCAGTCATTCACGGCCTGGTTCAACAGGACAGCGATGTAAAAGCAGTCCTGCTCCACCTGTGTGCGTGTCTCCACCCTGTGGGTAACAGCTACCTGGAATGTACTGTGCTGTTTTGCTCACCAATTCAAACAACGACATCCGAGAGGCGAGCAGGAAAGGTATCAGTGTGCTATTAATGCGAGAGGTGTAGCATCCTGCTAAGAATAGAAAGGACAAAGGGTCAAACTGAGAGGTTCCATATGGTGGACCTTAAATAGGTGCATTACTTTTGCAGGGGTTTAAATGCAGGTCTTTTATGTGCTTCTTGTTTGACTTGCAGAGATTGATCAAACCTTACCAACCTCTGCAGTTGACTTTGGAAACAGGCTGTGTTTTTGTCCTGTAAACATTCCCTGTTTTTTTTTTTTCAAAGAGAAAACAAGCTTCTATTTATTAGTGCCAACACAGCTTTTCCCACGTAGGTTAATTGAAAGTTTTCCTTGGCGACCTCCATGCCCTTCAGCCCTTAGTTCAATATAAATTTCCTAAAAACTATTTCTAAATTGCCCGGTGGCGAGCAAAGGAGTCAGGGTGTCTGCGGGATGTAACCCGACATGCTGGATCCTCGCACTGCGATCTGGAGCTGACACAAAAGCTCCATTTAATGCCCTGCCAATCATCTACCTCTGTTACCGTAATATCCCAACTAGCAATGCAGAGACTTTTAATGGGATCTGTGCTACATCAGTGTTAACAAACCCATTAGTGTCGACCTGAACCACATATAGCACTGAGCATGTCATCGGTTAGTCCTCATTTGGCTCTATTTATAGATTCTAAAACAACAAATGTTCTAAAAATGTTCTAAACTAAAAGAGAGATGATTGGATAAGGAACTGTATTGGACTTTAAATTTCACAACTCATGTCCATTATACACTTATGTATGTGGAAACCCATTCCAACACATAAAATACATTTTTATGTAAATTGCATTGCTGGGTATGTTGTGAGATACATGAGATACTAAGTCATCATTTTTAAATACTATCTCAATATTTTGAGATGCTAAGTCATAATTCTGAGATAGTAAGTCATTATGTTGTAATGCTAATGATTAATAATTATTTTAAGATTTCTCAAGCCCATTTCCAACACTTAAAATAAAAACCAACTCTTGCACCTAATTATTTGCTTTATTATTAAGTGAATTGCTAGGTTCAGTCATTATGTTAAGATTCTAAATCATTATTTTGTGATACTATCTCAATATTTTGAGGTTCTAAGTCATTATGTTGAGATGCTAAAGATTGATCATAATATTGAAATTTCTCAATGTTTTGGGAATTCATTATTTTGCCATATGTTCTCGATAATTTGTGATGATGAATGTAAGATGTGTTTTTTTTACATTCTTATTTTGTCTTTCTTATTATTCTGAGATCTTTCTCATTATGCTTTGATGTTTTATGTTTCGAAATTAAATAATTTCTGATTTATTCATTTTAAGTTGGGAATGGGCTTTCATAAATTCTGAAGATCATGAAAAGGATAAAATCTCTAAAAACAAAACAAGAAAGAAGAGTATAAAAATTGTATTTTTGAGTTAATGACATGTCTGGGAGACCAGATGCATGTACCCACCCCCACAAACACACATGCTTACACACACACACACACAAACACACACACACACACACACACACACACACACACATACACACACACACACACACATGCAGAAAAAAATATTAAAATAAGTGATTACTTTCTAATGTTCCTCCTGCAAGGTTTCCCTTTTTGCAAGACTTAAAAAAGACAAAAGGGAAGTACAAAGCATCTTTAAGCGACATCTGGCCCTCAGAAAGGGAATGATGTTGAACAGGATGGAGATGGTGTCGGGGCTGGTGGGCCGGGGTCGGTGGCCTACTGCAGTCCACCCGATACTGAAAGGTTAGGAATGAAAGCGGAGCAGGCATTTTTCCCCGAGAGCATGAGGGGAGGCGTTATTTAATTCCAATGAGCGGAGGCGCGTCTCCCAAACCCTCGTTTGCCTCCCTCTTCAGTGTGTAAATACACATTAAGCCGCTCACCTGGCCTAAAGGATTAGAAAGCTAACAAGTTTACATTCAGCCCCACAGCTTTTGAAATGATTCAATTTTCTTAATCTTGTTTAGCTTTAGAGTGCGCAGGCTTTGAGGCTCGCAGGCATCCTTTTTTCAATCTGCCTTTTCCTTTTGCAGCCATTTACATATCTCCGTTTGGACCAGCGGCTCGGGACGGTCTCTGCATTTGGCCGCCATGAAGAAAAAAGAGAAAGAGAGAGAGAGAGAAGAAAATGAACTAAGAAGCTTTCTGGGGTCAACCCAGAGGCCTGGCATATATTTGATGTGTTTTAGATAACCACCTGTTTCTTGAAGTGCTGGGCAAGAGAGAGAGAGAGAGAGAGAGAGAGAGAGAGAGAGAGAGAGAGAGACAGACAGACAGAGACAGGAAGAGGGAGGGATAGGGGGAAAGAGCGAGAGAGAGAGAGTAAGTAAGAGAGAGAAAATGCAAAACTGGCTCTTGATTCTAATAGAATAGAATGTCTTTATAGCTCAGCTCCCATCTTCAGAAACAGAGATGATAATATTCCCCTTTCCCCCTGACTGAAAACTCAGACACACTCCAGGATACACTGATTCATATTTATGTGATTATGCCTGTTTTCCATAGTTTATTAAATTATTATTTACTACATATCGGTAAGTCCTTTTACTTCATCAGCCTGGTGCTTCTGATGGAATAAAGCGTAAAGCATTGTTCCAACTGACTTTTTCATAATTATCAAAAATCAAAAATGTGCTTTAATAATTTGCTGAACTAAAAACTATATATATATAGTTTAAACTATATATATAGTTTTTTTTTTGTTTTTTGTTTTTTTGTGAAATAAATGTAACATTATGTAAGTGTAACTCATTGGTTTTGCTGGTTATTTTCAACTATATATTTTGCTTATATAGTGGTACCTATGTACCACTATTTATTACTGCATGTATTGTTAGTAATTAAACAATTAATTAATAATTATTTATAAATTAGTACTTTTTGATTATTGTTATTCTTAATGGCATTATAAATAAGATTTTGTTATTCTTTCTAGTGCTTCTAGTGCAAAAGTATTGTAGTATAATAGAACTACATAATTTGTAATGTAACTTATTAATGAATTGTATGAATACAGTAGTTACATAAATATAGTAGACATAAGTAAATAATACTGCAGTAGTATGGTATTAAACTCTGTAATCTAACAGCAGTATATAAAAATATGCTAGACGTACCCTACTAGTATGTAGCCCTTAGTAGTAACAGCTACAGCAGTAGTTTTATCATAGCTTATGTAAAGTAAAGTTACCCGTAATAGTTAATACAGTAGCATCACTATTGTCAGTAGTTTACTAGTGTAGTAGATTAGTTTTCAGTTATCAGTATAATATAGTCCTCATATGACCATCCTGGCATGCAAAAATATATAAAATCAGTAAAACACCTGAAATTTTTACTATGTATTAAACACAGCCGTCTCAGGAACATATCAGCTAGCCTGAATATTGTTTCAGAAGTGCAGTGTATAAGAAGAAGAAATTAATCTTTTCTAATCCTAAAAGCCCATCTTGATCTTGCAGCTTGGACGCTCACTGGGAATGGAGTTAAAATACAAAAAGAAGCTACAAATATCTCTCCTTTTCCCCGCACGAGATGAGGGTGATAAAGGAAATGTCAGCAAAAAGAAAAAAGGAAGAGAGAGAGAGGGAGGGAGAGAGAGGGAGAGAGAGAGAGAGAAAATACTAAAGCGGCGTGTCACCTCAGTGCTTTGACGGGCGGGAAGGGAAAGGTAAAAATGGTCTATCATGTCCAACAAGGTGTTCTTTTTGAGATTTAGAGATCACTGCGCAACTTTAAACATGTTTTGTCACTTTTGCTCTGACTGGAACTATCATGGGCTTCACAAGAACTTTATCAGCTCGGCTACGGGTGAAGGGAGAAGAAGAAGAAGAGGGAGAAGAAGAAGAAGAGGGAGAAGAGGAAGGAAGAGGATGGGGAGGGGGGGGGGGAAGCGTCCATTCCCATTTATCTTAGCCAGGTTCCCTTCAAAGCCAACAAATAAATTACAGTGTACATTTGATACAAATTGATTTCTTAACTCAAATAACAATGTTGTCCGGCCGGGCCGGGCCACGTGTCAGTCAGCAGCTGGTCCAAGTGAAAAGCTCAATCTGTCTCTGTGATAGAAATAGGCCTGACACATCTCCACCAAGGAATGCTAATCACGCGGGCCTGGCCTGGGCCTTTGTGGGCCAGCCGCGATAAGAAAAATCAGTTTCCCTGCTGTCAGACACTGCCTCCACCTGATCTTCTGTCTGGGAGAAAACAAGCCATTGGGCTGCAAGTTAGTGTCCTACTTTCTTTTTTTTCTTTTTTTTTTTACTTACTCTCTCCTCTGTCTCTCTCTCTCTCTCTCTCTCCCTTTTTTTTGATTGGCGGGGGGGTTGTCGTCCGTCTGTGGCAACATGAGAGAAAGAGCATGAAATAGGGGGGTGGACATGTGGTGGGGGGGTCGGTGGACAGCAGGGTTTGAGTCTCAGCATCTGTGTGATGAAGCTGAGTGAAGGCCATTGAATATCGGGGCCTGATCTTATCAGCGGTGAGAGAAATGAGATATTGGCAGGGCTGTGGAGTGCTCTCACAGCTGAGCAGGTTAATAGGGTTGGGAGGCAGGCCACAGGCTAATTGGATTTGCTGTGGCTTGATAAACAGTGGCAAGCCTTTTTTTGGGCAAAGCCAAACACGCACACACACAGGGACCCCCCCCCCCCCTCCAACACCTCAGTTAGAGACAGAACGAGAGAAAGAGAGGGTGAGAGAGATTCCCAGCAGGCCAACGGAGGCTTCTGAAAGTGGACTTGACCATCTCCTGATTTTAATCAAATACCATTTAACCCAAGTGACCTTCATAGGACTTCTTAAAGCATTGGCCTGGTCAGCAGCAGGACAAGCTGGTTTCCACACCAGAGTGGACAGGGAGTCATCCAGGCTGCCGTTCTTCCAGGTGTCTCACTTTTCTTGAATGATCCTCGCTGTTATAAACATCTAGCTTGACTGTAGCCCATCTGTTGAAGATCTGCTTGTGTTGGTTATCTTCTGAACCCTCATCTGTGATCTGTTTCTGACCAGAGAGCCACTCTTGGGTGTACTTTCAAACTAGCAGTGACACTCATACCAGAACCACACTCACCACCATGTCAGGTTCACTGATCGGTCTAAAATGATCCACCACCTAAATAATATCTATCCAACAGCGCTCCTGTGGTCAGAAACTGGCCACAGATGAATAGTGTACACAAATAAGGCAGTGGAGAAATTCTAATGACAGACGGGCTACAGTGTATAACTGTAAATCTAAAAAGTGGTCTGTAAGTGGAACTACACAACAGGAGTTTCTAATAAAGTGCTTTAGTGTAAGTTTTATATATGAGGGCTAAAGTACTGTGCAGAGGCTTGGAGGCAGGTGGATAATTAGCAGGGTAATGTCCCATGCTGTTTGAGTGACCACAGGGGGATGACTAGACTGACCTTAATGATTGACTTGAACTTTGACCAGACCCATTTGACTTATGCTCTGAGAGGAAATATCTACTCTGCCAATCAATTCAAACTGCACTATGTGTCCAGATGTTTGTGGACACCCCTTCTAATGAATGCATTCAGCTACTTTATGTTGCAGCCATCGCTGACACAGATGTGCAGGTGCACACACACAGCTTGTATCATGCCTAATGCCAGGTATGGGCGAAAGGGGTATAAATTGAGCATTGAGCTGTGGAGCAGTGGACCTGTGTTCTCTGGAATGATGATGGTGCTCCATCCAATGCTTTTAGATGAGTTGGAGATGAGGTGGGGTGGTGATCTTCCAACATCCTGACCTTACACATGCTCTTGTTGCTGAATGCAATTAAATCCTCACAGAAATTGTCCAAAAAAAGAGGCTTCCTTGACCATAGACACAATTACTCCAACAAAAGCAAGACAAACTCATATTTTCAGAAGAAACAGCATGCAGGTGTCCCAATACTTTTGTATTATTCCACCACTATATAAATAAGCGAGATTGTAGATCCAAACAGGTCAGGCCAAATACAGTGATTGTTTACGTTCTTTCTTGTGTTCCAGAAATTCCTTTTGGTCATTTCAGACAAAATGACCATGATTCAGCCTAAAGGCTTCTATCACAACATTAGATTGTGTAAACATGCATCAAAGAAACAGAAATAATAAAAACCAGGATGATCTATGAAAAAGCCCTACTTTGTGTCCACTCTGTGATGGTTTTCACCCTGCCTTATCTTTAAGAGTGCAAAAAGTGTCTTCCCTGGAGCTAACGCTCAACACGCACCTGTCCCTTCATTTATCAGGCTGCTTAGCAAAATGTTTGTTTACCTTTCCCGACCCCTGCTTAGCAGGGCGCGTCATCAAAGCATTACTCGTCGTGCCCCTCCCCTCTCTACTCTCTCCCTGCACCTCCCTGTCTCAGTCTTACCCTTAAACATTAGGTTTATCGCTGCTGATGAAGGAATTTGGTCATTTTCTATTAATTCAACACAGATCACTGACACAAGGGGAGGAATTTAATGAATTTAATGAATTTAATGAAAGCAAATTCTAAATATTCAATCAATTTCCAATGTCCTCTGCATTTTATGACTTTCAAAAAATTGCAAACTGTATTCTGGAGATACATAATGCTAACTTACTACATAAATGTCATAAAACTATGTAATAAGTATGATTACAAATGAATCTCTGGTAAAATGACAATAATGACTCCTTTAGACTTCTAAAAGTTCCTTTTTAATAGTTTCTACGATGCCTTTGTTTATTTGTCCTGGACAAAATATTATGTTTGTGTCTGTGTTTTGTTTAGAGGGGATTATGGGGGGATTTTAGTGCAATGATGAACTTGGAGGAGTTTGACTTGCTGAAGAAACATCACCAGCTGAGGTTTATCAAGAAAAGCAACTTTTGCATGTGTGTTTGTGGGTATGTGCATGCATATATGTGTGTATGATGTGTTTTCGTTTCAGTGGGAGTTTTTCAGAAGCAAGGTGGTGGTGTAAGTTAGAGGAGTTAGTCTTGTTGAAGAGACACACAACAAGCTGTGCGTTTTCATAAAAGGTACAGGACAAAACCCCTCTGAAATGCCCTGAGGTGTTCCCCTGCCCTCGTTTTCAGACACACATGCACAACTTCCCCCTGAGGCTGAGGTAGCCTCCTCTGCAGTGGCTCTGTGCCTGCGAGATGATGCCCCCCACCACCACCACTCACCCACAAAGAGTGCAGTTGCTTTAGGAGAAGCAGACTGGTATTTGGCACCTAGCAAACAAAGCACTTGGAGAAGTGGACCTCACTAGGCCTGGTAAATGACATGGCAAAGTAGCTCAGTGTGGCCCACAGCAGGCGTCACTGTGGGGCTTAATTGGGGCTTATGCAATGTATGTGTTAATACCGGTTATGAACAATTTGTCTAGCACATATTTATTACAACAATGCACTTTGTCTCCCGAGTAGCCTGGTGTCAAGAGGAAAATTTAAATGTGTGACTTTTTCCCCCCCCTCACATTGTGAAGCCGGCTCATGGTCAGAGTCTTCTCTGAAGGCAAATAAAATAATACAAAAAAATAAAAACTAAATAAATTGAAAAATCCTGCACTGAGAAAACAGACATAGGATCTCCTTATGAATATGATCCATCCAAGGCCTAGTAGCTCCTAATTAACACTTTAAGAGAAGCACCACTTGGGTCGTCAGCTTTGACGAGGCCACTGTTGTTGCCGGTTCTAAATGATTTGTCTAGCCCAAATTTATTAACCTCTTGTGACCCTGCGTCCTCATATGGGAACATTAAATTTCTGCTTCTCTGCACCATGATCCTTAATTTTTTACAACTTTGCCCCACTGGTCTCATATGAGCACATTGTTGTTTTTTTTGTTGCAAAAACGACATCCTGTAAAAAGACTACGATTATTTTTTTATACTTGTTAGGTCCTACTAATCCCAAATAGGAGAAATTAAAAATGCACACCAAGCAAAAGTTCAGGTCTCAGGAGGTTAAAACAATGCACTTTGCATCCCCGGAGCCACCTGGTGTCAAGAGGAAAATTTACATTTCATTCATTTCAGGATTCATACAATTTGTACCTAACACCAGACACACAGAAATCAAATCGTTTGAATAGAGAAATGTTCCAAAGTAACCAGTAAAATAATACCAGAACCTACACCTCAACCTAAACCTTCTTAACCTACTACACCTAAACCTAATTCTAACCTAAATTGCTAGAACTAACCTAACCCTAACCATCAGCTACACTTAACCTAAACCTAACCCTAAACATGACCACAGTAGAATGTGAAATTCTGCAGTTTCTGTCCATTGATCCCGTTTTTATAAGCTCCACAATAGAGAAGGTTCTTCGAAGGTCTACTTCGAGGACATGCCAGGCTGGGTTGTGAAAATTTGGCACAAACAGCACCACCAGTGGATGGGAGCTTGTTTATGAATCATAAAATATGTACAAAACATTGGATGGAAGCTTGTGCAAATGTTAGAAATTTCCTGGGGTGCATGGTGTTTAGACCCCATCGAACAGCATAGAGATATAGCTAACAAAGGCAATGTAGAGTAGGAGGCATATTAGTAGTGAGCCATCATCGCTCTCAGTGGTCCTAACATTTACTTCAAGAAACATTAACTTAATATGCAGTTGTTGTTTAACTGACTACCGCCTACTAAGGAGGGGGTAAAATATCAGGGGATACTGAACTGTGACCCCAGTATCATGAACAGAAGCCAATCATGGGCTAGGTGCATTATTACACCCTCACTACAATAATTACTTTGGGATTTGTAATGTAAGATTTGATGATGCCTTTGGCATTGATATTGGAAACTTGTAAGACATGCAAATATAAGTTTATTAGGTTTTAGTATTTCTTCTTTATTGACTAAAAAACTTATTTCAATGAAGAAGTTTTTGTTTTAAGTCAGTTTGCAGCATTTATATTGTCAACAAGTCATAAATGATTTAATGAGCCTGTAAGCAAAACAGTATCTGCTGAGCATATAACTGCAAAACAGCATCTTATATTGTGTATTTTTAGTATGGTTGTCGGTTGCACGTATGAATAGCAACTCAAAGGCCCCAATCTCCATTACAGTAATTTTCAAAAGCAAAACACACACACACACACACACACACACACACACACACACACACAAGCACACATACACACACACACACAAGCACATATACATTGTGAATCCATCAGGCCAGCTCTGCTCCCTCTGAAGACCATCTGAATCCTAGTTAATAATCAGCTGCATTCACTTCCTGCAGAAGAAAGGATCTCCTGCTCTATAAAACAGCCCAAAGGAAACACCATTGCAAGCCATTAGCGTGTATGTGTGTGTCAGGGGAGGGGTGTCTCACCAAAGTCTCAGATAAAACCTCCTCAGGCTGCTCAGCACTCCTTTAAGAAGCCATGCATTTGAAGTGAAAGGCGGACACGTCATCCTTGGCCAAAAAAAACTGTTACGTTTTACCCTTTTTTTTTTTTTTTTTTTGGGGGGGGGGGGGGGGGGGGTTAAAATGGTGTATGTGTGTTGAATTGCAGAAGCCCTACAGGAGGTTTATCCTAGCTAGGTAGTTCCATCGAAGAGCATAATCGAGAGGGACAGAGAGAGACAGAGAGAGAAAGGAGGGAGGAGAGATTAGGCCATGCAGAGAAGGGGAAAAAAACATCCAGAGCAGGATGGCCAATAGCTTTGTGACATGTTTGTATAGTGAGATAGGGGCTGGTGGTGCATTGGATAAAGAGTGTACTCTTTTGGCCTGGGATCAGGAGCTCAAATCCCATTCCAGCCCAGCTGCCCAAACAGCAGGCGGCTCTAAAGGGATGGAGATATTCCCCCGTCGACACAACTTTGGGTGCATCTTATCATTTCATTGTCATGCTGCCTTCTCTATTCCTCCTTCTCCCATCCGTCTGTACCCCCTCCCCTCACCTTGTGAAACCAGCCCAGGGTCAGAGTCTTCTCTGAAGGGAAATAATGCACCTCCAAAAAAATAAAAACTAAATAAATAAAAAAATCCTGCAATGAAAACAGACACAGGATCTCCCTATGAATATGAACCATCCGGGGCCTCTTAAGTAGCGCTTAATTAACACTTTAAGAGAAGCGCCACGCTGGGGCTTTCGTAGGAGTGGACAAAAATACAACTCAGCTTTGGCGCGGCCACTGTTTTCACAGCTGACCAGCCTTTTCCCCGACGCTGGGCTCGGATTCCGATCCACTCCCACATCAGACCGTTCACCATTCATCTTCAGGTGACATGTGTGGAGAAGCCTAGCTCTACCCTAATGACCGTGAAAGTAGGAGAGGAGGGGATTGGCCTGGGATTACGACCCAAACGCAGAAGGCCTCGGGGGGTGGCGGTGCAGACAAGTTTGGCTTTGGTGTAATACCAGTCCAATTTTTGTAAACACCTACTAAATATTATTATTTTCCACATCATATTTAATAATGAAACCATTAGACACACTTGCAGGTCAAATGCTAAATGCTTTGCCTTGGTTTTAGACTTACAGTTTTACACACTATTGACATTCTCTCAAACAGCTTCATGAGAAGCCACCTGGGTTGCTTTTCTAACAGTCCATGTGTGCTGAGATCTTGTCAGCTGCTGAAAACAGAAGTTATTTACAGAAGAGTAGATACTAAACTAATATACTTATACACTTTGCCCCAAGGTTTCAAGTGTTTAAAATATGTATAGAAAGTTACACACTCAATCAGGTGCATCTGAGAGGCCTGATTTTGTGTCTAATATGAAACACAAGCTGCTTCAGCCTGTGAGGCCATTCCTTTCCATGAGTGTATTGGTTGCACATCCTTCTCGCTGACTTATTAAAACCTGTCCAAAGCTGCGTTTTCCATAATGTGAACATGTGTCATGCAGTCCGGCTCTACAGGGACTATCATGTTCTGTGTGCTCTTACTGCTTTGCGTGAATTGAGAAAAATTTCACGGACCAAATTAAACTGATTTCCCTCAAGATGCTGAGGAACGCATGTACATGCAGAAGTCTACACGCAACCCTGATTCACCTCATGAAGCTCTATTACAAAAACAATGGTATGCCGCTGCGCTAATATCTAAAAGATATATCTACTGGGACAAAATCTTGATAAGACACTGAAAAAAGAACATACATGAAATTAGGAACATAAGCATGTATTTCAGTATCAGATTTGACCTCTGGCCTGCTGTATGATTACAGATACAGCAGGCCAGATACAGATTACAGATATATAATATTAATACAAAATAATCTTAAACAAAACAATTGTAACGTAAAAGCTATACTAAAATAAATTACTGGAAGAAACTGCAGTGGCAAACATTTAGAGAAGACTTAATCATTTCCTGGATTATAAAGTATAATATACATAAAATGCAATTACAGTTTATTTTTATTCAGTAGAATTATGCTAATGTTTGCTCTGCAGCATTAGTCTTATTTCATTACATAAGTTTCATAAGTTTACATTTCAGAAGTTTAAGATGGAATCAACAATTTTAAATTAGGCCTTCTGGAAGCCCGTTATATGGCACTAACTGTAAATAAGAGCACTAGTCAGTTGTTTAATAAAAATGAATTTAATACATTTTACAAGCCTAAATATTTTCGGCCACTGACGTTAGTTTAGTGCTAACATACGTATAGAATAGTAAGCCAATAGAAATTAGTCTTATTGTACTGGTGGATTCTTTCTTTTTTATGACCAGGTTTTGAAATTTGTGTGTAAAGCTAGAGGTCTAGTTTTAATACAATCACCAAAAAAAAAAAATCAATTGCTTGTATTTTTAAGCGACATAAATGCCCCTTATGATGCTAGCAGTTTAATGTTTAGCTAAAAGCCAATAATGTTTATAGTTTAGATATTTTTGTTTGTCTGAAAAGGAGGAAAATTTGATTGAATTTGATCGCCCTGTCCCACGGCACATCTGAGACGTTGATACTTGCAGTTATCTCTGTCCGTGTTAAATGAAACTCCACTGTGTGACCTTACATACAACACCAGACACAAGCCAAGTTTATCTCTAGTAAAACCCTCCGAACCACGTCCACAACAGCGGGAGATTTAAACTTGGGAACTGTTTGGATGAGGATTTGTGTTTGTCTTTGTCTAGATACTGCCGGAATGATCTAAACGTCAAATGTCACGAAGCAGAGGAACCTAAGCACAGAGGAGAGCGAGCTGATACAGACTCAGAATGCTAAACTGTCAGAGTGCTTCTGTTCACAGAGAAGAAGAGCACCTTGAGAAGAAAGTGCTCTAAACCCGGATAATGTGTAAAAAATAGTCTTTCATGTCAAGCGAGCATCCCAGAGCAAGATTAGGATTGCCGTGAGCGTGTTCCACTAGTCAGTCTGTTGCCTGAGGAAAGTCTGCAGGCAAAATCCAGCAGCTCGCACTCTGATGTCTTTCAAACCCCTTATAGAGGAAATTACCCTCTGTGCTGGAGAAGTTAAAAGTGATCTGTTACATGCACACACAGTTAAACTGATCACAGGCAAATTTCTCACCTCGGCACCTTCGTGAGAGACACAGGGCTGTAAGCAGAATTAGCACTATTAAGACAAAAAAAAAGGATTGTAATCTTTTTAAAGCCGTTCCTAATTCACCCAACAATGCTCACTGCTCACTTTTTGATGTGCACCTATGCTATAGGTCCCCTATTTATCCCTTTCCATTCTCTACCTCCTTCATCATTGGTCAGTTTCTGACCAAGGGGCTACTATTGACCAGACAGATCTACCATGTGTGGTAGGTCATTATCAACACAGCATTGATGCTGACATCATAGTGTCATGGTAGTGTGTGTAGGACTGCGATGTGTGGATCTGGCACAGTGGTGTTGCTGAACTACTAGGTTGAGAGTGGTCCCCCAATAAATATATCTAATCAATAGCATCTCCATGATAAAAAAAACTGTGCATCAATATAAGTACAGTCTAGAACTGTACATCAGCAAGGTGGAGCTACAGGGCAGATGTTTCTAATAGAGTGAAGTTGTGCGAGTGTATTTCTGAGGATAAAAGCATATGGTTTAATGCAGTAAACACTTGATTCATCCCATCCACTCTCATATAGATTGGTCAGAAGTACTAGATTTTTATCTGGATCAGACCTAGGACTTTTGTGTTTGTGGACATCCCTTCAAATAAATACATTCAGCTATTATAAAATGAACACACACCACTTCTCTAGTCCCTGTATGCAAGTTATGCCAGTAGAATAGGCAATACTCTGGAGCAGATTAAACATGAACCTGTTGGCACCATGCCTAATGCCAGGCATGAACAAGAGGGGCATGACCCCCCCAGCATTGAGCTGTGGAGCAGTGGTACTGTCTTCTCTGGAATGATGGTCCTCCATCTAATATAACTGGGATGAGTTGAAAAGTTGTGGATGAGGTGAGCTGGTGATCATCCAACATTCTAGCTTCACTAAAACTTTTGTCACTGAATGCAATCAAATTTTTTTCAAAGCCTTCTTATGACAGTAGAGGCAGTTATAAGATAAACTAATTTTTAATACCCTTGATTTTAAAAGAAATAATGAATGAGCAGATGTCCCAATACGTTTGTCCATATACTGTATTTATATTTATGACATTTGGCTTATTCTCTTTTCCAAAGTGACTTACATTTGAATAATGCTACACAGGTGGGTAAATGTAGCATTAGGAGTCTTGCCCAAAAACTCTTATTGGTGTTGTGTGATGGGCTTGCCTGGCTGGGAAATTGGACTCTAGACTGCCACGAGGAAGATGATGCAGTAACCTACTATGCTACTTCTATTAACTGCTTCATTATGCTTATAATTGTATAAATTAATCGACTATAAATCGCGGTGTTCATTCTATACTATACTATCAAAAATGCACTGCCTTCAGGTTTGTGATTAGCTGAGTGTCAGCATTGGTATTTAATGGCACAGACACAGCCTCTCAGACTCTCTCCTGAAGCCATTCAGACTCATTAGACACCAACGTGGACTGTAACCGTGGCCTTAATGACCGCAGTAATGAAAGAGCCATTTATAGCCCTGCAGTGGAGCTCTCGTGCTGTCATCCTCACGAGTTGAGGGAGCTGCTTCCCCCATTCGTCTTTTAATGCTGTTTGATCCTAATTTCTGTCAGCTTTGCCTTGCTTCTTCCTCCTACTTGCCTGAAAACCGTGCTATCACTTCACATCTTTTAGAGGAAGGAGGAGTTGTTCACTTACTGCCTTTCTGTGTTATCTACTCCGGTCTTCTCCTGCATCAATATTCAAGCCAGCGCTGGAAAATGACTTGAGTTCTGGGGATATTCTCCTCACTATTCTGTTTCACATGCTTTAAATAATACATATGCTGGAGCATATATTACTATGACATCCCTAATTTGGTTTGATTCTTTTGACAGTGGGAGCACTGCTGTCTCTCAGTAGAGAGTGGATGTGAGACTGGATAACATGTATTCAAAGATGATGAGTGTCAGTTAGTCGTAAGAAATTTGCACTGATTTTTAAGTGCAACAACGTGAATGCAGGCTGTCTTCATTCTTAGCCGTTTACGGTTTTCTTGAGCCTAGTCAGTTTTCAGCCCTGTTGAGAGACATAGAGGGATTTTTACCTGTCTCTGAGACCAGTGCTGATAAATACTCACGATAATTGCCAATCATCAGTGAAGTCAAAACAGTTGTTAGGGCAGTGCGCCATCAATGTCATACATGTCATGTTTTTTTTCCAATGCAGAAAAGAATTCTGTACCCTGACTGTGAACACTCTCAACTACACTCTACAAAATAAAGGTGCTACAAAAAGCAAAGCCACAGAAGAGCCACTTTTGGTTTCATAAAGAAAGAGAGTGTGAAGAACCTTTTAAAGGTGAAAATAACCATCATTTGATGTTACATAGATAGATAGATAGACAGATAGATAGATCACTTTATTTATCCCACGGGGAAAGTCAGTTTTTACAGCAGCAATGCAAAGGTTCATCACACACATCTTAAATATGGTTCTTTATGGAAGCAAAAGTTTTGTAGTTTATTTATTTATTTATTTATTTATTTCACACCGTTTCCTACCCAATTTGAAAGGCCAACTACGGATTATGTTTACATGAATTCCCCCTATCACTAGCAATGCCACCAACGCTAAGAAGGTGAAGCCTGGTACATGTCTCCTCTGACATGTGAAGCCAGTCACTGCTTCTTTCTGAACTACCACTAGCGAAGGTGAGCAAACACTACCTGCTGCACCACTGCCCAATACAATTTAACATTCCTATTTTGAAACATCCCACCACTCTATAAAGCCCACATATTCACATAATTTATAAACATGTACATATTTAATTCTTTCACTTTTTGTTTTACATTATATTTTATAGAGTGTTTATTCTTACACTAATGGTTGCTACTGTAACAGCTGCACTTTCCCTCCTGGGAACAATAAAGTCATTCTGATTCTGATTCTAAACATCAGGTTACATCATGTCAATTGCTTACTAAACAGTTACAGTTATTGTAACACACTGTCTTACACTCCTACAATGATGCTGACATGTTTAAAAAACCCAAGAACACCACGGTGTCCCAAGAACACTCAAACCAGATCCACACATACTGCCACACCACGCCAAGTCAGTGTCCGTGCTGTGTTAACCCTTTCGCAGGTGAGTCCTGACAATCTGTGAGTTCTTTTGGCATGAGAAGAATGGGGAGTTCTAGAATAGGGCCATTACTCAGCAATTCAACTGTATGTCGTCTGTAGAACGAACGTAGGGAATCAACAGACAGTAACTGTGTCACCGTTATTTGCCCATTTCTATGAAGTAGTGAAACAATTTCCATTCACTCTGCTTATCTCACAGCATGAAGCTGATATTCTACCTTAAAAAAGCACCGCAGTTACATTCTGGTGATGGTAGCCTCTGCATCATTTAAGGTGGATTCAGAAATTCCAGAAAGAAGCTAGAGGATAACTCATAAAGGCAGCCATGTTGGTTTACAGTCTCACAAATCACCACTGAATTTTACGCCAGAAATGTTCTACTACAGTCATGTGACGAGGTGGTTAAATGATCAGATACAAAGCAAAACATTTGCTGTGCTGTTCAGGGAGCATTTAAAGAGGCAAACACAGCACTTAACTGTATCTTGAGTTCAAAGTTTAAACTAGCATCTTAGGTATGCTGATTACTTTGATTAATACAGGTGTTGCTGGGTTTTAGGGATGCACTGTGTGCTGGGGGAAGCAGGTAAGATGAGCTAGTGGAACTAAAGCTGAATGTTGCGTTACGTTCGAAGCTGAATGTTCAATGTCGAACATTTCAATCCCCCCACTGGGACCGTACCAACCTGGGACCAGCCACGACAAGTTCCACTGGTGGGACTGTATTATATGAAAAGGTAAAAAAAAAAGGTAAAGGTGCATGTATTTGTCACTGTACTATGTACAGCGAAATGTGTCCTCCGCATTTAACCCTTCTGTGGTAGTGAACACACACACACTAGTGAACTAGGGGCAGTGAGTAGACACACACCCAGAGTGGTGGGCAGCCAACTCCAACGCCCATGGAGCAGAGAGGGTAAAGGGTAAATTATAACACAAATAATATACTGAAATTACTGTAATATTTTCCAGGTAAACGAATGACTTTAGACTGACTATAAATAGTCAACAACCAAAGCTACTGAGATAACGTAAGAGCAACATAAATAATGTAGTAAATTGACTTGAAATGGATCAGACCTTGCTTTACAGTGTGTTCTTTTCTTGTCTGTGGGGAAATAAATCTGGTCTCTTGTGTAAAGGCAATGTGAAATGAAAGTGATTAGCCGCCATAAGAGCTGCATATCCATTCTAAACAACTAACCTGGTGTCACAAATCTATCATAGGCTGGGATCTAGCAGCAGAAAGTGTCTATTTCACTTCGGACGGGGCTCCTTTCAGAATGGGCGGCCATCCGGAGAGAATGGAATGATTGATTTTTGTCGTCCTGAACGAGGAGGGGTTAGTAGGGGAGGTGGTGGTGGGGGCGGGGGAATGGGATGATTTTGGCTTTCTTTGCACGTTTGACGAGACGGAGACTCAGCAAACCTGTAGGGTAGCCGACTGGAGGGGGAAAGGTACAGTTTGCTTCTTGGGTTACCTAATGCAATATTGATGGGAGCTGAGAGGACAGGCAGGCCTGGCTGGAGACTGTGCAGCTTCCCCTAGCCTGGGCCATCTTCTGTCACTGCGGGGCCTCACAGAGACAGTTTTAGCCTAATTTAATCTGACTTTGAATGAGGCTGTATCAGAGGGAAAATGTGAACTACCATGCAGTGCCAGAGACCCAGGCAAAGTCGAAGGGAAAAACGGGGAGGGGGGAATCATGCCCCTTATCAATATTTAACAATGCCTGTCAGAGATATCTAATGCATCTCTTTAAATGTGTCAAAACAGCATCTGAATGTAAGCTCAGTGGGTCATTTTCAAATCTTAAAGAAAATATTGTCTAAACACCCTATTAGCAAAGATGGCTCAATAGTAATGTATTCTGACATTTTCAGCACAAAATGCAGATGCTTACTGATCCTCAAATGAACATAATAAGACATGTGTGACAGAGATGCATGGAAACAATGGATTCTTTTAACTCGTAACATGTTCCACCAGGCTGAAAAAGACCTCTGCTTTTGAGTCCGGGTGTGGAGCTTCTCATTTGTGACCAAACACCGATTTGACGTAGCTTATCTCCGTCCTACAGATCGCCGCCATCACCATGACAATATGCTTAATTAGAGCTGTTCCCTGCTACTGATGAAAGGACGCTCCCATGCCCTCCCATATATGAACATATGAGACGACCGTTCTAATTCAAAACCCCTTTTGTCACTGAGCTGTCACACAGGCTGGGAGAAGATCTGACGCTTAGATAAAGCAAAATCCATCCCCAACAACTCTCACACTGCGACAACTCTATTTATTAAAACAGCTTTTTTTTCACAAGAGTTCACTCAAGTAGAGCTGGTGTGCTGGATGCTTAGGTGCACCGTGGTGCTAGAATCACAATTATTATTCGATCATTGGTCTCAGTCAAACAAGTGCCTGTAAATTGATAATGCATGCTAACTAAATGCATGGGGTATTTATGACAATATAGATATAATATGGTGGAATATGCTTGTATAATTGTAAAAAATTGTCTGCCTTGACTAACTGTAGCCTATTGTCCAAGACGTTGCGGATCTGAAGTGTTCTTATTTAGGCTGGGCATTCATAGGTACAGAAAAAAAGCAAAGACAAACATCACAGCTCAATTTAATAGTACACTGTTTCATTAGTCCATCTCACCATCCAACCAATTTGACAACCAAATATATATATATATATATATATATATATATATATATATATATATATATATATATAACATTTATAACATTATAACATTATACATATATGGATATGTCTGCATAATATGTTGAAAATAAGGCACTGCATTTTTATTCCTCCCATATGTGGCGTGTTACTGAAAACCTCCCATTATCCAGAACCTAAGTAAAATGGGCTATGGTATTGCACATCTAATTAGAGTAATATACTTCCAGCCCTTTAAAAAAAAAAAAAAAAAAAAGGATATTAAAATATCTTTGCTTCTTTCAGTTCATCTTCCCAACCACAATATCCATTTGACTCACTACAGTGATTGTGAAAATCATGGGCGCCAAGAGCTCTTTCTCTTTTTTCTTTTTTCAATTTTTTCTCTTTCTGAAAGCAGTGAATGTGTCAAACTGTATTTGTAAAAAAAAAAATAATAATAATAATAATTTGAGCTCTTTAATGCTTTTCTGTCTGAGTCCAAAGCTGTCTGCTTTCATCATGTCCCTATTGCGCTGCTGTGGAGGCCCCTCTTTGTTCCCCCCACCACTATTTATGATGTGTAGCGCTAAACAAACTTTGACAACCTGCAAATTTATGCATTATTATAACCTCAAAAATCTTCCCAGCTGACCTTTTGTAGAATCTTTGTGATGTCGTCTGGGGCTTTTAAGTTATTTTGACTGGCTCCTACTTTGAGATGATAACATACCGAAATCTCTGAAAACGCTGATTAACCCCAAAGAACGCTCTGAGGAGTTCTGGAAACTTTTCTCAAGTGAGTGACCCCAGCATCATCTCCAGCCAACCAAAATGAATTTTTTTTTTTTTTTTTTTTTGGAGATGTCAGTATAGTGCATGCTTCAAAAAGGCATAAATGCTGTAAATATTCCCAGCTGCAGCTAAAAGAAAATAGATAGCATCATGAATTTGAGTATATACAAGCTGGACATACAGTAGGGTTTTGGAATCTGAATTGATAAAGTTACACTCCGTATTCAAATGTTTATTCGAATACAGCGTTCTCTCGGTTCATGCTTGAATGTTTGAAAGGCGCCCATGGAGCATATCTCTTAAGTCAGGCTGACATATTTGTTAGACGTTATTTCATATGTGGTCAACAAGCACAGAAATAGGGTAATGGCTTCTATTATCAGCCCCTACATCACTGCAAACCATTCGACAACAGTAAGCACAGTCTTCTCCTAGCTATCGCCTCCAACGCAATGATGGTTAGTCTCCCCACTAATCTTGTAAAGCCACCCTTTAGAGTGAGGCAGGGGCCGGGCACCAATGTGGAGGATTTCAGCCACGCTGCATCCCTTCTCCTGTCCGTAGCCAGTGTAAGGTTATAGCAATATCGTAATCCCTCCTCAGAGGCCCTTTTGCGTAGAAGATGATGACTAAATTTCTAGTGTCTTATCACACACTCCCAGACTGGAACTAGTACAAGGGGGTTCTAAAGGGGGGGGGTGGAGGGTTGGAGGGGGAAACGCAGCATGAAAAGTGGGGATGAGATGATCAGATTAGGTGGCTATTGGATTTTGTTTGCGGCGCCATGCAATCGGAGTAGAGCAGGCGTTGTTCAAAATGCCCACAGAGATGCAAAGCCTCCGCCAATTCCTTTCACCCGATTTTTCTTTCTTTCTTTTTTTTTTTCCCTTTGGGCTCCTCTTCTGGGGGAGCTGGAGCCTGGAGCTCTAGGGGAGGGGAAGATTGGGGCGGCAAGGGAAGAAGGAAAGCAAATTTAGCACTTGAGGGGGTTTGGGTGTATTTATCAGGTGGGTGGATGCTGGACCGCTCCACAGGGAGAGGGACGAGTGGGATTGAGCAGTTAGGGAGAATTCAACAGGATGGCAAATGTGGCGAAGTCTCAGAGCCCGACCCGAGGCTGCTCAAGAGGCTCTTCCACCGCACACATCACAGAGAGGGAGCATTTCCCAACATCTTCAATGAAATTAAGAAAAAAAGCCCCCCTTCACATGTCACAAGAAGCCACACAGAATAAAAGGCAATGTGAGAAATGGCCTATTGTTGGCCCTATTGGAGCTGCATTCAGCAGAGGATAGGGAACCACAGCAGATAGCATTGACTAGCCATGTCAGTGCTGGCCATTTCTCTGTAGTGCTCATCCTTGTGGAGGGAACCACGCATAGATTTCCTTTAGCTATGAAGTGTATTCATAGATAAGCTAATGTTGCACTCCACCAATGTTGATGAATAGGCAGTGGTTGCAAGTGAATCATTGCCGGTCTCATGTGGAGGACCCTCTCCAGCCTGCCGTATTGATGAAGGATCCATCTGGGAAAGGCTGATTGATTTTCGTTATGGGAGCCAAGGGGTGTGAAAATCCTTGGATTGTAGTCCAACGGTAGTAGAACTAGTGTAACTAGTGATGATGGTAATATTCATGCTAACATCAACTTATGCTAGCCTTCATACGCCACAAATAAATTTCAGAGATGGCCATTTAAAACAATCGAATGCAGGTTATGATCAAGTACAGTCACCTTCAGGTCCTACAGTGATGAAAAGCGGTGTTGCAAATGTTGGGAGGTGACATAAGTGATGCAATGTCCCTTGCATGCTAAAACCTAGCTCCCTTCAGCTGTGGAAAAGGCTGGACTCAGCATTAGCCATGTCAATAGGGTAATGGCACCAATCAATGGCAAAGATTTGGGCTAGATCTTAATTAAAGAAACAACCACTGATACAAATGATGTTTTCAATGCATCAATATAGCCGGACGCAGCACACATGGGCACTGATCGATGTGCTTAACATTTACATCCCTTTTCATCATCTAGAAGAGATCACTTGAGGCTCTGTCTTCTTTTTTTCCCCTTCTGCTTAGAGATGCCACTTTAGAACAGTCCCAGGCAATCGGCTTCCTGCACCCACACAAGGTGAAGCGAAGGTCTGCGGGGTAGAGATTTTCTTTTGAGCATTAACTTCCTTGTGTGCAGTGCTTGCTGTGTGCTAATAGAGAGGAAATCAAAGATCCCATTAAAATCAGCAACAGGAGTTGCGGTATCAAGCGTATGAAAATCAATGGTCTTTGAGAGGAAACACAGAACTCTTTCAATTACGAGCATACTAATCCAGGGAGAAGCAGCTGACAACTTTCCGCTTTCCAGCATCTGGGTTAATGGTGTTATCTCCATCAAGGAATCAACCTGGTCCTTGTATGGAATGATCTTCCTCTTTTCTTGTTTGGAATAATTTTTCCTTTGTTTTTGAAGAACTTGTCAAGCCTGAGACAAATGAACAAGCTGGCCTCCCCCTCTACAAAAACCCCTTAATGCAGGAACTAAGAGAGCAGAGCCATCTTGAAACAACCAGAGGCAAGCTTGAAAAACGCCCCAGTCTCCAGTGAATGGTAAAACAATAATTATCAAAGGGAAGCTGAATTGATGGATCCCATTAAAAGCAACAAAAACTCTCCAGAGGCCTGGCTGCACAAACATCCAAAGTCAATAGCAAGATTCCCTTGGTAGCTCTGACCACAGACCTAGTTTAGAGAGACATCAATCTGGGATGTCAGTTTCCAGGTAATGAAGCTACACTGGATCGATATTCAAGACCCTTTTCTTTAAATAAGGTAATAATGTTAGCAATTCTTCCCGTACAGTTTTCTCTCCTTCTTGCAAGGTATGAAAACTGTTTTTTTCTTTTTTTTTTTTTTTTTTTTTTAAAGCTCTTTTTCCCTTTCTGAGTTAATATCAGTTTTAACAGGAATTACTAGGATGAAGTGCAGACCTACTGTCCCACAAAATAAAAGCCATTGTACCCATCCCTCAGTGACCTATTTTATTTTTTAAATCGACTTTAGATCCAATTTTTTGGTCGTTCTCCAGGTTCAAATGTAGACCTTGTTCTGCTTTGTTCTACAAAACTCAATAGGTCCTCTTTAAAAATCATTATAACATCATGTTGATTGATTATAATTAGCTACTCTAGGACAGGCCTGAGCCCTACTATTGTCAAGGACAGGTCAGGGTATTGTCTGTGACCTTGAAAGTATATGTTGTTCATCCCTAATTTTGCATTAATACATTTGGATGTTATATTTATTTGTGTGTGTGTGTGTTGTGTGGTAGTACTAAGTACAGGTATAAAATGCACTGTCATGGCCTTTCATGGTCTTTGTTTTTTCAGTGTCTAATCAGCATTGTCAGTATTCTATACATTTAAACCACCTTTAGTTGATTTTATCAGCTCATATTTGTCCAAATAATTTACAGATTTGTAACAAAGATGAGAAAAATGTGTGAAGAACCTTTAAAAGATAAAACAATTTAGCTATTCTTCACACTTATATATTGCAAACATGGTTTCTTTAAGGAACCAAAAGTGGTTTTCAATGGCACCGCTCAAAGAAGCTTTTGAAGCATCTTTATTTTCAAAAGTACATAACAGAGATAAGAGCAAGTAGATAAGATAAGAGTTACTAAAAAAATAAAGATAAGGCTGCTTGAATACAACACATTATTGAGTCTCTCTTTATTTATTGTTATTATATAAATATATTGTTGTATATTGTTATTGCCAATTTTGACATAATATAGGTTGTGTTTGCTGTTCTGCATTAAGGAAATAAGGCTTGTCCTTCGTTGTGTAATCTTTGGACAAATAAAGCTAAGATGTAATTACAGCTTATATAAATAAACTAAATGTAAAAAAAAATAGGTTATGTTTTTGCCTTCTCCTCCAATGTTGCCATTTCGCTTTGTTTAGTTTTTTTTTGTTAACAGCAATGATATATGCTGAATCTCGTATATCAACTATACTTTAGTTATATTTAGATTTTGAGCAGAGGTTCTTAACTTTACAGTATTCATTGGTTATGGGGTTTACACTGCAGTAACAGTGGTGTTAATGCATGATTGGATGATTAGATTTTTTATGTTTATTCGTGTCATTTAATGGTATTATTTATTATGTGATTGATGTTACATTGATCTGTGCTTTACTAAAGCCAGCTAATGCATTACTGGCATTGGAGGATGCTTTGTATCAGTTAGTAATTAAAATGTTCTTTATATTGGCATATAGTGACAACTGAAGGGAATGCAGACACTCTTCCCACCCAAGAAATCAAGTACAACTGTGACTCAACATCATGCAGCAGAACTTACTTTAGCAGATTAAGCTATATGGGGGAATTGCTGGTGTTGTATGTTGTTATATCCCATGCAAACATTTGAAAACTATATTGGGTATTATTTCCCATGCTACTTGCACACTTGTGTATTCCTTTGCACTGATTTCACAGTGTTTCTTAAAATATCTCAATTTTTGTATATATATTTTTATGTCACTTATGTCAAGTTATTCATTTAAAATGTACCCAAAACCATGCTGAGACAGCAAGTTCCTCTAAAATGGAGAGGGTGCTCAAGTCTGAGTTTGATAAACATATCAATAATGCATTTATGGGAGATAGAACAGTTTCATTATCCATGCATGTTCCTCATGAAGTGCAGACGATACATTTTTTTTCTCTCCAAAGGCTGATTTTACTTCTTTCCTCCTGAATTTTATGCATCAAATGTTAATGCTCGTGAAAGTTTTATCATAGGCTTCCATTATCTTAATGCATGTGATAGGCAGAAGCTCCCTTAAATCATGTATTAGGGCATTGTGCTATGTAAAACAGACACTGAATTATGCTATTTTGGGTGCAACATGAGCAACTCTCTTTGTTTTGCAAAAGGCACTACAAAGCCGGGACAGGCAGGACTGGGGTGCCCAGTTATATTAACTTATTTTTAGTCTCGCGTGTGGTAACGGAAGTGACTTTTAGGCCCTGCTGTACATGTTATGATGAAAAAAGGGAAGGATAGGAAACAGTAACATTAAAAGTAAGACTCACAGCAGAGTGAGTAAAAGTAATGGTAGCTCTGACTTTGTGAATATAAAATAGTGTGCAGTCACTCAGTAACTTTGAGCCAATGAGATAATAGATATTTAAACAATGAAAGGTACAGCCAGGTCCAAAAGTATTTGGATAGTGACACAATGTTTTGTTTGTATTTTTCTCTCTGTAACCCACCTCAATGAATGTGAAATGAAGCTATCACTATGTGATAGAAGTGCAGACTTTCAGATTTAATTCAAAGGTGTTTAACAAAAATATTGCATTACAATTTAGGGATTACAGTAATTTTACATAGTCTCTTAACAGTAATTGGGCAGACCAATCATAATTGTAAATATAATATAAGAATTATTTTTATGATCAAATGCCTGCCAGAAGTCCGGAGACCATAGACCTTGCCAAATGCTAAAATTTCATTTTTTGAAATGCTTTGCCAGGCCTTTACGGCAGCCATCTACTGTAGTTGCTTGTTTGTGGGGCTTTGTGCCTTCAGTTTTGTCCTTTAATAAATGAAAAGTCAGGTGACTGACTTGGCCATTTAAGATCAATCTATTGTGTGCACATTTCATACACGTTAGAATTTAACCTGCTGCTTCAATTAGCAGTAACATCATCAATAAATACCAGTTTCATTGCAGCCATGCATGCTAAGATCCATAATGGTGCCTGCATAATGTTTGACAGTTAATGTGGAATGCCTTTTTTAAAGGTGTCCACTCCTAAAGTTTCTGATGTCTCTCAAAACTGTGAAAACTCAGAACTGTGAATTTCCATGAACATCTACCACATACAAACTTAATTTGCCATGAAATAATAAGGAACAGGCTACACCTGGCCATGACACTGCTTATCATTTGTCCAATTTGTTTTGGGCATGTGAAAATAGAGGGAATTGTTAAATATGGCTGTAATTCCTAAATGCTTCATGCAATATTTCTGTTAAACTCAATTCAAACTTTCAATTCAAGATGAAAGTCGACACCTCAATTATATATTGATTGCTTTATTTCAAATCCATTGTGATTGTATACAGGGACAAAATTACAAAAACTGCATCACTGTCAAAATACATTTAAACATTGGAATGCCTTTTAATTGGCTTTCACTATACTTTCTTTTTCACAATATTTTCATTTTATGTAAGTTAATTGCAAATCCTATGTGAAAAGCTAAGTTTGTTCTGAATCAGACAACGTAGATCACTGATAACGTATAATATCACTAACTTACAGTCAAAAATATGAAGGTTTTAGGCTTTTTAAAGGTCCATTTTAGGCGTATGTATTAAATGGTTTAAGGTGTCCTACTGTCACAGCTTATTCAATACTGTTTCCTCTATGCTTTGGCTGATTTGTGGATGGTGTATTGATTGAAAAAGATCTTGCCCGCACTGAGAGGCAAAAAAAAAAAAAAAAAAAAAAAAAAAACCTGAGCCATAATAAATTAAGTTAGTTTTGATACAGTGTGACAGACAGTAGTTAATGCCACAATCAGCGTGTGATGTGCAGACAGGCTAGTTAAGTATAAAAACCATTCTGTGAAATGCTAAATAAAGCAGTCATGCTCTAGATTGACTGGCGCTGTATATAAGGCAGATAATTTCCTTCATTTCATAGCTCATCTTTGTAGGAATTCGGTATGATCACATCAAATAATCCTAATAAAATAGTTTTAAAAAATAATAACGTGTTTAAACTGACAGAGCTAGTTATTATTCCAGCTACAATATTTGAACCATGTATATTGCGATACCATGATACAACTTCATTTCCCTCCAATTGCTGCCTGTCACAGAAAAAAAAAGAGTAAATTTGTCCGTTTTTTTTATCTGCACCATTGTGTCAAGTTGGAAGAATATATCAAATATTTAATCAGATCAACAGGAAATGAACACACACAGTATAATGATATGAGTGAAGGCGAAATGATTGGTGGGTAGATGGAAGGAATGTAAATTAGCTGGCGAACTGGGTGTCTATGAAAGAGGTGCTTGCCTCTAATATGAGAGTGACACAATGGCAGCATTCCGTGTTTTCGATTTTTGCCAGCAGATGAACACCTTGTGTGCAATGACAAAATGATTTAATGCAAGAACAAAAATTCCCAAAGCAACTGCAAGCGGTGAAAACAAATGTCATGAACTTTAGATGGGATATGTAAAATTTGACCTGGATGGATGTTGAAAACTGCACATCCAGACATTCATTTGGCAGACAGTAGAAAACACCTGTGGTTTTTCACTGACCAGAGTAATAATGAATCAGAACATGTGTCTCTTGGGTTGGACATGACGAACGAATCGAGGATGCTTTGAAATAAATGAGAACATTCCATAATAGCAGGCCTTCCAGCTGGCTATTGTAACACTATATATGTACTTCCACTAACTGGCAAATTTATGAGCTACTTCTTGGTAAGATCCACTGTACAATTATGTAGTGCAGCCCATCTGTTGTCATGCACAATTAGTCTGGCACCCTCTACCATATTTTTTCTGACCACAGAACCGCTTCTGATAGTATTTGGACAGTGGAAAAAATCCTCAAAAAGCAATACAATTGACATGGTAGTGACATGGCAGTGAGTTTAGTGGCTATATGACTCCGATCCAATCAATAGTGGCTCGATGGTCTGGCAACAGATGGGCTAAAGTTTCTAGTTGTACACCAGCATGGTGGACCTGTATTGTAGGTTTTGTAAGGTTAAGTGTACTGGCAGGGCCGGTGGAGCAATTAAACTGCTGACTGGGCTCTTTATTTAACCCATTATACTGCAACTTACACAGTTTAACATCTTACAGCTTTAATAATACATAATAATATAATTTAACCGTTGGCCTACATTAGAACAACACCTTGTTGCAACAGCAAGAAAACAAGCAGATTATATTATTTACATTTCCACTGAAGACCACTGTTTCATTTAGGAGGCCCAGGAATTTGGGGAGGTCATTAGATTCCATCTATACCACTGTTTATAACAACTACATCTTCAAAACACAGGCTGACTCTGTCTGAATCATTACCTGCACGACCGGTCTAGGACTCACTGAAACATGCGTCCCTCTAACCACAGGCCTTCTTTCAGTTGACATCATTGGGGTGAGAAGCATGATACCTTCCTCCAGATTAAAAAACAGAATAGAGTTGGAAGCCTTTTGTGCCATCTACCTGTCTTGTGGGCGCGCTGTCTTGCCTCGAGGAAGAAGAGATTCTTGTGGGTAATAATATACACCCAAATAAAGAATTGAGTTTGAAAGGAAGGGGGACAACAGCAATAACAGGACAATGGAGCACAATGGCCGCCATTTAACCGCTGTGCAGATGAAGGATGGCTTTACGGTTGGGGGCTTGAATAACTTTCTTTTCTTCCCTCAACGAGGTCTATGAAAAGAAAGCAAAGGGGGACTAGGTGGAGGGGGGGTCAGAGGGGTGGAAAATGGAGATTTCCTGCCTTCTGAAGCTGGTGTCAATTTATTATATTTCATGAAGTTTTAACTATAGATTTGTGACCAGGGTTTTCACCTTCCAATTAGTCAGTGTCGCTGTCTGGGTTTTTTACTCCCGTGTTGATACATGAGGCGACTGCATCCTACCTGCCACAGGTGGTGGCCTGCGAAAGGTTCAAAGCGTTCTTGTTGTAGTCCGAGTATAATGCCGCTGGGACCAAAAGTATCAGGACTCCCATTTATGTCAGAGAGCCCCTGCATACACCTGAGATAAGGTGACCACTCAGATATCTCTGATACAAAAGAGATTGGGAACAATCAGGTTATCCGTAAGCTGGTGATAAACCCGGTTAATCCCTATTATTTGAGAGAACGTAGCTCATGTTAAACTGTCAGCATTACATATGTCATCTATTCATACTGATATCACAAAGATCATCAGTGCTCTGAAAAGTGGTGAGACTGTCAAACCTGGCAAATACTTAATTCTGTCTTAAATGGTGAATTAGACCATTTTTTTTTGTCATTTACTTAGTGCTTGGTTGGTTAGTGCATTTTAGTCATATGGGTTTTGAAAAAAAAGCAAGGTATTAGGATGTAAATGCTTGTGGTTAAATGTTTAAAATTACATTGTTTGTTGATTTTGCAACAGAAATGTATCATTTTGCTCCCTAACTTTGGGAACAGCAGAGCATTGCCAAAGGAGCAGCACTACCTGTGGCTGTGGGGAGGAAAGGGCATAACCAAAAGTTTCTTGTCAGTTCGAGGTCACTACCTGTGATTCACTGGTTTTGCCATTTTTTTGGAAAAAGCCAACTAGCCAGATAAGTTGAAGTTTGAAAAAAAAAATTAGCAACATCCCAGGTTGCCAGCCACAGCATCACCAGGTAGCTGACATGCTCAGAGGAAAGTGCTGAGTCCCCAGCTCTACCGCATCAGCTAACATCGCTTTAAGAGGGATGAGGGGAGAGAGCACCATCTACCCACACAGAGAGAGGGCGACCTATTGTGCTCTCTCAGACTCCGGCCCCTGATGGCAAAGCAGCATGGTCCAGGGCAATAGTGGGAGCACATTAGACTGCTAAGCCACTCAAAGCCCAACCGATGAACTATGCTATTGTAATGGTTTAATGTCATCGCTACTATTCAAAATCACAGAAACAAAGTAAACACACAAAGTAATAATTGTGTTAGACATAATAAAGTACACACACTTTTATATTATACCAATCTACATTTGTCATGTATCTACAGTTTATTAACATTGCTTTCACTTCACTACATTTTACAGGAAATGCAATACAATAGCTGTTCTAACTAAGCCCAAGAACCTCTGAAAATATTTCAGAATGACGTTGAGAGTGGTATTGTTAAGTCAGGTGTCCAGTCTCCCAAGTGTTTAGAGGGAGAGTAAAGTTTGAACAGGTACATAGGAACCAGACTGGAGTTGAATGCATGTTAAATGATATTTGTATACTCTTTACTGATATTTTGCATTTATTTAGAATTTTATTTTTTATGAATCATTGAATTTCTCACTGAAAACATCCCAGGTTGCTTCTAATGTAGCTTTTATAAGGAATGCTACAAGTGTGCGAAGATGCATCAATGTATGTGTCATGTCTTTTTTTTTGACTACACTCTTTGGAAGTCTGTAGACACTCTTAGTAGGTCTTAGTAGATAATATTCATCTAAATAATATAAAGTATTTTTACTTGTAATACCTAACTACATTTGAACTCATAAACATAAACAGAGGACTTCTACCTTAGCTCAGATTTGTGTGTTTTGTCCACACTACCTTTATCATAACTCTGCGTTCACTCTCTAATAAGGGCCAGTGGAGGATGGAGTCTTGGTTCCTCTCGTTAACCTGCATTTAAAGAAAACTGTTTAGGGACAAAGTCATGCAAATATAATTGACAGAACTGAACTGGATATTCACATTCTAAAAAACATTGGTCCAGAATGAATGTGCCACTGGGTGCTTTTCAGACAACTAGCCATTCCACAAAAGGTTTAAAACAAAGGTTACAAGTTTCCCCCAGATCCCTTTTGGGCATGCACGAACATAATCCAGTTGGACGGCTCCAGTGATTTGACTTTTTTCTTTTTTAAACTAATACAGTCAGGCTATTTTTGTTGAAGCCATTTCCTTTGCTTTGTGTCACCTGGGTCATTTCTGAGACTGTTTGGGGAAATATATAATTCATCTTAATGTCATTTTGGCTCAAAGGCCGTGAATAGAGTCTCTAAGAGAGCTGCCACTAATGTCTGCCGTGACTGACGTGACGTGAAGGCACCAGAGCCGCCTCCCTGTCACCACTGGAAAAGGACGACCGTTTGATTTACATATTCACAACAGCAAACGTCCCGGGCCGCCGGCGGCCACGCGTCTCTCCTTGCGGTCACTGTCCCTTATTTCTTCATTCAAAATCAGTCTCTATCTCCATCTGGACACCTTTCCATCGGCTCATCGGTAGAGTTTCATGGCAACTTTCTGGGGACAACGAGTTGTGATATAAATAAAAAAGAGAAAAAATAGCCAGAAGCAAATAAAGTAATGTGCATGAAGCAAACGAAGAGAGGAAAAAGAATGCAAGAGCGATAAATAAGACAGATACTTTGCTTCTTTGTCACAGGCACCAGGAGGCCTATATGAGGCTCTTTTTATGCACTATAAGCAGAACAATGCTGCCGAGGCAAATGATTAAATACAGGCTCTTCAAGCTAGATGGCTCATTGTGGAGGGTCTCTGCTTGCCAGTGGCCCAGCTTGATAAAACCGCTGCGGGCTGATAGCTGATACAATTTTCTTGGGTGATTTTTTTTTTTTTTTTGTGGGGGAAGAAGGTGGTGGAGAGGGGAAGTGTAGACGCCCAGCTCTGACAGTCTGCATAAGCTTTAATAAAATCATTAGAATGTAAATGTATTATTGCAAAATAAGAGCCTCAAGCCGGGCTGACATTATCTAGTAGAGGAGAATGAAAGTGCCGATTAGGGACCCACCCACGATCGGACGATAGAGGCGACTTATCTTTATTAAAATTTTCACAAATCGAGTCTTCATTTTCGCCTGATTGAGTTTTAAGCAAATGTAATATCCAGTTAAGTTGAGTTGGGGTTGGGGGTGGGGGGCTGACACTGACTGTGAAATAATTAGTGTAGCCATTTCTCCTGTACATATGTTTCATAACCAAACAAATTGGATTTGGTGTTTCATACCCCTGTTTTGGGAAGCATTTGCATAAAGCAGAGATGGATTCACTGTTACAGAGGAATGATTGAAAGTGTACACCTTTTAACATCTCCTGAAAATCATTTGTCTCAGAGTGACAGTCTGCGTAGGCCTTTTTTTTTTTTTTTTTTTTTTTGTACGACAGCAGGATTAGGGACTGAATTTCTCACATACTCTTTGCCGACTGTCTAACATAAAGCCAGACCCCATTTAGCAGTCAGATGATGATCCAAATGCAAATGCTCATGTGCCAGCGCCAGGAAGTAATAAGTTGTAGATCAAATATCGCAGAAAATTGGGTTTCACTGCGACATGAAAAGTAGTTAACTGGTAATATTGATCTGTAATAGACTCTGACTAATGCAGAATTCATAAAAAATCCCTTCAGATTTGCCTGACCAAGTCTAACAAGAGGAGCAAGAGAGAGAGAAAGTCAAATATAAGTACCCTATACAGGGATTGCAAAACCCCAATGCTAACAATGTTGTGGTTCATGCAATTAATTTGTTTTGTCTCTATTCCATACCGTATGTCAAATAGGCACAGGCAAATACATAAATACAAAATAAATACTTCATTAATGCTTTATTTACTGTTTATTCCCATTCTCTTGCATCAGGTTTCAGATTTATTGTTAAGGAATTCTCTTTATATATTTACAAACAAACAATCAAATTATTTCCATTAAAAAACATAAATGAATGACCCTGACACAAAACTCACTCTTTGTTGGCTGATTCTCTACATATCATACTGAAAGAACTTGCTATTCTAGGGGAACATATCTCTTATTACAAAGCATAGTGTCCTTTTTTGTTGTCCATGCACAGCTGATGACACACAGCTATGTATAACTGTAGCAACAGAGGATGTTTCTTCTTATATAGGCTGGGAATCTTTCTGTCCAGCTTTTCTTGTCATCTGAATGAGCAGAATTTTTTTTTTTTAAATAAATAAATAAATAAAAGATGAAATTAGAAACCATAGCTATAATTGAGGACTTTAAAGACCCTTTAACGTAAACAATAACATTAAATGATTAAATGACATTCTACCATTAAAGAAGTATGCATAAAGCTTTAGCACCCTGCAAGATAAAAAAAATGCTTTTGTTTTTTACTGCATCGCTCAATTTTGTTTATATTTGTGAAACAGCACCTTCCTAAAGCTTAGAATCAGGTCTTTAATTTATATCCAGTGCTAGGCGTCTGCACATTCCTTAATATAGCGGTGAAGCAGTTTTTCATATGATGCACTAAAGATCTGTAGCACATTAATCATTCATCAGAGAGCATCACTGATTAAACAAAAACTATAAATGTAATTCTTCACTTTAGTATTTAGTAAATCAACTTTAATTATATTATATTGCTACTTTACAATTACAATTTAATTTGAGTATAACAATTTCATTTTTTTACTTTTATTCTTTTTTTGTTTACATTTTTTAGAAAGTTTATTGTGTTTTTTTTTTGTCATTGCTTATTTTTGGTTTCATTAAAAAATCTTCATGTAAAGGGCATTTAAATTAGCACAGGACCTTTAAGAGCTTGGCACATAGAACTTCTTTAAAGCTGTAAAATCTCCTTTAAAAAACAAAAACAAAAACAAAAAACGGGTCTTTAATGGCATCTCAAAGAAACATTTGTAGCCTTTGTAATAATAGTATTAGTCATAGTGTAAGGAGTAGTTGTATTAGTAGTAGTGTAAGGAGTAGTGGTATTAGTAGTACTGTAAGGAGTAGTGGTATTAGTAGTAGTGTAAGAAGTAGTTGTATTAGTAGTAGTGTAAGGAGTAGTGGTATTAGTAGTACTGTAAGGAGTAGTGGTATTAGTAGTACTGTAAGAAGTGATTATATTAGTAGTAGTGTAAGGAGTATTGGTATTAGTAGTACTGTAAGGAGTAGTGGTATTAGTAGTACTGTAAGGAGTAGTGCTATTAGTAGTAGTGTAAGGAGTTTTTGTATTAGTAGTAGTGTAAGGAGTGGTGGTATTAGTAGCAGTGTAAGGAGTGGTGCTATTAGTAGTAGTGTAAGGAGTATTGGTATTAGTAGTAGTGTAAGGAGTAGTGGTATTAGTAGTAGTGTAAGGAGTTGTGGTATTAGTAGTACTGTAAGAAGTAGTTGTATTAGTAGTAGTGTAAGGAGTTGTGGTATTAGTAGTAGTGTAAGGAGTAGTGCTATTAGTAGTAGTGTAAGAAGTAGTTGTATTAGTAGTTTAAGGAGTAGTGCTATTAGTAGTAGTGTAAGGAGTAGTGCTATTAGTAATTGTGTAAGGAGTAGCGCTATTAGTAGTAGTGAAAAGAGTAGTTGTATTAGTAGTAGTGTAAGGAGTAGTGCTATTAGTAAAAGTGTAAGGAGTAGTGGTATTAGTAGTAGTGTAAGGAGTAGTGGTATTAGTAGTAGTGTAAAGAGTAGTGGTATTAGTAGTAGTGTAAGGAGTTGTGGTGTTAGTAGTAGTGTAAGGAGTTGTGCTATTAGTAGTAGTGTAAGGAGTAGTTATATTAGTAGTAGTGTAAGGAGTAGTTGTATTAGTAGTAGTGTAAGGAGTAGTGCTATTAGTAATAGTGTAAGGAGTTGTGGTGTTAGTAGTAGTGTAAGGAGTAGTGGTATTAGTAGTAGAATAAGGAGTTGTGCTATTAGTAATAGTGTAAGGAGTTGTGGTGTTAGTAGTGGTGTAAGGAGTTGTGGTATTAGTAGTAGTGTAAGGAGTAGTGGTATTAGTAGTAGTGTAAGGAGTAGTGCTATTAGTAGTAGTGTAAGGAGTAGTTGTATTAGTAGTAGTGTAAGGAGTAGTTGTATTAGTAATAGTGTAAGGAGTATTGGTTTTAGTAGTAGTGTAAGGAGTAGTGGTATTAGTAGTAGTGTGAGGAGTTGTGGTGTTAGTAGTACTGTAAGGAGTAGTTGTATTAGTAGTAGTGTAAGGAGTAGTTGTATTAGTAGTAGTGTAAGGAGTAGTGCTATTAGTAATAGTGTAAGGAGGTGTGGTGTTAGTAGTAGTGTAAGGAGTAGTGGTATTAGTAGTAGAATAAGGAGTTGTGCTATTAGTAATAGTGTAAGGAGTTGTGGTGTTAGTAGTAGTGTAAGGAGTAGTGGTATTAGTAGTAGTGTAAGGAGTTGAGCTATTAGTAATAGTGTAAGGAGTTGTGGTTTTAGTAGTAGTGTAAGGAGTAGTGGTATTAGTAGTAGTGTAAGGAGTTGTGGTGTTAGTAGTGGTGTAAGGAGTAGTGCTATTATTAATAGTTTAAGGAGTTGTGGTGTTAGTAGTAGTGTAAGGAGTAGTGCTATTAGTAATATTGTAAGGAGGTGTGGTGTTAGTAGTGGTGTAAGGAGTTGTGATGTTAGTAGTAGTGTAAGGAGTAGTGGGATTAGTAGTAGTGTGAGGAGTTGTGGTGTTAGTAGTGGTGTAAGGAGTAGTGATATTAGTAGTAGTGTAAGGAGTAGTGGTATTAGTAGTGGTGTAAGGAGTAGTGGTATTAGTAGTAGTTTAAGGAGTTGTGGTGTTAGTAGTGGTGTAAGGAGTAGTGGTATTAGTAGTAGTTTAAGGAGTTGTGGTGTTAGTAGTGGTGTAAGGAGTAGTGGTAGTAGTAGTAGTGTAAGGAGTAGTGCTATTAGTAATAGTTTAAGGAGTTGTGGTGTTAGTAGTAGTGTAAGGAGTAGTGCTATTAGTAATAGTGTAAGGAGTTGTGGTGTTAGTAGTAGTGTGAGGAGTTGTGGTGTTAGTAGTGGTGTAAGGAGTAGTGATATTAGTAGTAGTGTAAGGAGTAGTGGTATTAGTAGTGGTGTAAGGAGTAGTGGTATTAGTAGTAGTTTAAGGAGTTGTGGTGTTAGTAGTGGTGTAAGGAGTAGTGGTGTTAGTAGTGGTGTAAGGAGTAGTGCTATTAGTAATAGTTTAAGGAGTTGTGGTGTTAGTAGTAGTGTAAGGAGTAGTGCTATTAGTAATAGTGTAAGGAGTTGTGGTGTTAGTAGTAGTGTAAGGAGTAGTGCTATTAGTAATAGTGTAAGGAGTTGTGGTGTTAGTAGTGGTGTAAGGAGGTATGGGGTTAGTTGTGGTGTAAGAAGTAGTGGTATTAGTAGTAGTAACAGACAACAACATCAGCTGCTCTTCGTAAGCAGTCAACAGTCTTAGGGAGAAAATCGCTGTTGTCCAATGAAAACCATGTATCTCTATTTTTGTCAGTTTTCACTTTTCTCCAGCATTTGAACCCTGTAGCTGCTCAGTACACTGTGTAAATAAATCTGGACAAATAGACCAATAGAAATGCTCTAAATGACTTCATTTATAATAGAATGCAAATGTATTATAACCTCTTATTTTACATTAACCTCCATTCAAAGTAAAAACCATCACATTATACCATTATATGCATTATGCATTATATGACATTATATGACAAAACGCAGTTCTATCCTGGCTTTTACACACTTGTTAGATCACAACTCATGAAACTTTATGATTCATTGGTGAGTTAAACCGTGCTCACCAGAGCAAGTCCTGGGATGATATCAAACTGTGAAGGCCACAAGTGGAGTCAAGACATTCCCTGTGGTGGAAATGCAAACAAATCTGTCTCTTGATCAACTAACCAGTAGATATACCCTAGTGTCTCCTAAAAGATTGCCATCACCTTCGCTGTCCCGCCCACTGTTACATGACCTGTGTACTGGCTGTATAAGGGTGAGGTCATACATCTCGAGGAGCTAAATCAGAGACGTTTCCACCATTCAGTTGCAGAAAAAAAACCCAACAGGACACAAATTGGTGTAAAAACAGAGTGTAATAGAGGAGCTAACGTTAAAGCGGAGGAGGCTCCAGGGACTTGGGACTTGGGGAGAAGAATGGGGCTGGGAGCGGAGAAGGCCTGGGTAGATACATCACTGCCAGCATGCAGATCCGGCTCAGTGGGGCCGCCGAGATAAATGCCGTTAAAAAAGGAGGTCTACTACGTCCACGGCTCCATAATTCTGGGTCAGTAATTGAACTTTAGGTATAATTATCCGGCGGAGATAATATTAACTTATAGTCGACGTGTGAAAGGAGGAGTCCATAATTCATCATGGGCAAAAGGAGGGAAGGCGGTGGCGGGGGGGGGGGACAGCGACTGCATTGTGTAGCTGAAATATGATGGCACCATTTTTATGCTGTCATAATGACAACTGATGTGCTTATTTTCCTCATGCCTCCAGGGAATGATGAAATAGTAAGCAAGCGTTCTTTCTCAGGGACAGGAGGGACACTCCATCATGTGGGCTAGCTTACTGCAGGACAGTGAGCGGGGGTGGGGGGGGGGGTGGCGGCTTGTCTGTTTTACCCTCTCTCTCTTTCTCTCTCTCTTTTTACATTGACACCAGTTTTGTTGGGCTTCTTTTTCCGAAGCTCCTGGGACATCAGGGTCCTGCAGGCTCTGTGACTTTGGAGCTGTGAAGATTCCTGAATTAGTGAAGCTGGTTTTATTTGGTCTGTGATCAAGAATTTTAAGTGATATTTTAACTGAAAGATTTTCCTCTTACCTCAGATTAGATGACTCTCAACTTTAGATAATAAGTTAACTAGGTAACTAGGTTGTAGTGACTAGTTGACAATTTTACAAGCTTATATCATAGAAGTCTATATATTTACAGGTATGTCTGATTCTCATGTCATATGAGATACTGTTATTTATAAAACGGGAAAAATCTGTAAGTAAAGTTTAAGGCTACAACTGGGGTAAGAAAATGTATGAATACATTTGCCCTAATATTGTTATTATGAAGGAGTAAGGAGAAAACTATCAATCAATTCATGTTAACCTTAAATAAAATGTTTAAAACTACCAAAAGACTGACCAACAGTGTCACAATTCATTACTTCTCAAACTCATTTTTATAAAACATGATTACAGTTTTATTTGACTATATTCACTCCCACAGCCACCTCTCTCTCTCTCTCTCTCTCTCTCTCTCTCTCTCTCTCTCTCTCTCTCAAAGATCTTAATTGACCGGCCTCTATGCATTGCACCATCTTTTAATTGACTTTTAATTACTCAACCTGCTCCTGCAAATTAGCACATCGTCAAACTGTTGGTAGAAAAGTCATGTTCCTGTGGTCAAACCCCTGATTTATTGGCAGCCATCTTGTCAACTGACACCTGGGATCCGTGAATTCCCTCCAAGCGGCGGGGGCCAGCGGCCCGAGGTGGCAACATTTACAATAGGTCAAAGAAAAAAAAAAAAGAACCAGCAGCTCACACTCCACTACACCACCTGACACCGGCCCATCCATATCATTTGAATAATGAACCTTATTGATGGGAATTAGTGGTAACAAGCCATGAGGTGCCCAGCGGCGGCCGGCTGTCGCACCTCGACCCCCGCACGTCCCAAGCCAGACGCGGCAGCATAGAGTCATGTAGTAACAAAGACGTTGACCTCCGGACTTGTACCTGTACACTCCGACCTGTACGAGGAAACACACATGATCATGGGACTACTGTACAGGTAAATGAAAATGGTCAATCTGTTTGATTGACATTGCATCATTGTCTACATATCAAACATATTGAACAGTTTTTCTGAACTGTACACACCAGCATCACCACTGTCACAACAAAACACTATACCGCATCTTAAGTTTGCAGTAGGAAAAAAAAAAACCTCTTAACTTTCATTTTGGAGAATTTCTATTGGTCTGTTTCTAATGACATTTTGACACAATAGAAATTACAGATGGCATTTTTAAATGTGGACAAAAAAATACAATAAACAATTCAATGTTCTGTTGAGACAGCGGTGATGTATGTATTTGAATACAGTTCCATAATTATAATATCTAGATAATTACATTATCACTGTCATGCAAACCTCATATTTCCAAAAAAGATTCTTTTACAGGAGAAGGAAAAAAAATGCCACTACGAGTCATTTTGGAGCATTTTTATTGGTCCAGTGATTATGCATATTTGACATGATAAAAAGAACAACTGCCATTTTTAAAAGTATGTCAAAAAGTGAAAATGACAAAAATGAAAATGACAAAAAGTTTTTTGTGTGACAGCAATGATATGTGTTTACGCAATAATTGCATACACATTTTGTAAATAATTTATTACAAAATGAGCTGTATAATAAATCATATTTATTTCTGATTTTATGGACAGGATAGCACCCTTGATCTGATTTGTTTTTATCTTTCCAACAACAACATTTAATGTAATCTCCTTGTCTACTTATGAAATGAGTGTTATGTGAACTTTTATCAGAATTTCTCTTTTTGTATGACCCTGCTTCTGGTTCTTTGAGAAATCATTTTAGTACTTTTTAGTTCTTTGCAAGTTTATAGAAGAAGCTTTGACACAAATTATTAACAGTGTTTTTCTAAGTTTTTACATGCTCTTGCTATCGTCTTTCAACATTAACTTTGTCAGAGTGAATTTCAAAAGCGAGACAGCTGCCTTGGTTTCTGCGTTGGTTATGACTGTAAGTGTGTGGTTGCTTAGGTGACTATGGATTTGATATTTTCCTTAAAAAAGTATCATATTAGGATTTCATATGAGAGCAAACATTAGCAGTAAAATTGCTTGCTATAAAAAATTATAGTTAACTGCAATGAAGTATGACTTTTAGTAGTAGTATTATAGTACTGCTATAATCAATTGACAGTAACATGGATAATAAATTGCTGAATACTATGAATCTGAGAGAAATTTTGAGCTGCTAAAGGGAAGAACCACAGTTTGCAGGGTTTGACAATGTCACGTTTGTATGAGAGCTTTGAACCACAAAACAAGGGTTAAAAGGAAACTGACCCAGAGTTTGATGGGTGACTGATAAATTGAGCTGGAGGTATTTAATCTTCTGGCTAAAGTTACATGAAGCTTATATAACAAATTACAATGCCCACAGGGCAATACATCACCGGAATGATCTGTTCTGTCTCTTTCTCTTTCTCTCTCTCTCTCTCTCTCTCTCTCTCTCTCTCTCTCTCTTGCTCTCTCACATACACACACACCCTTATAAGAAAAGCATTTTCTCCCAGAACATGAGAAACCCATCTGATATGGCTAGAAAAAAGAGGAAACAGGATCTATGTAAAAAACAATAAGGCAATTATTCAAGGGGGGAAATATCATTTGTTTGGATCAAATATGGTTAACTGATAATAATATCTCCCGATTCAATCATAACAGACATGTACAGTTTTGCTTGAAAGTTAACACACACTCATCATGGACATGAATTACATGGCAATACTGGGCTTTTAATGGTTTCTTTGAAATGCTCTTTTTGGAGCAGAATGAATAACATATTTAATAAAAGAAAAACTAAAATGTATTCAACCCCAAGAACAATTTTTCAACTGTTAAGCATGGTGGTGGTAGCATCATGCTCTGTGGCTGTTTTGCTGCAGTGAAACTGGTAGAATGCTCAGAAAATGGATTGTACAAGGAATAAAGAGGACTACCTCAGAATTCTTCAGCATTACCTCAAGTCATCAACTAGATGTTCAAAACATGGATACAATTGGGTGTTCCAAAAGAACAATGACCCAAAACACCTCACAGGTTATCGTGGAATGGATAAAGCAGACTAACAGTACATTTTTGAAGAGCCTTTTAAAAGTCCTGGCCTTACCACTATTAAAAATATGTGGACTGTGCTGAAAAGGCAGGTTAGTGTCAGGAAATAATAATTAGTATTATATATAAAAATATACTTATGAAAAAAATGTCCAGTGTCTGTTTGCTTAAGGCATTCTACAACAGTAGGATACATCTGTGAAATACAGTCACATTTAATGCTAAATCTATTTGAAATGTTGAAATCCACTCATCACACAATAAGGCCTAAGCTGACTTAACTTAGTCCTGCACCTGGAAAAAGTATTTTACTTGATGATAAGCCACAGCATACATAGAGAGAAACTGTGGCCAGGTGCAGTTAATTGTTGGGGTAAGCTCTTTCTTGGTATGCTGGGAAAGATAGAGCCGATAGCGGATGTGAGCACGCCAGTTCACTGTCTTTCTCCCATAGATTCCAGTCAGAGGTGTCTGGAATCTGGAAGCGAAGGTAGATTTAAGGTCACAGCACCCGAAAATGAATGCCAAACAGACTACTGTCAAAACATTAATGTAACACATTTACAGAGTAAAGGAATGCTAATGTTGCTAGTGAGGTTAAAACCTGACATTTGCCATTTTTTACTTTTGACTTGTATTTGAAACTGGCAGTACATTCTTTACACAGTGTCAAAATTCCATGATGAATAGATTAACAGAAATAAACCAAACTGGCTCAGAGCAGCTCAGCTGTCTAATGTATTACCACTACAGCTCGGGGGTCATGAGTGCCGTTTTTACATCAGCACCCGGAATCCAAGAGAGCACAATTGGCTGTGCTGTCTACGGGTGAGTAGATGGTACTCTCTGCCTGCATCACTCTTAACCCCTGATGTTATGTGAATTTTATTATACCCTAAGGGTTATTAATCGGTAACTACATGCAAAGCACTGCAAATGCCACATCGGTGGTAGTTTGAAAAGAGGCGCTTGCTTGCTTTGCATGTATTGGAGGAGACATGTGTGAAGCAAATAAATAATAAAAATAATTAAATAATTAAAAAAAGAAATTATTCAATATAACTTTTTTTTTACATTGACCTCCAAGGTAAGATTTTTTCCCTTCTCAATTAAAATTTGGAAATTCAGGGTTTTTTGTCCTGACAGTGATGATATGTGTTATTTGCACACTTGGATTGATTAAGATATCTTTATTTAGCACATCATTGTGCTATTGTAAGTAAATGCTGTTGGCAATAGCACTTCATACACGTTTATTGCACCATATATAGAGAAAAAGTCCTGTGTGCTCATGGATGGGCAGTCCTCATAGAGTTGCTACAAATCCATAACACTTAGTTCCAGAAATTGAAATGAAGCCTGCATGAGTGTATGAAGTGAACTCTATCCAATTTAGCCAGGTGCTCATCAATGATACCTTCCAACCAGCCATCATGGTTAATTTCAAGGTTTATTGAATTCGCTTACTATAAAGACTGAACTAATCAATCTAAGCCAGAGGGTAAGCTTCCTGATCAATTAGGTCTTCAGATAGTTAGGAACATAATCATTACAGGAGTCAGACAGTGGTCTTGGATTTAGATGGCAAATGTAAGTGCCTCTGCACTCACGATTAGGAGACGCTGAAGTGGGAGTTTAGCATAAGGAAACGTCTGCTCTGTTTCCTCCAAGCAGGTCAGCCAGAGGTAAACAGCATATGCGATCTTCCCTCATCTCTGCCATGAACAAGATTTTCATCTTAGAATGATATTCCCTTTTACTTATTGCATTAATATGATGTGCCTTGGACATAGAAGTCAGGTTAAGTCCTAATAAATCAACCCACAACCTCATCCTATCAAAAGAGAGCTAAGGTAAGAAATGAGTCTTTTTCTGCTCCTTACATTCAAAGATTAAGCAAGCCTGGTGTGTACATACAGTGCCAATCAAAATTATGGACATGTTTACTGGTTCCTAGTTGTTGTTGTTTTTTAGACTTTTTTATAGAATAATAGTAAAAACATTAAACAAAATGTCAAACTAAAACCTTGTATCTCCATGTTAACTTTACAGAAGAAGGAAAAAAACTAATTTATATTTAAGGTTGATATAAAAATTACATTATAGCTATTTTAGGTAATTTGTGGATCATTTCCATCACTCCCTACCAGATTCAAATTATTATAAAAAAAAGTAATTAGATTCATTTCCTTTTTTATCATTTCATAATTCATAATTTATTCATGATTACTAAGATGATGTAATCATTTTGGTTCCAACCTTTTTTGTACTTGGCAAGGCAACAGCTGCTGCTTAACTGAAACGTATTAATGAGGTCATATAATTGATAAGATTAATGACACAGCAAGACAATTTCCAAATTGTACTTCAAGTTCTAAATAAAACTGTGAGGAATTCAAATAATCCTTTTTCTGGAACAAAAGTAATACATAGGCATCAACTTTACTATCCATATCCATCTTAGAAATAAAAGAATGCATGGAAAAGAGGAACATTATGGACATTAGCCATACATTTGTTAACCCCAAACTTTTGACATGCTTTATATGCCATTGTACCTCCCTACTCTGTGGTTAGTGGCATTGTCTAGTGTGAATAGATGAACTGACATCTCCTGAAACAGAGCCTCGCACCACCCAGGCGCTCAGGCCGGTCAGTAACGAGGCTCTCCCTAGTGTCACTCAGCAGCTTTTGAGGAGGCTAAGTATAAAATCTCTGCGCGTACTAACAGTATCTGTCCTTCACAGGATACCAACACTCGGCCAGCAGGGACGGAGCAGGTAGAGCCTTCACATCAATCTGTCAGCCCCCTCCCCTTCTCCAGATAAGACAAATTCCAGGGCTGAGATAACGGTGGACATTCAAGTTAATACCAAGGAAGAACTTTTCAGCAGCTCCTCACATAGGTGCTCTCAAACTGACATGTGCTCTGCCCTACATCTCCCTCTTTCTCTACTTTATTACCCTTGGCTTACATGTATTTATTTATTTATGGACTGCAATGCAAAAAAAAAATGTTATATAGATGGTATTTTGACATTAAAATGATTGTGTCTACACATTTAGTCCTTAATTTTTTATTAAACATCTGGAATGTGGACTGTAAAGGTTTATTCGGTTTCAACTTTTAACTTGTTTTTTAATCATTTTGTCAATTTCTGGTCATTTTTAACATGAAAAACAAAAAAAATTCGGACAAGGTGTCGAGCCTGTCAATATAAAATGGACATTAAGTGTAAATGTAATTCACTAGAGTAAGTATAGCAACTCTTGGTACTCTTGGCAGAGATGGGTCTTAAAAGTCTCAGTTTGTGTTTAAAAACACTGAACGACTCAGACACCCAAGGAAAGTACATACCACCACTTAAGTGTCAGGACAGAAAAGGTCTGAATGCTTGTCTTCCGTGCATCTTAAAGGATGTTGGGTCAAGCTGAGCCATAATTAAAGCTGAAAGGTCTCTTGGTACAGATCACCTTTTGACCTTTTTGGCCATCAAGGGGCTAGTCCACTCTTGGCTTTGTAGGCCAGTGTCAGGGTTTTGAAGGCAGGCAGAGGAGTTTTGGGTGAGGTTGGGAGTGTGAAGACAGAGTCAGCATGGTCTATACAGACTGCAAAAAGGAAGTTGGAGATAACTAGCACAGTGAATATTGGAGGCAGATGTTGGCTTACAGATTATTTGTTTCACCTTTAATGGTGCTTTAGTTTCCGACATGTACTAGAGACAGAATGTAGCTGCTTCATCATTTAAGGTGGAGCATAAAATTAAAATAAGAAACTGCATAAAACTGCACTTTTCCTGATTTATTTTGGAAAAAAAATCTAGCATGTTGGATGACTGATGACAAATCTGCAGACTAAAGCCAACCAGCAGACTTTCTTACAGGTTCCTTACTCCTGTAATTTAATAACTCATTTATTTTACAATGTTTTCCATGTAATGACTGAATAATAGTGAGATGTAAGCTAAAAAAAAATTAAAAATTAAAAGGGATGCTAACATACAGAGGTTAAGCGCTCATGTTGCTATGAATGGAAATATTTATCTGCCCTGAATGACTCTCCAACCCTGATGAGCCTATCAACAAATTCAGATAGGGATCTTTTTGAACTAGTTTCCTGCCTTCTACTGTATTATAATCCATAATGTGAACCAGAAATCACCAAAGGGAACTGCTGGGTAGTGTGCAGTGTGTCCAAGGATGAAGACAAATCTTATGAATAGAAACAAAAGTCACCCCAAAAGAACTTTCTAGACATTTCAGCCAGTGTTGAGCCCTATCTTTCCTCTTCTCGCTGACTGACAGCATTTGTGAAGTGAGAATGGCAGACAGATGCTTTAATTGTAATCTCCTCAGACAGGCAGATGTATTGGTCGGCTAAATTAATCCAAGTTGCTGGGAGAGCAGAGACACAGTCGTGCTGTGGAAAGTCTTCGCGGAGCTAAAACAAGACGAAGGTTTGCTGAACAACCCATTTTCAAGGCCAGCGCTAGGCGAGTAAAAGAGGAAAAACTGTTGTGGGTGTGCGTTTTCACTACTTAAGCTCTAAACACGCATTAAATTGAAATCAGAAGGGCTGAACTGGCTCGTGACCAGCGGCTAATCGGTAGCAAATCTCTCTCTCAGCCTTGCCTCTGGGGAGGAACATACTTATGACAGTATGCAACCAATTTTCTGCAGGGTTAACCCTATCCATGCCCAGACCTCATCCCAGGCCCTGGCTTGTTCTCTCATGCAATACTAACATGCTGTACGCTAATGTACAAACATCTTTTAGAAAGGATTGATTAGTTCAAACATTCTCATTTTTATAACAACGAATGGAAGCGACTAGCAGCAAGTCATGAAGCGACCTCCTTTTAAAAAGTGCCTCAAATGTTTTTTGAGTGATGCCACATGTCTTTAAAGAACCAGATTTGTAGTAGAGAGTGTGTAAGTGTATAGAACTTCACCTTTACTTGGGGCTCTGAGTGGCTCAGCGATCTAATGCACTCTCGGCCAGAGTCAGAGAGAGCACATTTGGCAATTGGCACTTTTTGGATGGGTAGATGGCGCTCTCTCCACCCATCACTTTTAAGTGAGTATGGCTGGCACAGGCACCAGCTGTGGACCCAGCGCTTTCTATTCAGTAGTGGCAAAAGTTCAAAAAGGCGAGGTGGCTGGCTTTGCATGTATCAGAGGCAATGTGTTAAGTCCTTCTAGTGTAGGGAGCATAGCTAGTGTTAGGAGAAGCTACAAATGGGTCGGTTAATGGTCCAATGGTTAATTTGACTCTGCTATTACTTGGCCATTTCTTTCACTTTCTCAAATCAATTCAATTTTTGTTTACAAATCTAGCTCTTGTAATAAAAGAGTCAAATGGTTTGCAAAAATGATTTGAGATGGAAGATTGATCTGATGTAGACTTTTTGTCAGGAAGATTTTGGAGTTCTTTCTTTTTTTTTATTTTTATTTGTTGAATTTTTCCCCATTTTCTCCTTATTTGCTACTGGCCATTAACCGACCCATTTGTAGCTTCCCCTAACACTAGCTATGCTCCCTACACTAGAAGAGTACGGACTTAACACATCACCTCTGATACATGCAAAGCCAGCCAACTCCTCTTTTTCAACTTTTGCCACTACTGAGTAGAAAGCGCTGGGTCCACAGCTGGTGCCTGTGCCAGCCATACTCACTTAAAAGTGATGGGTGGAGAGAGCGCCATCTACCCATCCAAAAAGTGCCAATTGCCAAATGTGCTCTCCCTGACTCTGGCCGAGAGTGCATTAGATGGCTGAGCCACTCAGAGCCCCATTTTCATGTAAGTGAATTAATATACTGAATATATCAGTAAATTCTGGTGACAGTTACACTGCATACACACTGAACAATACACAAGGGCAGACTCAAAACCTTACAAAGGAGTTACAAAAGCCATATATTGGGCCATATTTCCCAGTGCTGATGTGTCTGGCTTTGCAGACGTATTCAGAGATTTTTTCTCAAATAAGAATAAGAGGGGATTTTTATAGCACAATAACAAAATGGACTGTAGTTCATACAGAAAATAAGTGGTGGTGTCATTAGATCGCCTTCTCGCCTGACATTGACCTTTTGGGGCAGGAGATGATACTGTTTGACATGGCCAAGGTAATTGCTCTCAGCACTCCAGACACCGAACACAACAATGGCCCACAAGGACAGACATTGTCATGCAGAGCACTGGTCTTCAGACAATTGATTCAGCCCATATCATGGCTATAGACCTGACTCAGGCCAAGGAAGTGCTGGCCTTGCTGTTTCTGCAAGGGAGGAAGAGATCAATAGGCCACGCTACATTTAGGAGAGTCCTGAACAATGTTAGAAGAACTATTGGACCCCTTTCCTTCACTCAAGCCCACATGGTCAGCCCTGGCCATAGCCAATTGACAGATCAGATATGTTTTGATGGACTGAGGCCTTTTTCTTTGTTGTTTATTTGGAAAAGGTGATGACCACCAAATTCTGAAGTGGTGGGATTCAAAGGTGCTAAAAGAAATTTCAGAATTTGCACAAGGTGTACAAATTATAGATTGACCACCGTATGTATGCACAATTTACTCGCACAGACAAGCAGAAATCAAATGATCTGAACAGTGAATGTTACACAGCAACCCTACACCTCAATCTAAACCTTAGCTTAACCCACTACACCTAAACATAATTCTAACCTAATGTAGGCTAAACTTAACCTAACCCTTAGCTTAAACCTTAGCCATGACCTAAATCTAACCATGCTTAACCATAGCGTAACCTTAACCAAACCCAGGGGCATCATATAGGGGGGGGGAGTGATGATTCTAAGGGCCTTTGACTGACAGGGGCCCTAAAAGACTTTTGTCAGTTGTGGGGCCCAAAATCCATGACAGTGCCCCTGACCAAACCCTTACCTTAACCGAACCTTAACCTAGAGTTTCTGTCCAGTAATTCATTTTTTATATATGTACAAATATGTTCATTCAAATGTTATGAATTTCTTGTGGTGCATTTTAGTGGTATATGTACAAATTTTTTAATATTTTGTTGCCTCAGTGCACAAATGACTTCATATGACATATACAAAATTACATATACAAAACACAATATACAAAATCAGAAAGATCTTGAAAATTGATTTAACCATATACAAATATGAAGTCATTCGTATATATTTCTAACTTGGGGCAATTTCGCTATTCATGCTGCAACAGAAATAAGAACTGGTTTTCGTCAATAATAAATCTTTTATAGAGAGATGTTTCTATTTTGTAGAACAGCTGCCTTTTCTTCTTTTCACTTCTCTTTCCACTTATCCTTTACTTTCTTGCTCTCTTTATTCCTCTCTATCTCTTTTCTTGTGGCATTATTCAGTTCAAATGCAATACTGACCCCAGTCTTGGTCTCTCGTTGTGACATTACAGTGAAATTGCCTGCACGTTTGATGGCCTCCACGGAGGCAGGCCACACAATAGGCACCCTTTCTGAGCATGTTAAGGACTTGTACAAAAGTCTAAATTAGTGCTAGCCCAAGGGCTGTAAATTTTCATTGGGAGGGTCAGGACTGGTTCAGCAGCCCCTAATATATTTTATTATCTTTTCAGTAATGCTGAAAAACAGCTGTTTTGGTGCTGTAGCAGATAATTCAAGAGAGGGGTTTTTGTCTATTGGTCCCGCCAGTGGACAATGGAGGCCCATCGATTGAAGGAGCTCGACATCACCGACGCTTGTCAGCTGAATAAAAAGACCATTATTTCTACTGGGATAGCTTGATACGGCATCGAGAGAATTAGCGCTATAGCTTCCTGTTCCATCAACCCCATTTTCCTCCTTTTCTTTCTCTCGTAATCATCACCATCTCCTCCATGCCGAGGAACTGGCCGCTCTCTGAAACAATGGGCCGGCGAATAAATGGGCCTGAGGTGGCAGTTGATGGGAAGAACGGAAGAAAAGAGGAAAGGATGCCTGGGACAAAAGGACGATGGCCAGGTCAAAGGTCGCCGCTGTGATCTTATTGTCGTCTCTATGGCCTTTTAAGAATGGCCTCTGTACTTCATTAGCTTTGGGCCAAAATTTGGTCCAGGTTAGGTCCATTGTGACCTGGAACAAAAAACATGACATGACATGATATAATTGGAAAAAAACAACATGCCATTTTAGTGACAGTGTGCTTTTATCCGAGTGCCTCGGTTGTAAGCTTCTGTGTGCCATCCGTTATTTTATTTAATTTGTTTTTAGAAAAACGTGGACTGTGTTTTTTCACTCCAGACCTTTGACCAAATATATAAAATTAGTCCTGGTGCTGGAGCTGTTTTTTTATAAGAATTCATGTAATCTATAAATTTATACTATACTAATTGCTTATTTCTACATCAAGGACAGTCAGCTTTTGTAGACACTTTGTGTGTTTTGCATGTTGTATTGCATTGCATTCAGTACAACCTGAAATCCAAGGTCTTCATTCAACATACACAGCACTCTTGTCCACAACAATTTTTAACACTTTTAAAAAAACAGTCCTATACACTACAGTAGCAGATGTCCATACATAAACAACCTTCCAGGGTCAGCAGATTCAAAAACTTGCCTAATTCACCCCTCTAGACATCAACAAATATCTATATATCTATAAAAGTCTATCACAAAGCAAGCAATGAACTGGCAGTAAAGTAAACTGTTTCTCCTACATTTGTATGCAGTAGTGTAATAATGGAAGAAAACTGTCCACCTTAACTAACTGGAGCTTGTTGGTTTGCCCAATATTTACGTGTTCTGGGGAACAACCTGAATCTCCCTCACTCAGAGAGATGACATACAGGTAATACAGGTAAGGTGCTGTTTTTCCATTAGGTACTAACACTGGGAAGTTTGGTGGTTGCTTGTTTCAGAAAGTTCTCAGCTGTAAATTGTAGCCATCGTGCTGCATCAAAACAGAAAGCCCTACTTGATATGGACCCCATCCATTGTCCAATTTGAACAAGGGGACAGGAGGAGGGTATATTCGGTTCTCAGTGATTAATACGTCCCAATTTTCTGAGAGATAGTTTTCTTATATCAGGGAGATCCATTTCGTCCGCGAGATCGAAAGTTAGCAGCCGCCGGCATAATTGATGACCTCCCCAGTCAAGCGCTCCCATATTTATCACCGCGTGACCTTTTCGTCTGCTCTCATCAATCATAAATTAGAGGTGCACAGGCCAGCCGAGGCCTGGCTCCTGCACCGTTTCGCCCCCTTTGTCCAGGGGCCTCCTCCTCCTCGGCTTGGTTTTCGGGGGTTACCGGGGAGGGAACAGGCTGAAATCTGCAGTTCAGCACCTCTGCTGTTCAGGGCAGATGGTCATCGGCTCGGGCATCTGTCAAACTCACCGTCGCTCGCTATTAGCGCTCGCCGCCCAACCTAGCTCCTCGAGTCCACCGCTGGCTGGAGTGTTTACACACCTTCCGGAATGTTCTCCTGGTTAGCCATTAAAAGTCACCTGCAATACCGACGGCTTATTGAAATTTTGTGCAATTGTTTTCTCACTTGTAGATTTTTTAAACGGATGGGGTCAAAAGTACAGCATTTTTTTAAACCTGATGTTCTGTACTGTACTTATTTACCTGCTAGTACACATGGTAGTCCACTGTATTTCTGTCCAGTGTTTTTCTTGACAGTCCCGGAAAGACTTTTCCTATGGATTTAATGTCTGTAGAACAAATCTTTCCGCTAGATGACCCCAGTGCTTGTATTTAGACATTCTTAAGTGTGCATGTGCTTGTTACATTACTCTACAATCTGCTGTGCTCCAGAGAAGGATGATAAATAAAAGGAAACTGACCGAAAGGTTCCTCAGGTTTAGCAATGATAAAAACTGTAGACTGTCCAGTGGCGTTGTTCTGTGGACGATGTTGAAGAGCCTGATGCATGTTCATGTTGCATCTAACAGAATCCTGAAACTGTAGCCACAGGCAGGCAGCATTTGGAGGGTCCGTTGTCCTGCCATGGATTTTAGCACTCAAGAGTAAAGCACTTTTAGTTGAGAATGTCCATTAACACAGACATTTAACACAGCAGCTTAATGCGAGCCTGCAGCGTCGGTCATTACTCTCCACTCAGGACGTCAAGCAGATCGAGCAGATGAAGGAACGTCTTTATTTTCCATCGTGGAGAGGAGGACTCTCACATCTGTCTCTCTCTCTCTTTCTCTCTCTCTCTCTCTCTCTCTCTCTCTTACTAAAGGCATCCATTAATATTTATGAGAAATAAAGCATTAATGTTGAAACTATGCTTTTGGGGCTAAGCCCTATGACTCCTTTATAGTGATTAACACAGAGTAAAGGAATAATTCATCATCCGCACTGTATTAACTTGCGGCGTTTCAAAAGTCCCCTACCAGGGAAGGTCACTAATTACAGAGTGATATTGGACCCAATTATAGATTTAAAATACCTAGCTTAATGGTGAGGAAAATCACCAACACATTGATACAGAGCGCGTGCTTTTGAAACACTGTGTCAGACCACTGCGGGTCTTAGCGGATCATTAGTCACCCAATGTTATTCCTCTTCGAGGGAGCTGGATCTGAGTCCGGCGAGTCTGACTGCTCTGGGGCTTCGACTTTATAAACATATTGATTGCGTTTTAACCTTTTGGCATAACATGATCTATCTGCGTGCAGTGTGCTACTGGGATATCTCGCAATAGGACCCCAAGAACTAACAACACTGCAGCATAGACCTAAATACTGGATTAGTACAGTCTGCTCACACACTTATATATCATATCATGCAGAAACAAGTTTGTCATATCATTTTTATTAGATGTTACTGGTCTAGAGTCTCCTTTTCCTGGGCGTTATTCCCTATCTGGATAGTTTGTTGTAGATTTTTTGGAACACTTTTTTTTCATGAAACAGTCGTTTACTTAAAGATATTTTTCATTTTTCAAGCCTGTTGTCTAGTCAGCATTATATTCTGGACAAGTTGACAGAATCCTGAAACTGTAGCCACAGGCAGGCAGCATGTTGAGGGTCAGTTGTCCTGCCATGGATTTTAGCACTCGAGAGTAATTATAGAGCATTATATTCTGGATATGCTGACAATGTATTTTTTTAATTTCATTTAGATCTGCCCCTAAAGTAGTTGGTCTACACTGGCCATAGTAAAATACATTTGCCTGTGGTACTAGACGTTTCTGTGGGTTTCCGTGTTTTCTGTTACTACAGAAAAGAAGCTATAGACTGATTCCTACTGAGTGAGTATGCACACAGTCAGAGTGGAATTTGGATCAATTAGAGCTTATGACTGATTGGTTTAATCAATATAAGCAATACAAATCTGTTGAAGTTTGAAGTATACTCTTGTACTTGGATTTACTTGCTAATTTTCAGTTGGAACCAACCTACAGACTGAAAATTAATAAGATATTTGAAATCACATTTTGAATGTGGCAAAGCACTAAAGTCTGCAAGAACCCCCCCCCCCTCCAAAAAAAAAAAAAAACATTGGTCCAACACCAACCCTAACACTACTGAATTTCTCTAGATAACTTCTTAATCATCTCTACAGAATCAGAAGAGTACAGTCCAAATAAAGGGGAGGGTAGATATTTACAGTGAAGTGTATTCACGGCCCGATATGCAACTCGTATATTCATCAAGAGACAAATACGAGAGCATGTGCTTATTCTTCTAGACGTCCGTGTCGCCGCAGCCTGGGAATGATTCATACTGCATTTCATAGCACATAGCTGCATTCACTAAGTGTTACGTCTCCATTATTAAACGCGCCTATGTCTCAGTATCTGCCTGTCTCAGTATAACGACACACACAGAAAAGTGTGTTTGCACTCATATGCATTTAGCCCGCCCTATGGCGCACTGATGGACAGGAGCAGGAGTGGTTGTGGCGTCTCTGCTCAGGCTCCTAGCGGTGCGGTCAAACGCAGTTAAAAACATTGTCCATTTCCTGATACACAAGCCACAGGAATCTTCAGGAAACAATACATCACTCCCCGCTAGGTTAAAGCTTTGGAACTTTAGACTTATTGTTGTCATGTTGCCTTATGTTACATTTCATTACACGGCTACATAGTGGAGTTGCATTACATTAAGTTTACAATAACATTACATAGTTTTACATACAGTTATAAATGAATTAGTTATGTAAAGAAAAGTTTGTCTTGAATTAGACTTGAATCGACCTGTGAGCAACGTAAATGTGGTACTGATTCAATAAAGCAATAAATAATATTAAACTAGCACATGCTTATGTTATCACTGGAAACCTCTGAGGGCTAAAGCTCACATTTTTACAGTGTGCTCTGGCATTTGGGGAGTAAACGGGGTTGTGTGTGTGTGTCTGTCTGTGTGTGTGTGGGAACGAGCCCGGACTCTCTTTACATATATTATCTTAAGGTCAGAGTTGGACAGGGCTGCCACTCTTCAGACTGTGTGTTCTGCCTGTGTGCTCCTGTATTTCCATTCAGTGCATGAGGTGCAGAGGGGTGACCCCTGCACAGGCGGGGTCGCGCGGGAGGTCGTGTGGAATGGCCTATAGCGGCGCTCCCTGACAGCTTTAAGCAGATATCTTTTTAACCATTTATTTAGAGTCCAGAGGGAGGCTGGCAGAACAAGGAAAAGAGTGTGACCCACTTTCTGCTGGGGGAAAAGTGCGAGGCCCGCTGCTCTGTTTACTGTGTAACCCCCGCTCCCCCCGCTACCCCACCACCCTGTCACTCTCAGTTCTGTGACTGCCCAAATTAGTCGCACTCTCATTGTTTTCGTGCAGCAACACTGGAGCTGTTAATGTCTTTATGGATCTCTGCAGTTGTGCCTTCGATTAGCATAATGTTACAGTTTACACATTGACAGCTACTCACCCAAGACACACACATACACACAGAGAGTGCTCTAACTCTAATGACCCTTTCTCCTCATAGGTCACTAAAGATTAGGGCTCCTTCAGTTTGCAGAGCCAAGATACAAGGAGCAGAGTTCATTTAAGATTGTGACAATTCTGATGGCCTGACAGTGGTGCGAACATTACATGCAAATAGTCACTCTTGCTGTGCCATTGTCTGAAATATGGAAAATCCAATCAAATCAAATCCAAGGTATTTTTTACATACAGTACCTAGTCGCCCATAGTCGTGCAACTTCCAGTGAAATGCTTAGGTGACTACTTATATGAACATGATAAAAGACAGGAAGGAAATAAAGTATGGAGATAGGAAATATAGAGAGGTAGAAATATAAGAATACAACAATAAAGGTGTACAGAGATAAATTACATAAACATGTAAAATTAGAAATTAGAAAATAGTAATAAATATTATGGCTCAGGTATGGTTTAAAGGTGGATGTATAAAATGTAGAACATACAAAATGAAAGAATAGGGAGTTTAAAATCCACAGGTGTATCTGTCCATTGTTCTACTAATGAAAGATATTTCAACACATTGCATCTGAAAGGATGTGGAGCCGATCAAGAAGCTCTTATAGAGAAAAAGAAACAGAAAAATAACAAAGAACCTTTTTCAAATATAACTGCTCAACATCACTAAATGCAGCTCAACATCACTAAATGCATTTGGGGTTACTTGAATGGTAAGAAGCAGAAAAGGCTCTGAAGTGTTAGACTGAACTTTGAAGATGTAGAACAATCTCCCAGCATTTCTTTTAACTAGATTTTTCTTAAATCAAGGTAAAATGTGGGCACACTAAATACTGCCATACAGCTGGTATTATATTTCAGGTGTGAGGATGTTATTGGCCATTTTGAAAGGAAATTAAATTAATATAAGAGTATGTTCTGACTTTTAGATGGTGCTGGATATGTGCTGTAGTCTGAATACAACAATAAAAAGGAAAAGCAAAATCAGGTTTGCTGTGATGAATGTTCTCTATATTGTATTCATGAGCTGGGTTTGGTTTACACACGCTCATTGTTTCAGTGCCCAGGAGTCTCTGGCCTTAAGGAGCCTGGTGGCTAAATACAATTTACTGTAAAAAAAAAAATGACAAAGCAAAATACGCTAGACATATAAACAGTGCTTATTAGCAGATGGCTGTATGTGCAATATAAACTTAATAAAAGCTTTTTCCCTGATCATAACTGTATGTCACTTTTCTAAAGGTGTTTTCTGTTCATTTCCGCTAAAACCTTGTAACATTAACATGTTATTGTTGTGGTCATGTGTATTTGCATGAGTACCCATCCTGTGTGCCCCGTGGCCTCACAGAACCACGTTCAATGTGTCAGTCAGCAGTGAATTTGAATGTGGTGTAACACTGTGTTCTTCTTAACAAAAGACACCATCTAGTTCATTACAGATTCTAATTCAAAGTCATATCTGTCTTCCGTTGCCTATATCACACTGCCATCTGCTCCTAATAAAGCACCTGACTGTCTAGGCCAATGTGCTTTCCACTGTCATAATGGCCTCTGTATTGATCTTACAACTGCTGTTCCTCTTTCTAATACATCTAATTTCTAATTGAAGCGAGATGCAGTGGAATGAGTGGTAGCTAATGGCAAGCAAAGGGATTTTTTTGTTAATTCATTCAGCATGATGAAACATAGCCATTGACACTGCTCTTAACAATAGTTGGAAAAGAAGACTCATTTTCCACAAAAGACTGTCACTAAATATTTGATGTTAGGAGAAAAGTAACATTGAGAAAAAAAAATCTAATTAAATAAGGCAGACCTTTGACAGGCAGTGTAGGTGTTTAATAGGTATTTACATGATTCATGATTGTATCTTAATTTCCAGTCATTTTTATTAGCACCACCCGACTGTTTTGTTAACTGTTTTGTGTCCTCTCTTCTACGATGTGTGCCACAGAAAGAAACGAGAGCAGCAGCCAGAGTCATTTGTTTCTTGCCTGACATCCTTAGTGTGAGACTGGAGGCCGGCATTAAACAGGAGAAACAATGAACACAATCAAACATCTCAGGAGCATATGATTTTTTCCTAAGACAATTGAGAATTAAAAAGGTACGGAATAAAAAAACAACTTTACAGTTATTTTTGTCTATAAAAAGTTTGCAAAATATATGAATATATTTATTTCAAACAGTTAATATTTTATTTTTAAACCAATGTTTAAAAATAACCTATTTACAATAATTAGCTATTTGTTATATTATTTTTGCTTTTCATTTTATTTTAAATTGTAATTGTAATTGTTAATTGTAGCCAATGAACTATATTCCTTTTTAAACCCTTTGTCACATTTTTATATATTTTTTTTATATTACAGTTATTATAATGGAATATTTTAATCATAATGTATTATCAAATGTATTATTATGTTATATGGATGTCATTTCATTATGCCATACACTTCCATTCAATTGAATACAGTGTATCTATGTACCCTCTTGTTTTTATTTGTTTGTCTTTTATCTTATTTTGTTACTTATTTATTTATTTATTTATTTATTTATTTATTTAACATTAGCTGTAAAATGTCCATGTAACTGGTCTGGGTCATTTTTTTTTTTCTACCATGACATTAGTGTGTCACATCCACCTGATATCCAACACAGAAACACAGAAATCCAATCTGATGTAAAAGGTGTTCAATAAACTCCCCTCAAACTAATGGCCGGAGCATTTATCGTTTCCCAACACCACATTGGCATCCCTGGCCACATATATCATGCGACCCGGGGGGGAGATGTGGCCGCTCTAAACAAATCAACACGTCTATTTCTCAAAGCAACCCCCCCCCCCCCCACTTTCTGGATGGGCTGAGCGGTCACCTGTGTTTGCTTCCCCACCATCAGTCACTCTCTGGTGGGGGATTAGCCACTAGCATCTCTTCTCACCCGGCCTGGCACTGTCTGTTTAGCTAGGAGGCGAACTGTCAGGGAAAGTAAGACAAATGGGCTGCCCTGATTGACTATTTCCTTAGATACTGAATCAATGGCCTCATTATCACTGCAATTACACTGCTAATACAAACAGATGCTGGGGGTGGACATCTGCTGGGAAAGATGAGACCAGTAGATCTGGAGTCAATAGAGCGGAGTAGAGCGGCCCTTAAACACAGATATCTGTAATCGTGCACGAAGCAACGTACTCACACACACACACACACACACACACACACACACACACAAACACACATACATGCACACATATACACAAACAGATGTGCACACACTAATGTGTATTCCTCATGTATTTCTGTGGGGTCCTGTGCTACTCCTAACCTAACTCTAACCCCAATCTAAGCAAACACAACTTCACCTTTATCCTTTTTACCTACAACTAGATACCATCACCACATCAAAAATCTTTTTTATGATCATGGGGCATCTGATTATTGTGTATAATGCAGTGTGAATGAATGAAAAAATAACTGAATGAAGAAATTAGCCTATCAAATTATTTTTTGCTACTGTTGGTACTTTGGTACCTTTTTTTAAATCATCAGTCAATCATGGCTTCTTTCTAAAGGATTGTTGAGTGAGGTATAATAGTGTTATGCACAGTACTATTATTGCTTGACTTGTAACAACTGTGTGACCTTTTTGTGCAGTATAAGGGTCAAAAACGACCTAAAAGAAAATATACGTACCCTGGAGGTGTACAACTTTCATGGAAGTATGATGTTTCACTTTCTCAAATGCTGAGGTGCACTATAGGAAAAGTAATTCAATTTCAAGCTGCATTTCCTCTGCTGTTAAACATGGTGATGGGCCATTTCTGACCCTTAAGACAACACTAGGGTTAAATGACTTTATACAATTGTTGATTATAGCCAACTATTTCAATTCTTCAGTGGTTTGTTGTGATTACAAATAGAGCTGTTGCCTTTAGTAAAGAAGCTTTAAGGGTGTAATAAGAGGTTTTATTAATATAAGGGTTTTTTATAGAATCTTGACATTATGTAAAGGGACTTAAAGGTTTTTCACACTCACATATCTCATTTACAAGTACATTTCAATGGTACCAGCCAATAAAAGGGTATTTAATTGAATTTAATTGTGTTTTTTTTCTATGGTATGGTAGAAAAGAAAACCTATGGGTGCTTTTAATTTTAGGAGTGTGTGTGGAACCTCTTCAAGACTCCTGGCTCCTCATGAAAATGCAAGAAACTGCAAAGGATGTAAAACTACATCAATGCGACAGTAGCTTTCTAAATCACTTCAAATGCAAGAAAATTGTATAAGATATCTTAACATACCCAATAAGATATTTAAAATTTTGTTGTTCATGTGGTTTGGATCATTGTTGTTCACTGAGAACTTTCTCTAAATAATTGCATAATTCCATTTACAGGAGTAATTTCATATTCACATTTCACGTTTGACTGACCTCTTCAATATTACTTTGAAATAAGAAAAATAAGGGAAGCTTTCCTTAAGCCGTGTCCAACATTTTGACTGGTACTGTTGTCACGGTGACGACCTTTATTATGATGTGATTTGCTCAGGATGGCAGAACTGTCAGGACCGTTTCCCCTCCAGAGCACCTCACCGCTCCACAGTTGTGACCCCTCACAAAGAGTCCTCTGACCGCTCTGCTTCAATCCCGGAGCCATGAGCCGTGTCGCTGAAAAGTGAAAAAGTGCAGAGACGCATCCTTCCTTCTGCCCCGCTGCTGGCTGCGGTGCCACGCCAGGCAGATACGGCCCACCTCGTCTCGCCCCGCCGGCCGCCTGTGTTTGCCAGGCCGAGCGTTCGGAGGCCGTGCCCGCACCCATTGTCCAGCTCCGTCCAAGCAGGGGCCCTCAGGAAGGCGTCCGTGTGGAAAAGCCGCCTTCTTTCTCTCCCCTGCCTGTTCTCACATTTAATTATCTGCTCCTCACTCCTCCCATGACGGGGCCGCGGACCCCTAATGATCAAGCTGAGACAGAGAGTGTCAGGAAAAACTTGCTGTGAGCGTGAGGAGGAAACACTGAGAGACACCAAAACTCAAAACCCAGGAGAACTCCTCTGTAGTGTGGCAGAGAGTGCAGTTATGATACAAGTAGAACAAGTTTACAAGTGAAGAGTAGGAATCTATGGTTCTTCTCATGTTTGTGTATTACTTCAAGATTTGTGGTCTTCAATAAATGCTGATCATTTATTAAAGCAGTCATTTACTGTACATGTGTTTGTTTGTTTTTTATTATTAAATGAACCCCATTTCATATACATTATGGTGGAGATGCTTTTTGTTTGATCATTTGTCCCTCAACTTTTAACATTTTTGGTAAAGTTAAAGAAATAATTTCCTAACAATTAGAATAGAATAAAAATGTAGATACACCATTTGCAATTTTGCGATGTCATTGTCACATATTTTTTATAATTATATGTTTTGTTTTATAATTTACATTTACATTTAAGACATTTGGCAGACGTTCTTATCCAGAGTGACTTACAAAGTGCTTCACTGTGCACTTCTAGAAAGTATCCATAGCTAGTTTGTATCGGCTAGGATCCAAAAGATCCCTCTAAGCTTAGACATTACTAAACACAAAAGTCAGTATGGAGACCACAATGCTCAACACTACACTTTGCCCAAGTACTCTTGGAAGAGGAGGGTCTTCAGTCTGCATTCAAAGACAGCGAGCGACTCTGCTGTTCGGACACACAGGAGAAGTTTGTTCCACCACTTCGGTGGTTGTTGGGACAAGGGATGTTGGGACAAGCTGAGCCGTACTTGAAGCTTGAAGGGCTCTTGGTACAGATCAGACTTGACCACTGCCATTAAGTACGGAGGGGCTGGTCCATTCTTGGCTTTGTAGGCCAGCATCAGGGTTTTGAATCTGAGGCAGACAACAGGGAAGGGAAAATGTGTGCTACATTAACTATTTCATACCATTTCATATCATCTGCCTGTTGGATGCTTGGATACTGCTTAAAAAAAGAGAAAGAGAGAAAGGAGGCAGGTTTACCATGGAGAGGCTTCACAGGGAATGGAGAAAGGCGGGCTGTGTAGGTGCACATTGGATTTTATGCAGCGCCACGCAAGGCTGAGTGTCTGTAGTCACCCGGGAGCTGAGTGGGGGGTCAATGAGGGGCACATTTCTTCCGTGTCACCTTAGTGTCTTGAGGAAAGGGAAATCTTAATTTGGCTTTATCTTCTGCTCTGAGCTGTGAAGCTGTGAAGAGTAGCCCTGGGTTTCATTCTTTCCATGCTCTTCTAGATTACAGACACCTCTTAAAATTGTTGAAACCCAGGTGATTATTAGCAGCATTTCAGTCAGGATGTTGAATTTAATTCTAGAACTATAAAAGTAATCCATTTCAACTGTATCCCACTACTTATTACTTTACGTCCAAGTTACTTTGGGAAAGATATCTGTAAAATCTCACTGAAAAACCTTTAGTAGTACAAAAATACTGACCTGTGCCTGTCTCTCTCTTCTTCAGCATGAGCATCTTTATCCATAGTACCATGTCTATTAGTATTTATTTATTAGTATTTAGACAGAGGCCCAACATTTTTTTATCTACTTCTGTTCACTACCACAATTGATTTTAAATAAAGCAATCAAGATGTGACTGAAGTGTAGACTTTCTGCTTTAATTCAGGGGATTTAATAAGACTATTGCATTGGCCATGCAGTCCCTCTATTTTCACAGGCTAAAAAGTAATTGGACAACTTACCACTAAGCGGTTTAATTGACGAGTGTGGCCTGCTCCCTCATTATTTTATGGCAAATTAAGGACATAAAAGAAGCTCCAAGAGTATAAAACATCTAGTCAAGTCAAGAACACTCAAGGAGGTAGGCGTATACGTCAAAGTCAAAGCCTACAATCAAGAGACGTCTTTGTGAATTTTAATACAGAGGCTTTACCATTGCTCTCAACACTCAAGAACACAAAGAGCAGCTTAGGCCGATAGAAAGCATCTAAAAAGCCTGCTCAGGTCTGGAACAAGGTTTTTTGGACAGATGAAACTAATACAACCATGAGCATGGAGAAGGGAAAGAAGGGTTTGATCAGAAGCTAGAATTTTCTAGAATTTTCTCGAATGTCAGGGTCAGTTAGGAGGCTAGGCTAGGAGACTCCTAAACGTCATGACTTCTGAGAGAAAGCTGAAGCTTGTGCGCCATTGGGCCTTCCAACAGGACAATGATCCCAAGCATACCTCAAAATCCACCAAGGCTTGGTTTCTGGAGTGGTCGTCACAGTCACCTGACTCGAATGCCATAAAAGATTACTGGGATTTGATGAACGTGGTTGCAGCACACAAACCAGAGTGAATTGGAGGCCATTGCCCATGAGGAATTGGCTAAGATTCCTCAGGAATGTTACCCGAAGCTGGTGTCTGTTTTTGTGTCACAACAGCAACAGGATGCCCTCCTAAGTACTAAAGACGCTTGCCATGAAGGGGTTGAAGAATTCTGAGACTGCAGTCTTTATTACAAGTGGCATTTTGTGTTGATTTTGTAGAATGTACTTTTTTTAGTTTTATTAGTTGTGTTGAGCTATTTTAATTGCAAACAGCTGGACATGTGTACATTTGTTAATAAACCTAATTTGTAATGAAGGTTGAATAATTCTGTGACTGTATATAGAACCATTGCCTTTACTAAAGAACCTCTGGAGCACTGTTAAGAGTGTAGAACATTTCATCATGACACGACTGCTTCACTCAGTCCATCAATACAGATAACACACTCGCACTGGGGAAATGGCATTCCAGCAGCGACAGGCAGGAAGGTGAAATTAACCCCCCTACTTGTGCACCAATTGCATTTGAAATTCACCTAATTAGGTGATTATGTCATTAGAGGGATATGTGCATTTCCAAAGCCCCCAGTGAGCAGTTCAGCCTGGCTGAAAGGGGAGAATGGAAAAAAGCTTATTAATCCATTTAACTCAAACCCCCCACCCCCCACCCCCCATGCCAGAGACACAATGACCAATGTGGGAGAGAAAGAATGTGGAAGATAGCTTTGCAGAGCGCTCCTTTGAAATATATACAACAATGACGAAAACCTTCTTCCTTCACTCCAACAAAAGGCCCCGCTCATTTCCCAGTCTCTATTTATTTATTTATTTATTTATTTATGGGAGAAGGCTGAGTTGTACTTACAATGGCAACTTGTCTGTTTTTGATTGTAATAGTATATCCAAGCCCCCATGACACATGATAAGGTTTGGACTTTGATTCCTGTCAGCGATAATATCACAGAGTAAGTTAAGGTAATTAAGTTGGGGTAATTTTAGACGTGACATGCCGGTCTTGGTCAATTACACTCGGCAAAAACAGTTGTCGGGTTTATTAGCGCGCCCCATCAATCATTTGAAATGTTCATTTCGGTTAATGGATCGAAATGAGTTTTAAGTGAAATTAAAGCAGCAGATTAGGTTTGATGCCTCTGCCGAACGTCAGCTGCTATCGACTGACTTTTCATCCTATTATGCTTTATGTGAGATTTTCAGGGTTTTGATTGGTTCTAGCATTTTTTTAGACCTTACCTGTTTCTTTCTCTTCCTCAAATACTGTGCGTGTGTGTGAAAGTGAAGATGTTCATTCGTTTGGTTTCTGATAGTTTGCTTTGTTGCTGACTGCACTGTGAGCCTTATGGGGGCAGAGGTGGGTCTGCTTAGAGCACCGGGCCGTTGATGACAGGGTTGTGGGTTTGATACCTGGGCTCGGCAAGCTGCCACTGTTGGGCCCTTGAGCGAGACCCATAACCCTCTCTGCTCCCTGGGCTGCGCACCAGTGCAGTGATATGCACAAATAGTAAATATGGGTGTATATGAGTCTACTTGTGATTGGACAGTTGGTAATCCAGATATACAAGTGTGAGTGTGTGTGTGTATACACGTGTTTTGGGATGCTCTGTTTGTGTGGTTGTCTGTATGTCTGGTGTAAGTGTGATTTGGACCATTGTGTGCAACTATACATGTTTTGGGGTACTCTGTATATTTATGTGTGTGTATAGAAGTGTAGACATTGTGGGGGTGCTCTGTTGATTTATGTGTGTGTGTGTGTGTGTGTGTGTGTGTGTGTGTGTGTGTAATCTGCAGGTGTTTTTGGAGTGGTTCTGGCAGTCTGGTGGAGCAGCAGGCTGTTATCTGGCTCTGGTTCAGCAGTTCACCTTTTCAACTGCCTGCTTCAAAAAGGCCTGCAAGCTCCACACACACACACGCATGCACACACTAAATCCTGTGTCCACTTGGAGAGCATCACCCTTCCTGCCTCCTGCTGCTGCCCTGCAGTGATCAGAAAAAAAAGAAATCACAATTATAAACATGTTCACTGAAATACTCACACGCAACAAACCTACACATGTCAATCTCGATTTGTCCAGTCTGGATGGGCAACTCAATCAGTCCTGCTGACACTGTGGGACTACAGTGGTCAATACAGTGGACGCCAAATGGATCCACACTGCTGTGTGAAATGGGTGCTTTTGGCCTCTGTTGTACTGAGTCTTTTAACTGAAGGGGTGTTTAACTGTGTGTGTGTGTACAGCACCTGTAGCAGCCCAACATGACCCCGGTCCTGCAGGCTTTGGGCCACAGGCGTCCAGAAACACACATGGCCAAGTGGCATCAGGGGACATCAGGGGACTGATGCAGTGCCAGAATGAGAGCTGAACCGCAGGATGCCCCGGGTCCTGTCTGTTCTCTAACTGTACACCAGCAGAGTGGAGCTACAAGATAGGGGTTTGTAATAGAGTAGAAAATGAATGTCCTCTTTTCATTTTCTGAATTGTAAAAATGAGTGCTAACCCACAGTGCTGAGCTCTAACAGCTTCTAGCATTTCTTTCTCCAGCACTATTTGTGCTCACAGAAACTGACCAGTCTGAACTGAAGGCCATTAGATGGGGATCAGTGGGATATCCCATTATCTCTGTAATCTATTGCTGATTAGAATTAGCACTGCTGTTCTCCCCTCAGGGCCTGAATATGCTACTGTGGCTCTAAACAACACTGGCACAAGCACACACACACACACACACACTTTTACAGCTCAAACAGAGCCTAACCCTCTTTTTCCATCACCCTTCATCCCTCATGCCATGCTCTTCTTTACACCACCAAAATAAGCATGGCTAATGCTAAACATGGCTACTGCTGTAGTTTAAAACCCACCCAGCCTCCCCTATTAACCTGACAGTAATTGGAATACCCTACAGAGTTCCCGGCGCGAGGTTGGCTCGCCTAATTACACCATCACCCACCGCATTTCAGCTTAGGGAAACTGTTGCAATGGTTTAAGGGAAGAGAAAAACAACACAGAGTTACACAGTTTCCCGCTTCCCTCAAGTGTAGGTGATCAGCCAAGACATGTTTGTCATCAGACGTTTGCAGCTTTAGGTTTGCACTGAAGCTTCAAGGCTCCATTGAGAAATGAGTGTCAGCTTGAACTTGACTTTTATCAGCCCTCTCACTGCAATGTATTCTGTGCTACGTTATGCTACGTGATGCTAAATGGCATTGTGCGCTTCCCTATTATTCACTCTCAGTTTCTAATGGGTGAAACCTCAGATGCATTTAAGTCATTGCTGGTGTTGACAACAATTTTCAGGTCCACCTCACTCAGAGACTGAGACTGCTCATTTATGGTCTCATAACCAAACTGGAGTACTTAGTACAACACTTAGTATGTGCCTCTATTATTACTTACAATAGCCTCAGGAGAAGCCTTAGTAGAAATTCTTCCAGCTGCACAACATGCTTTTAAACAGCACATTTAAGATGAAAAAACATCAACTTTTCTGCTGAGCACCCACAAATGAGATCCATATGCCATCTACATGGAGCCGATCACAATTGAGTCTTCTTTCCAGTCACTCACCCTTGCATTTCAAAAACCCGGAGCTCTACAACACTCAGATGACCACAATCTGAACATGATAAATGGTTTAGGATGAATTATTATAAATGTCAGATTCATAATTGTATCGTTCATCTAGTATTTCACATTCTCTCAAATAGCTGCCTTGTGTTTAACTACTTGTCCATCAAATGCTTTAATCCATCCCCTTAAGAAGTGTGTTCTATCTTGTCGTTGTGGCTTCTTTACTGGCCACTTTATGGTTATTGGCCAGTTTCATTATTTTACATCGAATGGAGTGTTTACTAAAACCCAGATCATTTATACAATTCACTTACATGCAGCAGTTTAAGGTCTGTTTTTCAAGGCTCACTGAGATGGCCACTGGAGTAACGCTATATGTTGTGGCTCAGAGGTTTCCTGGGACTGCTGCCAGAGTGCTTCTACAATGCGGCTTGGAGGTTTCCTGGGCCTACCACAGGAATGACTGCACTTTGCAGCTCACTCAAATCCAAGTTCCGAGTATGGGTATGATGCCGACTACAGAATGCCCACACATCTTTAGCATGTAGACTGATTTTGAATTATGTTGATTAGGTAGAATATACAGGATAATGGATTTATGTGTATTACCTACACACACACATACACATAAGTAAAGCCACTCAAAGGCATCACTCTGTACACACACAAGCACACACACACACACCAAAACGCTGCAAGACAACACTTCTGAGCTCCTAATGCCATTAAACCCCTCCAGTTATTTTCCCCTCTTTTACGCACACAGACACACATCCTGCAAAAACTACACCAGCATTTGAGCACAGTGGTTTTCCCAAGTGCTGACAGAACTGTGTGTTATGCTGTTTACTGCAGAGAGAGCTACAGACGGACAGAAAGGCTTCAGCACTTCAGTGGGATGCTTCAGCAGCAGCAGCGTTTGTTTGTACACCGCTCTGCTACTGTGACACACACACACACACATATGCATACACACACAAAAACACACCTCCATGCTCCCTTAAGCACTGGCTGCGAGCTGTGCCCTGTGGGGCACAGCGCCGATTTAAAGCTCAGCCTCAGTGCCGCTCTCTTACACTATAATTACACACTAATGACTGTCATTACACAGATTAATTGAACACTTTTTTGCTCTGCATTGCTACATCCAGGGGTACTACTGTCCACTGCCAGCTACTCTGCACTTAATACTGCTCTAATTCCTGCTCTTACTCTTCTTTAATGTGCCCAATTTTGAGTTGAGTATACCAGTAAAGTATTGGTAATTAAATTGCTATTACTTTCAGTATCATTTCTCTCAGAACATTATGTTGCACAGTAACAACTGAGGCTCTCTAATCTTGTAAAATCATCTTCTACAGCAATTCAAGTTCTAGTCCAATCAATACAAACAGCGTTTCAGATGAGGCCCCATTACGCCAATTTAAAAAAAAAATCCAACAGACGATCAATTTATGTTTGTGAGCAAGAAGGAACCAAGTGCTGATCTAATCTAAATAAACCAAAGCAGGACGGTTTCCTATCGATTCGATTTTTAGATTAGGAAAATTACTTCTTTTTTTTTTTTGCGCCAGTGTATGTGTGAGTGGATGATTGAAAGGTTAAAGTTAAAAAGTTAAAACACATTTTTCTGAAGTTAAATAAGATGAGGCACTTATTATTCTGTTAATAGTTATATAATAATAATAATAATAATAATAACAATAATAATAATAATAATAATAATAATAATAATTTAATCTGAAAGAGGAGCAAATTAAAGTGTTGAGCAGAGAGAATTTAGTGTATGATACTCACTATATACAGACAGATAGATAGATAGATAGATAGATAGATAGATAATTATTATTATTATTATTAGTAGTAGTAGTAGTAGTATTTAATCTGCAAGAGGGGCAAACTAAAGTGTTGAGCAGAGGAAATTTAGTGTATGATTCTCACTATATACAGACAAACAGACAGATAGATAGATAGATTGATAGATAGATAGATAGATAGATAGATAGATAGATAGATAGATAGATAGATAGATAGATAGATAGATAGATAGATAGATAGATGTGGCTTGTGCCTCCCCCCAGTCTAAGTCTTAATCCACTGGTTACTTTTCCACCCACTCCTTACTGTGCTCCTGCTCGCCCACAGATCGATAGAGTCACCTTGGTTAGCTGTTTTGTAGCTGTCTGTGTGTATGGGTGTGCGTGTCTGTGTGGGTGTGTGTGTTTGGGGTGGGGGGCAGAAGGATCAGTGGTGTTAGTTCCAGCACCCTGTCTCTCTTTCATTCTCTCAGTCTCTCTCTCCATCTTTAAGCTTGATCAAAGGCAGTAGCAGTTAAAGCCCATTACACACGTCCTGACTGAATGTGCCAAATAGCAGATGAGAAATTTCAGGAGAGGTGGAGGGTTTTAAGAGAGGTGGAAATTCAATCACAGGAATGCCATTTAAGGGGAGGAAAGACAAATACTAATGGCCTGAGCAACGCATAAAAAGAAGAAAGGGAGAAGGAAAAAGTCTGTATGCTGAGGACATACTTAAGCTAGCTCATCAGAAGAGAGAACGAGAAAGAGAAAGAGAGAGAGAGAGAGAGAGAGAGAGAGAGAGAGAGAGACCATTTGTAAAGCTACTATCACTACTATTACCATTACTACTGCCGTTGCTATAACTACTGCTATTACTATCACTATTACTACTGCTATTATTAAAACTACTGCTATTACTATCACTATTACTACAGTGATTACTATTACCACTTTTACTACTACCACTATTACCACTACTACTACCACTATTGCCACTAGTACCACTACTACTACTACTACTACCACTATTACCACTACTACTACTAATACCACTCATACCACTTCTACTACTATTACTACTACTACTACTACCACTATTACCACTACTATTACTACTACCACTAGTACCACTATTACCACTTCTACTACTACCACTATTACCACTACTACTACTACTACTACTACTACCACCACTATTACCACTTCTACTACTACCACTATTACCACTACTACTACTACCACTACTACTATTACTACCACTATTACTACTACTACTACTACTACTACTACCACCACTATTACCACTTCTATTACTACCACTATTACCACTACTACTACTACTACTACTACTACAACTACCACTACTACTACCACCACCACTACTACTACTACTACTACTACTACTATCATTACTTTTAATACTGCTAATACTACTATACTACTACTACTACTACTACTATCCCTGCTAATACCTCAACTGCTATCACTATTACTAACACTACTGCTACAAATAATACAAATGATACTACAACAAGTAATAATAATAAGAAGAAAATGAAGAATTATTATGATTAGTATTATATGTAGTAATAGTTTTATTAGTGTTATTTGATTTAATGTCATATGTCTAGTATAGCTATTATATTTCTTGACTTTAAGTGTATGTGTATTCAGCTAAATAACTGAGCAATCACATATTTAACATTAATGAAACCTAATTGGTTGACTAATTAGTCAACAGTTTGAATCATTTAGATTATCGGTGCATATTAATGAATATGGTTGAAATGAGCATTAATGAAGGGAAACTGAATGATCAACTGAATGACGATTCTGTCTAACTCAAATGCAGCATCAGTGCTGAACTGCAGCAGTGTAAGCACATAGAGAGAGGAAGCAGAGAGGGTGTGTGTGTGTGTGTGTGTGTGTGGATTTGCCTCTGGCACCTCTCTCTCTCTCTCTCTCTCTCTTTTTTCTTTCTCGTCCTCCAGGGTGAGATGATCCTTCCGAGATTCGGATTTGAATAAACATATATTATCAGATCATTAAATACATTCCTCTTTGCCCTACTGTTCTTCCTGGAGGCGTCTGCCGTGCGTGCGCACACACACACACACACACACACACACACACACACACACACACACACACACACAGGCATACACGTTTAAATTTGAATATCATTGTTTAAGAAATGCATGGGCTGCATTTTTATTGAATTGGATCATTTCATTCACAGCAGTTTTTCTCAGCCACAGTAAACTCTTCCAAATAACAGAAAATGAAGCATAGATGAGGAAGTTAGGAGGGGTCATAATTCTAGCATTATACTATTGCACATTTATGCAGTATACGATGCAGTTAATCAAGGTAATGATTGATATGAGTCATCTGGAAGATGACTTAGTGTTGTTTTATGTTCTGTGTGAGGGGGTTACTGGGAAGGCAGAGGGCGGTGCTGGGCCGGGCGGTTTCTGCAAGAGCTGCTGTGTTTCTGGAAGGTCTCCTACATTTCTGTACGCTGGTACTTTTTGTTATGACACTGTACTTGGTAAAGGACATCTGTCTTTAAATATGCAAGCTCCAATTCCCTGTGCGTAGGCAGAAACACACACACACACAGACATAGCTTGGCTGCTCAAACACACTGGGTGTGCAAGTCACTTCAAGTAAGAGCAAAAAAGCTAAAGTAGTCAAATAAACTCAGAATCTCAGAATGGAGTGGATGTGTGACTTGATTTGTATGAATTTATCCAAAGCTGCTCAGAACTGTGCTCACTCTACACTTAGTGAGAGGGAGTATGTTTGTGTGTGTGTGTTTTTAGGGAGCGAATAATGAAGGAATCATGAACTCCTCCTTTTCCCTGATGAAATTAAATGCTGCAGTGTTTTATTATTAAGAGTGAAAGCGGATGAATGTGATGTTCTGTTGGCCGAGGTTGAGGTAAGAGGTGGGTGAAGAATAGCACAGCAGCATTGGAGAACATGAAAACACCCCACAAAGGCAGAAATACACACTAGAGAGAGGGAAAAAGAGAGAGACACATTCACTTCCACTATACGCATACAGCCTTTCTTCTAATGATTATCCAACTCAGTGCTGTGTGCCGGTGAATACCGTGTGGTTGAGATTCCGTATGTGTGTGTGTGTGAGTGGCAGGTCCGGCCTTCAGAGGCCGAGCGCTGGAAGGTCTTTGATAGCAGCCGTCCGACATGCTGATAGTTAACACAAAAAGACAACAATCACAGCTGATCTTTGACTCAGGAGTCACAGGCAGCGCACTCGTTAAAGTGGAAACACTGCACCCCCTACAGGCCAACAGGGGACACATACCTCATGCACTTCTCCTCTACTCCAGTGGTTCCTAGTTCTGGTCTTGGTGGACACAATTTCTGTGCACATTTGAATGTTTCCCCTTCTTGAACATCCACGTCTCAGGCAGAGTGTGTTAAATAGGTAAAAGAAAAAAGTTTTAATAACAAAATCAGTTCAGAGAAAAATACCACTTATTAAAATGAGTACATTAGTACTCAGTAGTATAGTACTAGTATTTGTTCTTCTGTACTACAATAGATGCAAATCTATTGTTGATGCAGATGTTTTGTAAAGCAAATATTATTTGATGATACATATATCATCATACATCCCAGAGGGAAAAAATTGTTTATATTTTTTATGTTGAATTAAACTACCTAATCTGCATAATGTAATGGTTTATGTTTTAACAAAGCATGTTTTATTTAAATTTTATTATCTCTTATTGTTCTTCTCATCTCCACGTTTCTCTTCATTTCTCTTCTTTTTTGTCACTCCATCTTCCTCATCTCTTCTCTTTTCCTCTCTTCTCATCATCTTTCCTCTTCTCTTTATTTCTCATTTCTTCTCTTCTTTTTGTCCTTCTTTGCTCACATCTTTTCTCTTTTCCTCTTATCTCTTCTCACCCCTCTCTTCTGTTCTTTTCCCTTCTCGTGTCATTTTTTTCTCGTCTTCTCTCTTCTCATCCGCACATCCCTTTCCTTCTCTTCTTTTTATTTCTTCCTCTTTTGTCTTATGTATTCTCTTTTCCTCTATTCCTCTATTCCCATCTCCTGTTTTCTGTTCTATTCTCCCTTCTCCTCTATTATATTCTCTTCTTTTCTCATTTCTTCTCTCCTGTTCTATTTTCTTCCCTTCTCCTCTCGCCTCCCTTTTTTTCTCTTTTCTTGTCACCTTTTGTCTCTTCTCATTGTTTCTCCTCTCTTCTCCTTCCTTTTCATCTCTTGTCTCTCTTTTTCGTGTTCTGTTCTCTTGCAGTCTGAGCTCACGCTCCCTCTGTCTCTTCCGGGTGGGACGATATAAGCACTTGTTTGCTCAGAGGAAAGGAGCAGTCAATCAATGGCACTAAAATAGCAGCACTCCATTAGTAGCCAGTAACAGGAGCTATGCCCTTGCGCAGGAGACTCCAGCATGGCGACTACAATCTTCTCTTTCCCTCTCTTCCTCTCTCTCACTCTTTCTGCTGCTCTCTTACTCCTCTAAACACACCCCTCCCCTCACTGTGTGTGTGTCTCTTTAGGTGTGTGTTGCTCTGGTCATGATGGCAGCATCCAGGTCAGATAGACCCACACTCCTTTTTGCTTATGTCCAGGCCTCTCATTAAGATCTTCACCTCATTGCATACACTCCATTCTCTCAAACACACTCATTGCCTTTGTGTTTGGACGCAATGCAATACCCCAAAGGACCTTTTGTGTGTGTGCGTGTGTGTGTGTGTGTGTGTGAGTGTGTGTGTGTGTGAGTGTTTTTTTTTCTGGAGGAGGACAAAAAGGGGTTTGAGAGAGAGAGTGAGAGAGAAAGAGAGAGCGAGAGAGAGATGTGTTCTCCACCTGGTGTTGCATGCCTCTCTCTCAACTGCAGATTATTACAGTGAACATCTGCTGAGAGGTCAGAGATGGGTGTCAGCTGGCAGAGGAAAACACACACACACACATACACACACACACACACACACACACACACACACACACACACACATGTGATCATCCTCATCCTCACCATTCACTCCCTCTGCATCTGATCGGACTGGAGACCTGGCCAAGAGCCACCGCTTCAGACTGGTGATCCAGATCCACTGTAATCAAACACACACTCTCTCACAGCAGGGAGTGCTATTAAAAGAGATACACACACTGCACTGGTACCCACCCAGGCAGGCCAACTGGAGTTCCCCATATTTCCCTGGTCAGAGGTTCACACGAACAGGCTATGTAGCATAGTGTAGTGGATAACAACACTGCATCCCCATAGAGACATGCAGAATAGGGATCGATTCACTGGCCTGGCAAGCACCCTCTTCTACACCAGTCAGAGGCACCTGACAGGATTTCTAATACATTCACCTACCTTTGAAACATGATCCAGTGTAAGTTGCTCTGGAGAAGGAAGAGCTTTAGCCAAATGCTGTAAATGTAAATAATTAGAAGACACCTTCATTGGTGTTATATTAATACACTTGCTGGAAAGCAAAAGGTTGGCCATGCTACAATGCCCATATATGAGCCTTGATCAAGGACCCAACAGTGACAGCTTAGCAAATCTGGGTATCAAACCCACAACCCTATGATCAATAACCCGGCGTTCTGAGCCACCACTGCTTCATATAATGCCAGTGAGTGAGTTTTTGCCTGTGAAACTTTATAAACCATTAGAACTAACACATGCAAACATAAACCCAGTAGTCAGTAATCAGGACATGCTGTTTTCAGTAGTGTTGCTGAATGTCTGAACTTGCTGACTTCTCTATGAACTCCAGACACTGAATGGATTTGTTCAGCTCCACCAGCAGCTCACCTGATTTACTGTAATGAAGGACTGATTAGATAAGCTAAGTAATGTATGGACACAATACGCAATACGCAACACACACACACACACACACACACACACACACACACACACACAGACACACACATATCCATAAACCTTCACACATATATGAACTCACATATTCCTATAGTAAAGACCACACCTGCAGCCTGCAGTAGCACATACTCTGATAGTGATGTGTTTAATAAAAAAGCAAACAATAAGAAAACACACAGAACATGAACCAGAAGGGGCAAAAAACACACCAGCCAAAATGGAAGAGGGTGTAAGAGGGAGGTGGCAGTGGCTGACCATGTCATGGTTCTGGCAGGACATCTCTATCCACATTCTGCTCCTTTATCAGCAATGCAGCACCACATGTTGTCACTCTTCAAAACCAACCCTAATCTCTGCTCTTCTCCCACTGTGCTCTCTCTCTCTCTCTCTCTCTCTCTCTCTCTCTCTCTCTCTGGGCCAGCTGTAATGCAGTGTCAGGTGTTATTAGGGTGTGTGTGGGGGGTCCAGGTCAATCACCCTGCTGCTGCTGTTCACTGTTGACCGGATGAGGGCCGATTGCTTTAGGCTGAATAACTGGACAAAGTACAGGGGTAATAGACAGACAGGGAATAGCATCATTATCTGCAGAATCACACATAAACACACATTTAGACATATACAGCATGTTGTCTCTCTCAGGCAAAACCCTGCGATTTTGACATACTGTGATGAAAAACTCATTCGCATTATGTCATAAAATAAAAAACATCAGGGTTTTTTGTCTGTGTGACAGAGATGATATGCAGAACTATTTCAAAGTCTGGGCAATGCGAGGAAATACTATGTGAAGCTATTTAGCGTTTATTACAACACTAGACTAACACATTAGAATACATGCAAATACATACTTTGTCATCGCTTAAGGTAAAATCTGTTGCCATCACCGTTCTTCACATTTCTCATTCATTAATAACCCATTTTTAATTAATAACCTTTTAGATTAATTCCTACTTCATTCTAATTTGCTATTTTGTTTTTTTTATTTTTATATCACATTAAAGAGATGGGTGGAAAAACTGCATGTTACTGTAATTTCTCATTTGAGACTCGTGGCTTTAATTTTTACAGCAATATTAGCTACCTTAATAAGTTTATTTTACTGTTTTGAAGCAGCTATTAATTCATTTGATTCATATCTGATGTGGATTATTAAACTGATTAACTGGAAGAGTTAGAGAGAATATCTCAGGTTACCCAGATTATTTGTTTAGGCCAAATATTTACAAGATGGAGTGTCAGGCACACATACACATGTTTGTGGACATCTGTTCTAATGAATCCATTCAGCTATTTTAAGTTGCACCCTTTGCTGACACAGATGTGCAAATGCACACACACACACAGATTGTCTACTCCCTGTAGAGAAAGATTGCCAACAGAAAAGGACTCTCTGAACTTATTGGCCCCATGAGTAATGCCAGCCATGGGCCAGAGGGGTATAACCCCCCCCCCCCCCCCCCATGCTATGCCTCCACAGCTATGGAGCAGTGGAACTGTGTTTTCTGGAATGATGACTGGTGCTCCATCCAATACTTTTGGAGATGAGTTGAGGAGTTGGGGGTAAGCTGACCTCAGTAATGCTCTTGTCACTGAATGCAAATAAAAGTTTTCTCTAATTGATGTAAAATCTAGTAGAAAGCTTGATTTCAGAAGAAATAAAGAATGAGCATTTGTCCCAATACTTTTGTACATATAGTGTTTATGAAGCCATGTATTATGATGATTTAATAGATTCTATATTTACTACAGTTGCTCATAAACTAGACAAGAAAGGAGTTCAAGTGTATTTCAGCCAGCTAACTAAGTTAGCTAATGCTAGCTAACAGTTATAGTAAGCCCCAGTGATCCTTACTTTTCTTGGTAGAGAATTAGAATCCTTATAAACCTCAGTAGATGACTTTAAATGAACACTGCTAATTGTGTCACTTATTTTCAAATAAATATAGGACTGAATACATGCATGGTTTCATTGAATTCACAGTAAATATATGGTGTTTTACTTGTGCAGGTTGTTACCATCATCATACCCAAAATAATTACCTTGGAAGTCACTCTTAGCTGGTTAACACCCAGAACGTAAGGGACTGTAAAAGAAAGCAATACAGAGAAGCTACTTCATCAGCACTACCTTCGCTGTCATTATAGCAGGTTCACATTTTTCTTCTTCTTCTTCAGTTCTCAACACAGCTGAGCCAGGCACACAGCCCTTAATTACCTGCTTCAGGTGCGCAGAGATCTGCAGGAGAACAGAACTACCTGGCTGAAGTCCCTGCGGACTGGTTTAGAACAACAACACACACCACAGAGTGTACAGTGGTATGCGCACCGGGCACCTCTGGTCAAAATGTCTGTTATTGGGAATAGCTAAGCAAGTAAAGGATGACCTGATTTCCAAAAAGCACAAAGTTCAAATTGACACATTCCATGAATATTCCAAGCACGTTTTGATTACCATACACCATCAAAAAAGCGAAAGGGCCGAAAGCAAATGTTTGGGCACCCTGCATGGTCAGTATTTAGTAATAGCCACTCCAACTCCAAGTTCTTCATCCTTTTTTTATCCATCCCTGCTGTACAAGCCATTCTCTTTTCATCTTCAGTTTTTCTTTTACAGACAGTGGGATGTTTCACTCCTCCATGAAAATCATACAATGCTTGTGCAGGTATCAGTGCACAGTAGAATAGTGCGCCACCATTGCAGACTCTGCTAAAAGATTCCTTTTAGAGGCCTACTACGGATTTGACTTGTCTTTCTAGCAATTCTACAAGCAGTTCACTCTGAAAATGTTCCTGGTCTTCCAGAGCTCAACCTGACCTCTACTATTCCTGTTAAATGCCATTTCTTGCTATCTTATAGCTTTCCCTTAGATTATGGACACCAATTAATTATTTTCACTGATTGTTGGAACAAGTGGCATCACCAGGGCTTTTCTAACAATGATTTTGAACATGCTGTAAGCCTAACAAGCTAATTAAGCTCTAAACATTTTCTGAGCGCTCAAATTTCTCTGTGTGCCCAACCCATTTCTTGGTGCTCCTTTCTTTTTTTTTACTCTAAATCTGTACAAATCTAAAACAATAGACTAATCTTGCTTAAAGTGTTCCTATATGTATTATATAAGCATATTTAACATTATGCCTTGGGGATCAGATCATTTTCAACTGACTTAACTATTCTCAGAAACAGAGTTATTTACTACAGAGCGGGGGTTATGAAAGTTTGAGGTTTTAAGCATTTATTTGGTTGTAGTTTTAGTCTGTGGGATTATAAGATGAGTTGTAATAGAGTATGTATTTGATATGGGTAGGTTATGAAGTTCTAAATGCATAAATAATGACAACAATAGGGCTCTATTTGCACACTGTTCACTATTGCATCTACTGAAAGCTCAAATACAGTGTACTGTGTTTGTATGCCATCCATAGAGCATCACGGCACAGTTCCATTATTCCCTTCTAACATTATCTTAGCACTGTTAAAATTCTGAGACATCCACATAGACATCTGACACACAACCGTCAACAGTCTTTATTTTAGAAGGGTTAGAATGTATAACTCTGGATCTGCATAGCTTTGAAAAATGTATATCTTGTTTTCTGATGACTTTACATTGAGGGAGGAAAGACAAAGAAAAAAAAGCAAAGGCCCAAAAATCGAACCTGTGTGGTTAATCAGTCCAGACGACTTGCAGATACAGGGTAGGTTGTGTCTGAAATTACACAAAGGAGAAGTTCTGTATATACAGTAATAGTCAGAAGTCTGAGCTTCTCTAGTTTACCATGGAATTTAAAATGTAAAAAGTTGAAAGTGTTCTAAATGCATTAACAGACAGATGTTTTGTCTTGCAAGGTGAATGGATCCAAATGATTCACTGCAACTGTGTGTGTGTGAGAAAAAAAAATCTCAAAGCGGTGCGCCTGATTAGTGTGTCACCTTACAGGAAGTAAGTAAACATCAGCTTTTTTCCAGCGAGAGGAGACGGTCCACTCTATCCTGTGTGATCCATCACAGGGCGACGCCGCCATAAAAGTAATTACCTTTCTTTGGGCTATGGGGCCCCGAGGAACTCTTGTCCACTGAAAGCTGCTCTCATAAAACCACCATTTCACAATTGGATATCCGAGGAGTTATTTTCCCTCTGCACTAACACATAACCCGTCACTGCGACTGCTCGGGCTGTGTCGGCCTGTCCGCAGCTTTATATACCTCACCCTGTTTGTGTCTCATAATTCCATTATGTTTTGAGAGCACACGGCGTAACCGTTGCGCTGGGAGCGATAGTGGCTTCTACGATGTGGTTCGATTCGAAATGATCTTTTTACTCTCCTAATAACAACACCAATGAGAGATCCAGCGAAAATCTAACAGCAAAGCCCATCTCTCGACTCCTCTGTGAACGCAGCACAGAGATATTTGTGGGACGCCGACAAGCTGAGCCAGAGATTATAGGCCTAATTTGTTTGGATCTAGTTTGTAGACTGCAGACTCATTTTTACACAGATTATATCTTACGAGGTCTACATAACCACATTAGCACTGTTATTAATGATGGGTTGCCCCTGCCTTGCTTTTGACTGGCTGCCAGAAAGGCCTTTAAGACGAACTGATGTTATGGTTGGACCTGCTTGTTCACTTTGAGAAGGAACGCCACGCTCCATTTCGTCCACCGATGGAGTGCTGATACATTTAAAACAGTTAGCAGAAGACTGCTCCGTTGCTGTGTCTAGAGTGTCCGATGCTTTAGCAGTTCCCATCCTCAAAAACAACGATGAGGCCATCAAAATAAAAGCCCAAAATACCTACCTCTCCTCGAGATAACCTTCTTGGCCTCGTTTGTACTCCAACTGTCTGGTTACACGCCAGCAACTCAACGGGAAAGCATCTCGGGAGAAGCTGGAATGGCGCAGCAGCTCGACCGCCAGCATGGCAACTTTTTGGCCGCTTAGCACAGGCTCTTTATTTGGTTTGATGGGCGGCAGCGGGAGGCAGGTGATGAGGTATAGATGGACTGTGGGCTGGCGGGGACCCTCAGGAGCGAAGGGAGGAGGTGTGGGGGGGGATTTGGATGGTGCTGGTGCAGTGAGCGCCAGGCTGCTTTAGTACGGCGCCTGCCGGAGGGTTTGAGGCACATTAGCAAGAAGCGGAAGCATCTGCAAACTGAGCCACCCACTCCTCTCCGCAGGGCCATATGGAGCAGGCAGGACGCTGAGTGCTAATTAATTTGAGCGCAGAGCATTCGCGCAACAAAGAGGAGGATGCACTCCACTCCCATTCACACACACCTAAACATGCTACATTGCACTATGCTAAGCTAGGTGTTGCATTTCCCCAACAAAAACACAGGAGGAGTCCATCTCAGCCAGACTCCAGCTTTCTGCTGGGCAATCATTTGAATCGTTGTAACACATGACTCATTTGGATCTCTTGCAGTACTTTTTTCTTAGCACTACAACATTTGGTGACACTCAGTAGATGCTTAGGTTAGTAAAAATATGCTCCAAAAACATTTTCATCACAGAAAGTTGAGTGAGGAAAATATTTAGTTCCTCCTGGACACAGTAGGCTACTACCTTTAACATGAATCAGCAGCAGACAATCAGACCTTCAATACAAGAAATACAGGCAAAGAATTCTACAAAACACTAAACAATAGACTATAAATAGCACTTTACAATAAGCGGGGTTGTGGTTTCGATATCCAAGCCACCACTGTTGGGTCCATAAGCAAGGCCCTTCACCCTCTCTGCTCCCAGGGCACTGCAATGGGCAGCTCTCACTGTGTGTGGTTGATCACTAGTGTGTATGTGTGTGTTCACTGTACGGATGGGTTAAATGTGGAGGCCAAATTCCATCTGTGTCCAACACAAATAGTGAATTGTCTTAATACAATCATTCAGAATACAGGACAGAAACTAGACGTATAATAGTGCACACTGATAGTTAGTAACAGTCCTTAGCAGCTTGTGTTACTTTCCATTACAGTTACCATCCAATAATAAGTTTGTCTATGCAGTCCTAAAATACAGTAAATCTATACAGATTACAGAGAAGTCAGTAAGAATCACTGTGAGGCAAAATCCTTATAGCAAACAGTACTGTACACAATAAATAGTTTTGACATAATAAAAAAATATAAATTTGGAGCATTTATTAATTGTTAATCTTTGTCAAAAATTGCAAAAATAGAGATACTGACAGATAGCAACAATATGGATAACTGCTGAAAACAACACATTTTGACAACTAGATTTAAGTTTTATTGTATTTATACTAATGCTATATATAATTTACAGGCAAAGTAATACATATTCAAAATGCACAACATAAAAAGTTTCAAACAATTCCTGCAAGACCTTTGAACAGTACTATCTGTCCGCACACGCACACAAGTGAATTGCACACTATTGAAATATGTCTTACTTCATGTTTGGAATTGTGGCATTTCCATGTTATGCTTGTCTAAATGTGGTGTCAGTAGAGTTGCTGAAGTTTTCAAAGACACAGACCACAGTCAGAATCCTTCAGCACTGGTCTGCAGATACAGGCTAGAATGTCAGTAGAACATGATTAAGGTGTAAGTTCTTACTGAGAAAGGCACATAGCATAAATCAGTAAACTGTATGCTCAACTATGGGAATCGCGGAATGGCAAATGAAATATCGGCATCTGGTGAGACACAAAGTACACAAACCCCATTGTAGGAACACGACAGCTGGACCCCAAACGTCCTGGTAGCGTGAAATACGGCTGCCCCCAAAAACACTGCTGTTTATTCGCCTGAGTCTGCTTTGAAAAGCATAGGCCTTAGTACATGTTTGTCCCTTAACTTTAAAAAAAATCCAGCAAATGACATGGGACTTAATTTGATACATCAGTCAGAAGCAGATGAAAGAAATGCAGTAATTACTGCAGACTGATTAACGGTTGTCAGTCTCTAAGCTTTAGAGAATGGCAAAGCAAAAAAACATTAGAAAAAATAAAAAACACATATTCTGTGAATGCATATCAAGCCCTTTGGAAATACCCTAGTGGACCAGATTTATTTGTCTGCCATATTAAAACTGGACTAATAAGAACACATTGCTAATGATTTGAGAAGCAGGTCCTGTGTGTTGCTCTGACACACACACACACACACACACACACATACACCACATGAACAGCTTTGCTGCTCTTCATCTTCGTACACTTTCATCTTCCTATTTTGTTATTCGTGTAACACGAAAATTGGTCCCTTTTCTGATTTGGGACAAACAAATATTTACTTCATAAGTGCACGGATTTTCCTTTTAATCATGTGAGTGGCAATCTGTAAATGCTTTCAAAGCATAAACTTGCAGCGTTATTTTGGTAAAATTAACGAATTATGCAAATACGCGCAACGCAGAATTAATATGGCAGAAAAATATACTAAAAACAGGGCTGAGCCTTGATTAGATGAAAATGCATATTCAAAAATCATTTCTAATTGCTTCAAGCGAGATGCTGATCAATTCTTTGTAATCCCATTATTACTCGACGCTTTTCTGTATTTACTTCACTGCAAATGTTATTGCCTTTGAGTTTGTGTGGTTCTATTTGACGAGTAGTCTGATGCAAATTTATGCAAGAGTGATACTGCTGACCTGAAGATTGAAAAAAAAGATGTAAATATATTAAAACATTAACTTTGAACATTTGATTGTCTTTGAACATTTCTGCAATTTCTCTCTTGATATTATCCAAATCCCTCTTGAAGACAAGCTGATCTTCTCAGAACCATTAGCCTGGGACAGTCTGAAATTGCGAGGAAAATCCAGAGGAACCATAATGAATGCAGCATTTCCCTACTGTATCAATCTTGGAGCAACACAACCCAGGCTCTCGTTCTATTAGCACCCGACAACTCTCCACCACGGGAACTCTAGGAACAACCCAGGTCTCTCTAAAGTTACTAAGAACCTTTATTCATTCTAGACATGTATGCCAACTCTACTGCTGCTCTTTAATGACTCCAGGGAATATGCAGTCTATGGTTACGTCCCTCTCCGAATTCCCACATGATTTGTAATGAGTTTTAAGTTAGCATGAGCTTCTAACCTGTTTCTGGAAATTGTAATCCTTCTTCAGCATCCTGTATTGTATGTGTCCCACTTAGTCACTAGATTCTCCGGATCTCTGCTTGACTTTGCCATCACCATTGATTTTTCTCACAGATCTTACCACTGGATGATCCCAGTGTCTCTGTTTAAACTTGTTCTACTTAGATCATGACTCCACTACCCAGTGCACTCCACAGGAGGACATGGTTTCTCTCAGGGTCTCTTTCTCCTGCTTTTAAAACGTTTTTTTTTTTTTTTTTATACTGCCTGGCTTGGTCTGATCTTTCAGGTTCTGAACAAGGATTCCTAGAAAGCTCATTCGGGACAGTGTTTGCATTTGAAAGCTCTGTACAAATAAAAATTAACCGAATTAAACTGGCTTTTTTTATTTATTTATTTTTGTTAAAGCAAATGTCATAAGTCTATTTCTTAAACCATTAGTTCTTGCATCTTGCATTACCCCGACCCTTCCTGATGAAGGCAAGAAGTGTCCATTCCCTGGCTGGGCAAGCCCACTCTGCTACACCAGTATAAGTTCCCAGGCAATGTTCCTAACACGACATTCACCTACCTGCATAACATGATTCAGTGTAAAAGTTGCTCTGGATAAGAGCTTTAGTCAAATGTAAACTTTAACAAGCTAATTGCCCCCTTTTACCAAATATTATGCCACCATTGTAACTACTGTGCTGTCTGATGTGATGGTGATTAGGTGATACAGTCCCTCCAGCTGGTCGAGTAGGGTTAGATTCTCTGCCCAGACAAGCACACTAAGCTATACGAGTAGGAGTATTTGGAAAGACTCCTAATGCTGTGTAACCTGATTAAACTGTGAGTCACTCTGAAAGATAATTAACTGTAAGTGATTTGCTACTAATCAGGGTTACATCTAAAACTTGCACATTTTCATGAACAGTAGCTAAACTGCCCCAATGAGCTAAACATTTAAAACCCAACGAGGACGTTCAGAAAATATCTGACAATATCTTTAACTGCTCACAAGTAACAGACATCACCCAATACACATCCAAGCAGTTTATATGTTTTCCGTTTTCAGAAAATCTGTCTTTGATGCTTAGGCCTGCTGTTCATGAAAGCCCGCGTGGCAGCTTTTCCACCAAGCTCGGTTTCAGAATGATATTTTCATTCCTTGCGTCCCCAAATGTCTCCCGCAGCACTGTTTTTCTTTCCCCTTGTCCATTACCTCTGACCGATAACACACTCACACCGCACGTAAAAATGACCATTACTCTGCTTCTGTTAGCATTGCCTCATAAAGAATAAATCACCCATTTTAAAGGGCCCTCAGTTTCCTTGCCATTCTCCTAAGGAGGAAATGAGGGAGAGGGGTCTATTTATAGGAGTTAAGTGGAGAAATTTTACACATGCCTCTTGAAGGCTCTTTGTACCGCTGGACATCCTTCAAGCTGTGCAGCTCAGAGAGCAGGGAGCCGTTAGCTGCATGGGCTAATAAAATGCTTCATGCTGCTTTCTTTAACATGCTGTGAACAAGCTGGGCCTTAAGCAAGCTGAGCACTGTGCGGAAGAAGTGATTAATAGGTGTACAGTATATTAGCGGCACCCAAAGGAGCTGTCCCCTTCCCTCCCACCACCCGCCCATGCAAACCCACCCACACACGCCCATCCACAAAGCCATAAAAAATGCCTTTGCATCAATTGCTGGTGAATATACAGTAATGTGAAAAAATTAGGACACTATGAAAGCCACTGTTTTTAAACATGTGGACATTTGATCTTCATTTGAACAGCATTGACAGATGAAGTTAACATAACTAAGCTAATAAAATTGAATAAATGTCTTTTTTTAATATTGTGTGCATTTTCTGTAAGAATAAAATTTAAAACACTGGCCCTTTTGTTACTAAAAAAGCCTAAAATTAGAATCAAGTTCAGCACTTCAGCTACAGATGATTAGAATTAGGAACTTAGATTTTTGGAGAAGCCTTATTAAAATTTCAGACATTTAGGTTGTGTTCAGACTGCCAGGCCAAATTGATTTTTGGCATATCTAGATTGTATTGTAGATTGATTTTAGATATTCTGGACAGCCAAAAACCATATAGAATCTGATTAGAATCAGATTAGTACAGATGCATCTCAGTCTGGATGCTCTAGACACTTAAATTGGATTTCAGAGTTTCTTTTGCTCCCCTCACATTTTTGACAGAGTTTTCAACAAATCTGATCTGATCGCTTACTAATAACAGTGCGGACAGTCACCTCAACAGATCTGATTTGAGAAACAGATCATGATTTCAATTCAGTTCACTTCAAACTTAGTGCTTTTCACGATGAATGTTGTCACAAAGCAGCTTTTCAGAGATTGGGGTCAGAGCTGAGCAAGCCAAGGGCGACAGTGGTAAGTCTACAGTCTAAACATAGCCTTAGTTTGGTTTGCTTTTGATTGTTGAAGGGCCTGGAATCGACATGGTGAGATCCAAGGTACTCTCTGTGGCCTTTGGAATAACATTAAATATGCATATTAGTGTAAATTTGTAAAAATAAATAAATAAATAAATAAATAAAAAGTTCAGTCCAACAGCAGACCACAAGATGTGTAAAGAAGTCTTCAACAATCCTATAATGTCCTACAAGTAGCTCCTACCACAGCTGATGTGAGTTGACATCAACTGTTAATACAGGTAAGAAGTCTTAAAACCAGCCTTGCACGATTTGTGTTAGCTATCCTCTAGCCCTTCATCAATGGTTGGTTTTTGACCCCAGTGACAACTTCACTGTGCCTAATTAACTGATACCAGCACCTCACACACTACCATCACACTACAATATTAGTAACTGTTAAGTGAAGTACCGGGTGGTTTCCAAACACATGGCAACAGACGTGTAGTTGTGCACCTGTATAGTAGATCTAAAAGATTGCTAGTGAATGTCAGTGGCTTATAATTTAGAGAACAAAAAGTGTAAAATATGGCATTGTAAAAAGAAATTAGCAACATTCCAAACAGACTAAAACACATAAATGGATAAGAGTAACATTACTATTTTTTTGTTCAGCAGCAACTTACAAAAGTCAGTTTGCTTGTGTCAATCTGTATATGTGCCCACATTTTGATTCTGCTTGATGATTGATGTTTCAGTAAAGTATTCAGATTCCGTCTGTCAGTGGTTTTGCTCCAGTAGCCTAACCTGAACCTTATTGAGTTCCAAAATTACATTTCTATATGAACCGTCCTGAATACACAAAATGGGGTAGTGATGGCTTGGTGGTAAGAGTGTTGGATTATTAATCACAGGGTTGTGGGTTCAACGCCCACACCCACTAAGCTGCCCCTGTTGGGCCCTTGAGCAAGGCTCTTAACCACTCTGCTCATGCATCGTCCTATGCTTTGACCCCAACTTTCTAAGCAGGGACATGCCAAGATTTCTTTGACAAAAAAGGTACTAAAAAAACAATCACTGCTTTTATTGAATGCTTTTATTCATACATTTACTGAAAGATGATTTCCGCCTAACAGTTACTTCATTACTCTGCCAATAGTTACCCAAGGCAGCATATTTTTGCTGGCCTCTCCAATTAATAAACAAATAAATAAAGAGATTTTTAAAAATGTATTCAGACATTAACTGTGGGTATTTTTCATTGTTTCTTATATTGCTTAGATGTTAAATAATGTAAAATCACATCAGGTTTAGCCCTGCCCACTTCTAAACACATACAGAAACACATACATGATAATAGCATCATGTTGCACTCTTATCATGCTGTTTATAAACAGATGATTTAATACATTATTATTTGTAAGCAGATGCATAAGATGACTAGATATGTTTACAGAAGAATGTACAGTAGGTTCTTTTCCACTGCATTCTGCAAACTCCTCATGTCTAATGGCTTTTTTGTTGTGTCTCTTAGAGTAATGGGAATTGGACATGGTTGTCGGTTTCCCAGGGTCTGTATCAGAGCAGCAGACAGTGTTTATTTTAACAGTTCTAGTGGTGTTTGATAGGAAAATGAGTTTACAATACGGCTCTGGGAATAATACGTTAGAGTGCTGTATAAGTGATATAGCTCAGCTGTTGCTGAGACCATATCTCAGTTAAACTGTGGGTTGTTTGGCATGCATAGAGGTGCACATATGCAGAAGGACACGTATACAGATAGAGTACAAAAGCCACATTTATTGTAAATTTGGCTGTGTATCTGGTGATTGACAATCTAGAAGGGTCCAGATTTACCAAAGGCCTTCAGCACATTTGACCATTCCTTAGCATCATAATCAGTGACTGGATGTATTGAAGCACTTCAACCAACAGCACGTTCCCTTATGAAAATAGTTCTGCTACGGATCAACTGTTCAACAATGACGGCTTTTACTTTTACTGCAGATTCTACCTGATGATGTTTGTTGGTACGGTAAAGTCTGCAAGGTGATTTAATGGTTCCCCAGTTTCCCAGATGTCTTCACAATAAAGTTTACCAGGCCTGTTTACCGTAACATCTACCTGATGTTTTTGAACATTTTGCGAGCTATAGCTTACCATCTGTAATTAATTACTCCCGAGACCAATGCGCTCGCCTGGCCTTTCCAGACTACATTATGAGAGGCTCAAATAAATCAATGCATATTTAGAGAACATATGTTACTGGACTGGGGTGACTTAGGGGCCCTGGGTCCATTAATAAATTGAGAAAGTAAGAATTCATTACTGTATGGATGTCAAGCACCCCACCATGCAAATGATGAAGTAACACAAACGCTTGTGAAAGCAGCCCCGGTGCCCGTGCATCATCGAGCAGGTTACTTAAGGAAATTGACCTGCATCATTGCTATGCAATGCCACAAACATAGCCATGCGAGTGACCTATCCATTTAGAAATCATAAACTGTTTTCAATACAGGCATGCCAATGCTCAAATATGTGGCATACATTATGTCAGGGAATATCTATTAGATTTCTCATTGATATAAGGCAGCGGAGGTAAGAGGCGTCCCATTCCTTTGACGAATGCCCATTAACTTCCACAGGATACTCCTAAATGGCCCACTTTAATTGGCCCTGGAGGCCACCACACCAATTAATAATCAATGGTGTCAAGGGGACCAGGTCCGGCCTGTGTTTAAAGCCATAAATTACTGCATTATATTCATATTTATTCTGAATACATCTTTGTTGTAATTGGCATGTTATTAGACCGGGGGGCTTTTAGTCCGCATCAGAGTAATTCAATTAAAATGTGAAATATAGATCGGTCCTGGATAAACAAACAAGTCAGCTGTAATATGACAGAAATGCAGAGAACCGTCTGGTTAACTAGCTCATTGTTCTTGGCCCTCCTTCAGCGGAGAACGGCGAGTTTGGGGGCTACGAGTTGGGATGTACAGGCTAAGAATATAAAGACTCCTCATCAATCTGCCCCCTCCCATTGCCTTGGCTGGATAATCACAGTGGCTGACACTAATGGTGAGGTACCAGACTGGCAAAAAATATATACAGAGAAGGAGAGAGAGAGAGAGAGAGAGAGAGAGAGAGAGAGAGAGAGAGCGAGTGAGTGAGAGAGCACATCCCTGATTCTTTAACTGCAGTGTTCAGTCTGTGGATTATCCTAAGCTCCTTTACTTATCTCTAAGTGGAATTTCCAGCATCAGTCATGATAACGCAGAGGACTCTGGCTAGTGCACGCTAAAAGCCAGCTACTCTGACACAAAAACGAAGGAGATACTTCAGGAATGTTTGCTTTATTTCTCAGCCCTCGTTTATTGTCCATCAGCACTTCTCAGAGCGTGACCAAAAGCATGTTGGGACCAAAATGTCCAGCGTGTTTGAAAAACATTGATATCGTAGATTCCAGCATTGTTGATTGTTGGCTAAATAAAATGCCACTTGATGGAAATACGACCTTCAGTTTTCAGCCAAATAACTACAGGCTTGGGCCGCTCTTATATCTTTTATCTCTTTATCGTGTGAAGTCCCGGCCTGGCCCACAGAGCAGCCTATGTTTGTCTAACACTAATAAAGTTAACGTGAACAACATGCTAGACTTCATTTTGTTTTCACAAGTTGTACCGCACTGTGTTGGTTGGCTAACGCAGACGACGAGCGCTGCCAAGTACACAGCGGATGTCAAACGTATATATAGGTCTGCAATATTACCTACTTTATGTTTTTTTCCCTCCACAAATTCAGAACTGGTCTGTTGCGGTGTGAAATACTGCAGCTTTAGGTTCTCAATAAATGTGAAGACAACAGCGGGCCTAAAGTGACGTTAAGTACTGCAATGAAATATTTGGGTTGTGCTCTGAGTGAGATTACATAGCTTGAGTAAGTACAAAGTTAGCAGACACGCAAATATTTATTTATTAGCGAGAATAGGACTCGCCAGACGGAGGGAAACGGTGGCAGCAGCTGTGGAGGGGAATGAATCACAATATTTTATGTTAGATCGAAATCGGAGAATGCTGGCAGAGCCGGGTGATATACGGCTTTAAGAGAGGTGGAGGGTGGGGGAGAAAAGGGGGCTGCGGAGATTTATCATTTCCCTGAACTTTTTACAAGAGCCTCGCCTTCTCCAGAAACAACAACACAGGTATTTAACCTGCTCCGTGGCAGGCTCGCGCCGAAAGCCGATATTACTCACCCAGGGAGTGAACAAGCGTTTGTTTATTTTCACGTTTCGCTAAAATGACCAAACTATCTCTGCCGGGTTTTCCAGTCGCGATGGTGGATGGTGGCGTGCCAGAAGGCAGCTTGATGAAAGAGGTTCACCCAGAGGTTACAGGCAGCAGAGGAGGCCTGCGTTCATTGGGACAGCTTCAAACCATTGTCTTTTCCAGAATGAGGGTAATGGATCTAATAAGACGGGATAAACTTTAGCAGTGTGTAACTTACCACTCCTTTAAAGTAGTGTAATCATGTGTATTTCTTGTGTATGTCTTCTTTTACATTTTACTGCACTTGTCAGTCTATTGTACATAATTAATAAGGATAACCATGTAGATCCATCAAACATTCCCGAATTACAGCAAAAAACTAAAGGAGCTGAAAACCATATACCTTCAGCATATCTTCTCCACCTTCTTCCCAAGATCTTTCCAGCATGCCATACTTTATTTTCATGCTTTACTATGTATTATAATTTTACCTTGTTCTACTAATGCTTATAATGATCTGCACACAACACATTGCCTATGTTGTGTGTGCTCCTCATACTGCTTTGCTCCATGCTAATGCATCTTTGCTAATGCAGCCCAATTTCAGCAGACTCACTCTGATCACAGCAAAAAGGAACTAAAAGAAGTAGCTTCACACTGCACTTAGACCATAATTGAAATTCATTGGAGATAAAGACTTGTTGGGGTTGACAGCTGCAGCAGACTACAGAATCGCTGGAGTGTTTTTAAGGCCTGGGGTAGGAAACATTAGCAGCTGTCAGGGCCTGCCGGAGAGAATTCGCATTACAGCAAACTCTATTTGGTAATGGAGAATTCAATTAGGGATACTCGGCGAGCGGCCTTATTTCCCAGGGGTTTTGGTGGAGAGGCAATATTCAGATTTCATTGTCAGCAACTCACATTTTCTGCATGGAGAGGACAGCATCACCATCCCATTGGTAGAGTGGAAATGTTTCATATATCTAAAATAATTTTTAAAATGTTTTTTCATTAAAAATGTCTTCCCGAATGTTGACTTATTCCTGTATTGTTGTGAAATGTCATGTATAATGGTTAGTATAAATTAGGGTGATCAGACATCTTCTTTTTCTTGGACATGTCCTCTGTTTGGGATGTGAAAAATGTGTCTGACCAGAATTTCTATATTGTGTAAAACGTCTGGGATTTCACATTGACTTCATGTCAATTTGGAATATAAGTTCCATCTTCTCATTGGCCTACATGTACCTGCATCTACATGCAGCCATTAGTCAAACTACCTAAGCCCTGTCTTCTTACCACCACTATTGACCGACACGTACCTGCATCGATATCAACCATTGGTCAAACTGCTTAAGTCCCGCCTTTTCTCCACCACTATTGACCTACATGTACCTGCATCTACATGCAGCCATTAGTCAAACTACTTCCCAGCACAGCATAAACACCTGAACGCAAATCAGTTTCACCTCATTCGACTTCCTAATTTGACACTAATTTTTGTGATGAATTTGTTACCATGTTTTACAGTAGCATGAAAATAAAACATGTAATGTAACAGGTGGTAAAAGTAAAACTCTTTAAAAGCTCTTTTATTATTTTACTTGTGAGATATTGAGGTTGAAATGAAAAGATGTGATTTGGTTGATTTGGGCGATTAAAGCTGTATATTAGTTTTAGTAAAATAGTAAATGTTTATGTATTTATGTTCATAAACACATTTTTAGATTTCAGAGATATTTATTTATCTCTTATCCTCATACAGACACACTGCCATGGTCTTACAACTTAGGCCTATTTGAAGCCCCTCAGCCACAACATCCTAAACTCGATGGATGCTTGTGTGTGCCCAGTGTCCTCTTTTTCGAAAACCAAAATAGGGTCACCCTATATATGTCTATTAACATCTCCAGAAACTGATAAACAATTTCTTTCGAATCTCTGACTTTCTGACTTTACTTAAATTATTCTTTACTTAACTAATTCGGAGCAAATAAAAATAAAAGAAGCTGTCCATAGATGGATCATGGTTGGATGGATCCACTAATCAAGGTCTAAAGTGCACTGAAATCTGAACACGGACACCACATTTCTTCAGTGTTATGAAGCCATTCTTATGCTCTGTTTATGGTATTAAAATGTCCTCGCTACACCTGTCCTGTCATGAAATGTGATCGGCACTTGACATCTTACAACACTATAGTACCCCACTAATCCAGCGGCCATCAGGGTCTGGACGGGCCATAAATCAGCCCCCCTAAAGACCAAGATGTGTCCGAATCAATTGACAGATTAACAATTTGCACATAAACCTTCATACCTCCCAGCCCAAATGCATGGCTACTACAGAAGGCCTGGGAGAAGAACATTTGTCTCCCCGGATGAGATTTCAAAGTCTGTCAAGAGTTGACAACCACATGAAATCCACAGCAGATGATGCTGGATGCTGCATGGTTGGAGCTAGTCCAGTGTAAGAAGGTTAGATTCAGCAGCATATTATAAGGGTCATCTGAGAGCTCCAGAGGCGTTGCTTAATTCAATCTCTCTCTCAATCAATTATTTCTGATTTAATCAAAGTTAATGAACTGGCATGTGGGCGGAAAAAAACTCCTAGGTTCAGACTTGAGTGTGTCCAATCCCTAACAACTGTCTAGCGTGCCTTTTATTGAGGGATCAGATAAAGACAAAAGTGCCCGAAGGAATCCGTGACTGGGACAAAAGTGAGAAACTACGGGAGACATTAATGGTGTGCATCAGATAGCCCCTCGACATACATATTAAATGACAAAAGACATGTCATGATCAGACATGCTCCTAAGATTTATTCCGAAATCCAAGCGGATCACATAGCCATCCCAAAGAAGTATAAACTCACTCCTCAACTCCTGACACTGCATATATTATGCATGGAGCTTCACCGCCCGCCTGCTGCTCCTGAGTTCTTTTCCCAAACACGTTCTGACACCAGGTCAAATAATATTTGATCACTTTTTTTACACACGTGCCAACGTAATCAGACCCGGAGTATGGGTCACTGGGCACAGCTGAGAAAGGCCAATCTGCTGGCACTTTCTCTCTCAATGACAAAAACTAAGATTAATACTTAACTGTGCAGAGCAATTATTGTTTCTTTGAAATACATTTGAAAGAATGAAATAAATGGAATTATACATTTGACTAATTAGATATGTCGTTATGTAACAAATTATATTTACATGTTTATACATACTGTATTTGTACAGACCCAAAATTGTTTCATCATTGCTGTCCAGTGAAAACAAGTATCTCCAAAATGGAGACTTTACAGAAGAAGACAAAATATATTCTTAATTTTGAATGAAAGTTAATGCATAATTAGTATTGTATATATATTATCTTTCTTTCTGATATCTATCTACCTATATATATATATATATATATATATATAGAGAGAGAGAGAGAGAGAGAGAGAGAGAGAGAGGGAGAGAGAGATGTAATGCAGTTCTGCCAAAAATGCAAATTCTAAACTAATTTTAGTTTGATATAATATATTTTATTATTAGCATTTTTGGCAGAACTGGGTTAAATCTCTAGATCTTTTTTTCATTTTTAATTGAATTTAATTATTTTATCATTCATTTCCTTATATTCATCCATGCTCTTGCTGTCATAGAGGTTGCAGGTTAGAAAACAAAAGAGATTCAAGAGGTGAAAAAAAAAAACGTGCTGTATGAAATCTAGAATTACTGTCGTTTTACAGTACAACTGATTAACATGACTTATTTAAAAATTTAAAAATAATTAGATTATTATGACTTCTATTCTGTTTTGGCACAGACAGCTCCACACTTCTGCCAGTCTTCTGCCAGTCTTCTTTTACAAATTATTCTCTAGCAAAAGTTTGAAATCAAATCATCTCCACTTTTTCCTCATGTTTCCTATACATTAGAGTGATAAATTAACTCATCTAAAAATGCAGTAGGATTTTGTTTTCAGATCTAATATCTGTAGATTGTATGGGTGAGTGAAGTCAGTGGCCACCGGCAAAGTGCTTAGCGTGGGTCTTCTTTCATGAACCCTCCGAGGAGTTTCAGCGTTGGCCCCCGACCGAGGCGATGCCCTTCACTCCAACTGTGCCCGTTCGCTCATTAAAAAGCGGGGCAAACTTGGTGGCGAAAGTCCTTTGTAGTGATGTCGGATCTTTTTTTTTCCCACTCTCTTTCTCTCCCACACTTTCTCTGCCTCTCGCTCACTCTCTCTCTCAGCCTGGCAAAAGTTTTGACTGAAGCTGCTTTTTTTTTTTTTTTTTTTTGTCAAGAGATGGGGTAGGGGACACAACAGCGACCATATGTTCAATGTGACCCTCATTATTCTCAATTAGGGCAGCCATCCATGGAATGGTCTTGCTGATAAGAGCCCATAACACCTTCGAAGAGGATGGCGCGCGTGTCCCTCTTCGGCAGGGCGGGAGGCGTCCAGGTTCCTGGAAGGCGTACAGGCGAGATCGGCCCACCGTGGGGTGTCGCAATGGATGACTTGATTGAGAATAATGGGGGTCACATTGAGCAGCTGATGTAAGGGGGCTAACCTTATGCCTACTCACTAATGACATTACCAAGTTGGCAGCGCCATTCTTCTTTTTCTATGGGATGCAAAACAAGAGATGTGTTTCATGTGGTGTGGAGAGAGATCATGCTGTATCTATTGGCTCCATCAGCTTTTGTTTGCCACTTTGTGTTAATAAGTATGTGTGTGTGTGTGTGTGTGTGTGTGTGTGTGTGTGTGTGTGTTTTCTTTTTTTTGTATGAACAGTGAAGATTAGCCAGCAGGTCAGGGCAGTCATAAAAGTATGTTTCGTTGTCACCCAGGATCACACACACTGAATTTATGACCTTATTAACTGGAAAATGCTGTGATAGTTGTTCATCTGTTATATTAAACTCCTGCTAAATGGAGAGCAGCTTGTTTATATGTTACAGTGACCATGATAACCATCAATGAGCCATTATATGCTATTCTACTTTCCTCTGATGCTTATTACTAACACAATATCACTGTTATTAATAGGATTCTCTATTGCGCTCTAAAGCCCAACTCAGATATTATCACATTCTCTCCATTCACGATTTGTTCATCCCGGCAGCTTTGTCCAACCTTCACCGTTTAGCCTGCTCCTCATCAAGATGGGAAATTCCAGCATGACTGAGTCTGTTTCTTATCAAAAGGGCAGAAGGTTTGCAGGAGCACAAAAGGAAACAACCCCAGCTGGGACAATTAGTCAAGTTATATCACTTATTTAAATGTTTATTGTATAAAATTTTTCACCCTTTAAAAGTGTGTCCAATTTATCTGACTACATTTTTTGTTTGATTGTGCAGCACTTAAGGTTCTTAACAGCAGTTACCTTAGAATAAATTATGTTTACCCAGGCCTGAACTGGATGCCATTTCCAGCAATAACCTATAGGGACGTTTTACACAAAGTACACTTGAATATACTTTGGTTGTAGACGACATATTAAACTGATAATGTAGTGCTTCTAGTCTTTTTATATAAGGTTATTTGACAGCTGCATTTCCAAAATTAGCATTTCATTCCATTGGTTACAAGAATGTTACATTACAAATCCCCTAAAACTACAACAGGGCATAGGCCAATAGGTTCTATAGAAAATGCCTTATAGTGAGAAAAGAAAGAGAAACTTGAAGATCTTTGGACGAACAGTGGCGACAGCCTGTCTGAGTTAGAAACGGTTCGGCTGGACCTAAGCAGACACACTCCTTGGCTGTGACCCTGCCTGCGTCTGCTAACCATAATCAAACTCCTCTGTAGAGCTTAAAAAGGACACGGGCCATACAAGTTTGAAATTGATGAGCGTGCTACTACAAGTTCATGACTTTGACCCACGGGGCATTTGATCCCTTGACATTGAGTTTATTTTTCCAAAAGCTACAGCTTGATATTCCAGCACTTAATTTAACAGAGCAGTTAAATCACGGGGGCCATAATATGTCAAGCGATCCCACTGGTAGTCAGGCGAGCGGGGGCCAAACAGTAGGTAATGAAAAAGCTATGATTGCTTTTCTGTCCCACCAAATGACAGTTATCACCTCGATGACCTGCTCGGGGCCGGGCCCATCTAGAAATGACACGCTAAGGCATAACGTCATCTAACGGGGTAGTTACAAAAATCAATACAAAACCCATTTCAAAGATACTCTGCGTGGGCGAGAGAGGCCCCCTCGCCGACGTTCATTTATTGAATAGGCCTAAGGGAAGAAAAAACAAACTTTTTTTTTTTTGCTCTGCTCCACCCCACGTCACCTCCTCAGCTACAGGGGTCTGAGGTGCACCAGGCCGCTGCTGATAATCGTATTCACAGTCTATTACTTAAACCCTGCGAGGGTTAGTGGGCTGAGGGCGTTTTAGTCCTTCGCTACGCTCCATCTGCATCCCTGATGCTGTTAACGAAGTGTCAAGTTTGAGAAGAATCCGTCTTCGTCCAGCTCCCATCCCCTGGAGGAATCAATAGCCGTGCTCTACAAACACATGTAGGCTGAGCGGCTGGAATCTGCAGCCGTCTGCTCAGTCTGAGCAACGCTACCATTCCTTATTCTGCGCTGATTTGTTGTCGATACGCAATCAAGTGGGAGACGGAGGGCACTGTTTTGTGAGGGAAAAGTCGCTAAGGAGTGTAAAACCAGCTAAATGAGCTGGACACACATCAATCCAGACAGGCCCCATCACCTTGGCCTGATGAGAAATGACTGCGATTTGTAGACAGTAACTCCAGGGGTGTCATCAGTGGCAATGGTGGGGTGGGGGGGGCATGTCCCTCCCAATGTTTCTCCCAATGTTGAAAATAAGCAACTTAATCCCACAATCTGATATAAGTCTAGACTTAAATCTAAAAATGAATGAAAGTTGAAAATACAAAAAAAGGTATTGAACATTAAAACACCTTTAAGGAGCAGCTGAGTGTAGTGTTTATTCATTTGAGCTTAAGTAGTGTCTGTATTTAAGGTTCCTCACTGTTTTTGAAAAGCCGGCAAGTAGGAGCCATTCTTTCAGAGCAATCACCACACGCAGAAATAGTTTAACTGACACTTTACTCTTCTTCTATGGATACGTCACCCAAAAAACTCTTTAATGACAACTGAGTGCACCTTTTAAGACCAATCACTTGGCGAAGAGCTAGGTAGTCCAATATTATTAGCTATTATTAGCTTCCTACCAAACAGCCAGTCATATATTATTAATTGAGCAAGGAACAACGGGACCATTCAATGTCTGATTCTCCAGATACAGCTCATCTCCACAGGGCTTGGGTTTGCATAAAAAAAGATGTTTGTGTAATGTATAGCACAATCTCAGACAAAGATCTTCATCTTCAAGGGGTTCACTAGTCTGTAGTGGTTTGATCTGGTCTTAGAAATGGCGGTGGGGCACTGACATTGATAGGTAACAGCTATGAATCTGAGAGAAATGGAAAAGGCAGAGGTTTATTTGAATTGTCTGATTTGGATTAATAAGGAACTTTGCTGAACAGTTTTTTTAATGAATTTATTTGATGTGAACAAAACCTATGTTTATCAAATGTTCATGAATTACAATTTATGCGGTGCAAAACATGTAACTGACACATTTACTTAAGGCAATCTGCATGAACGTGTTGGAAAAGTTTTTGTTCTGCATAGCTGGAAATCTGAGCATGCACCCAGAGAAACAACCTCTGTTTCAATATTTTTAGCAGCAAATTTGATTGTTTCTTATTTTGCGCCTACAGATGCTCATACGCTTATGACAAGAAAACTTGTTCAGTTCCCTGATTTCATATTATCTTTCTCTCCAAACACACACAGGCATACACACAGCATTTCTATTCATAGTGATACAAACATTGCAGCGCTCCGAGTGTCTCGCACTAAGCAAAGTGACTTCGCCCCTGTAATTCAAAAAGCCAGAAAAACATGGATTGCACCGGTGCAAAAGAAAAAAAATGTAAATTTATCTGCGACATGCCACCGGAAGCGAATAGCAATAAGGGGACTGAATGCATTTGTGAAGTATATTTAAGTCGGTGACACAGCGGCACAGACGTACACGTGCTGAAGTTTTCTATTTTGCAAAAGCTACGGCTTGTGATAACCTATTACAGGACATCGCTCTTTTCCTCTGCCACGAAACAGCAAGAGAAGGGGGGGGGGGGATTCCATCAGATCCTTCCATCGGAAAATGTAATACAGAAACAAATCATGGCTGGAATTGAAAAGTCACCGTCTTATTCTGCCCTAATAAGTGTCTGCCAAGAGGCCTAAGTGCAGACGTAGGGGAGTACGGCCCAACTCTTCTTACAGTATGATCAGCTTTGACATCTGCTCTGGCTACAGGTGGACTACCTCTCTACCTCCTCCTTTTTTTCCATTTTTTCTCTTTTTTCTGTACTCCCTTTTTTTGCCAGTTCCCTCCTTAGTCTGAATTTTGTGTTCATACAGCCCACAGGGCAGGATGCAGGTTTTGAAAAGAAGAAAGGTCCAAAAGATGATAAATACAAGACAAGATAAGTAAACATAGTGTTGTTTAATTATACATTTAATTTACATTACTTATTGCATTATTTGCATAAAATGTAATTAGCACTACTACATTTTAGAGCTATTAGATATCACATTATATCACATTACATAATATTTAATAAACATTCTGTATCAACACATTCATGAATTGTGGTCATATTGCTGCTACTTTTTTTATATTTCTACTTTTTCTATTTATGTCTACTCTTTTTATACTTTATTATATTTTATTATTTTATTTTATTCAGTATTGCTCTTTGGGTGTAACTGGGACATTAAGATCACAATTTCGTTCCACCCCATGTACCACATGTGATGCAAATGACAATAACATCTCCTGTATTCTGTATCCTGTATCCTGTACAAACTGACCTGCAGTTTTTTTTTTCTATTTGTTAAAAATGTTGAGATTTTTTTCAGTGAAACAAGATTGTTCGCAACTGCTCACCAAATGCTACCTCTCCTCAAAAATGGAAATGTGGTGAATCCTCACCACTTTTCAACTAAAGTTCTCTTCTTGTTTCTATGATCTATAGAAATAACATGCATATATAATATAATATAATAATATGTAACACATCATCACTGTCATGCTAGAACCTTGTGTCTCCTTAATAGCCACTTTACAGGAGAAGGACAAACCGTAACTTTCAATGGAAGACAATCCAAAACGAATTTATTACAGGTCATTTTGATGCATTTCTATTGGTCAATTTCTCATGAAATGTGTAAACAATATAAAGAAGAACAGCCAGATTTAAACTTTTGAAAAGTGTAAAACAGAAAAATTATGATTTCTGGTGATTTCTAAAGATTAAATTATTAATCAATTAAAGGAATCTCTTAGTTATCCTATGAGCCTTTGAGATAACATCCCCCAGACCTGCTTGTCTTCAGCTGGATCTTCTCGATTATTTTGATTTCCGGCAATCCTCCTCAAGCTCTTGAACTCCAAACATGGCTCTCAACTGGTAAACAAGCTGTTAATGTTGTTTTCTTGCTTGTGAACACTGATTTCTTTGTAGGGTTGGCTTTGAACAATGTAATGATCGCGCAAAGTCCATAAAGTCCAATTGAAAAAGCAATCCGCCTCTTGAGTCGGACAATAAAAGAGAGCTAATCTTGTTTTACTGCCTGGAATATTGAACACGGGGGATGGCTCTGCGGCCTGAAGGCACCTCGACCCCTGGTATAAAACCTGTCACTCTTACTCAGTCCTCAGTTTCTTTTATCATTTCAGATCTGGAAGAAATGTCCATTGCAAACTAGCTGAGAGGATCATTGTGTACATAATTTGGAAAAGGACTTTCAACACTGTATGTATTAGAATACAGAGTGTAATGATATGCTATACCATAAAACCCTAAAATGTGATGTACTCCGGGTGTCCATCATTAAAGTCCTGATTGAGAAGTTGCCGTATCTCATCGGAGATGGTGACCTCTTAACCTGTCAAAACTCTCTCGACACTTTGGCTTGAACAAGTGGGAACTGGAGATTCTCGCTCTTTGCCGTCCGGAGCAAGAGGGGCCATCAATATTTAACAAGCAGCTGATTGAAATTTCAAATTTGCTGCTTTAGTTCTAATCAGATGCAAAAAGAGGGATGAAGTTGAGGGCCTGCATTAAATACACTTGCAGACAGTTGCAGTCTACACTATGGCAATTAACTTCAAATCTGCAGAAGTTGTTTGAAGCAAAAGCAGGGAGTAAATAATATATAAGCCTTCCAGGAGTTGACTGAAAATTGCTTTAAGCATACGTGGGTCAATTAAAAAAGTGAACTTGATAAAGAGTTCTGTTTAAAAGCGGTATTTAGGAAAAAATCAGAACAGTTCACTCCACTCACTCCAAATGTACTTCAAATGTGTAGTTTTAATAGGCTTGCATGTGAGACTTCTGTATACAACACTTCACAAATTTGCATAAAGGCTATAATAAAGTACCAACAAAATTAAAATGTGAAAATATGTATTTAAATTACATAAAACTGTACTGCCCACCTCACTATCACTATAACAATCAAACCCAAACATCTAGGTCAAGGTCTAAACTTAAAGAGACGCAGTGAGGAAAAAAGTTAATTTTATGCACACACCACTCTTTTTAATAATTTATAAATTCTTGGGGTTGTCATTTTTATAACTAGTTTATTTTGTAAGAAGGTTGTTTGCATAGTTCTATTGGAGAAGTTCTATTATCTGAGCTAAACTCATTTGTATTGTATGTATAGAATTAGAACTCTTTTAAAGATTTTAGATCAAAGCACATCATGAATTAGGCTGGTAACTCACTCACCAACAAGATGTTATAAAAATAGTTGTCCTATAATTCATATAACAATGAAGTGCACCCCAAGACATCTTTATACATATTTTATGATTCACAAGGAGCTCCCGCCCACTGGTGGCGCTGTTTTGCCAAATAAACACAACCCAGCCTGTAATGCCGAATAGCTCTCGATGCTTCCCATCAACATATGCATGTTAACATACAAAATACTGAAAATCAAATGAAATATTCACATTGGAACAGAACTTTGAATCGAACCAACACATGTTTATCATTACGCACATATCAACGCAAAGCATATTCAGGCACGCTGTGTTGAAAAATGTATCATATTGAGACCCCAACATACTGTATCAAATAGAATTTTGAATTACTGGTATAACACTGGTTACCTTATTCTTGTAGTTCCAGTGTCTTGACTGACATTTGTAGGGGAAACTGTGTGAATTCTATTCTAGGTGAGGTTCTTCAAAAAACTTAAAAAAAAAAAAAACAATAACAGTGTACAGTGAATCTGTATACTTGTGCTGTCTCAAAGTGTGAGCTCAGCGGGCACTGTCTCTGCCTTTATTCAGTCTGAATAACAACCCGCAGTGGATCAGGGTCATCTGTTTCTCTACAGTAAGAGGTATTTGCAGCGGCTGAAGAAAAGCTCAGCTGGTTTGTGCAGGTGAGGCCAGTGGGAAACCTTTCTTTTGCTGTTTAAATGCTCTCTGTTTTGAACGTTTCCTACAATCCCTCTGATCACTGTTTGCCTGACCCTCACTTGAGTTCTGACAGGCAGAGAGTGCAAGGCTGCCTGGTTAATGCTGCCAGTGTGTGTGTGTGTGTGTGTGTGTGTGTACTGTATGTGTGTATTTGTGTGTGCCTACGTGTGTGTGTGTAGAGAGAGAGGGGGGTTTTGAGTGTTAAGTTAGGGAAGCGGCCCATCTGGGGCAGAGGCCCTGGAGCTAACGCCAGAAGCTAGAGGAGAATCCTGTCAGACTAGAGGACACACAGCTAATGCAGAGGTCACACATACACACATGCACACACATGCAACATACCACAAGGGAGTGGGGGATGTCCACCTAAGTCAATGGCCTGCTCCAGTTCCTGGAGGTCAGAGAGATTTCCAGGCTTGTTTGTGTGTTTCTCTACATGTGAAGAGAGGAAATCTCATGATCCTGAGCATAGAGATGAGATCTAAACACTCTTGTATGGCTTCAATCTTGAAATGCAGGAACATATTAAAATTTTTTCAGGGTTATTTAGAATGTTGTTTTTTTACTTTTTTACTAAAGCTCCTTGTTTCAGAAAGAGGAAGTCACTTACTGTTTTTTCTTTCTTTCTTTTTGTTGTACAAAAGAAGTGTTGTATTTGTCCACAAAAATATTCTGTGTGTGTGTGTCAGTGAGTTTGACTTAGCAACCCATCAAACTAACTTGTTTTGTCTATAAATACTGAAATGTATTGTTGCTTTAAACTCTTCTATTCTCTTTATCTTTCTTTACTTTTTTGTTTTAGTTAGCTTTACGTTAGTGTAAATATTATACGTTAGTGTATATATATATATATATATATATATATATATATATATATATATATATATATATATATATATATATATATATATATTTATATATATAATCTCTCTTTTATATTGATATTTATAAGATTGTCAGTAAATGGAGGAACTGCAAAGTAAGAATTTCATTGTACACTGTAACTGCTTGTTTCTGCTGTGCATATGACAATAAACTCTTGAATTTTGAATCTTGAATCTTTAAATGACATCAGAAAGAGAAAGGAAGTTACATCATTTGAACGCCTGGAGCAGCCAGAAACGAAAAAAAAAATCAGTTTTTGACATTGCTTAATTGTAGTTTTTCCATGTTGGACAGGGTCTGTCAAGCTCAACCCAACTACCATCATGCCAAATAGATAGCGAAAACAGTTTTTCATTAAATTAGGGTATTTCAAATTGATTGGCATGTGTGCTAGTTCAGGAACTTGACTACATAATGAACTGCAGACATTTTAGGATGAATTTTACCACCCCGTCACATTGCAACCCATCACATTTTAGTGTGAATTTGGCCCCCATTTCTAAATAAAAAAAGAAAGAATTAATAAAGATTTTATTCCTTGAGATTGGGAAATTTTTGTGTTTTTTTTTGCAGATGAACATATATTTCATGTGGGCAATTTTTAAAAAAATCACTATTATTATTATTACTATTACTATTATAAATCACATTATTTTTAATTGGTACTGAAATTATTGTTTTGGGTTACAAAATGAATTATATATATATATATATATATATATATATATATATATATATATATATATATATATATATCAAAACCAGGTAATGTACTTTTACAATGTGAACATTTTATGACCAATGAATAAATGACACAGAACTTACAGTAAAAGTTATGTTTTCCTTCTCCTTTCTTCTTCTTATACTACAGTATTTTGAAGACACACAGTTTGTTTTGACAACAGCGATATATGTAATACATGTATGATCCCACACACTGGCAGTTTCTAAACACACGTGTGTCTGTGTGTGTGTATACATTCGAGAGGCCGTGAAGGGCAGGTTTACCTTCCTTCCATACTTTTAGCCCTCCTTCACAGAAAAGCGCGAGAAAAACGGGGTCAGAGGTGCCTCATAAACCGGCCGGCTTCACACAATTAAACACTCAGAGGTTAAAGTGTAGCCAAAATAATGGCATTCTTGCCACCATGCGGGTAAATGAGTCGGAGCTGGGCTCTAATAAGATGCAAAGTGGGCCGAGAATATCACCGTACACACACTCTCCTCTGCGGTCTGGGCCCCGAAAACGCACGCAGCGTCACGTTTGCAGCCTCTTCGGCGCGTCAGGAAGGTTAAGAATCACCAACCTGAAAGCCTGCTAATTATTACACCCTCCACACGGTCCAGCAGGCGCTGGGGCGGCTACTTCCTATGCTCCTCAATGTCACTTTCTCTGGGGTTACAAATTTATAAAGGTCAGAAGGGGGAGCTCCTGGGGAATAAGAGACAGTGTGTGCTGCTAAATGATGTGTATCTTTAGGAGATCTCACTCCAGAAGGCCTGGGAGGAGGTTATGCCGCCCCCTACAGCTATGGACGGCAGAGAAAGACTGAAGGTTGAGGACATGCCATTGAGTGCTTAAAGTAAAGCACTTGCAAAGTTGAGATCATGAATGCTCATGATGGCCTGGCCATTACTCTGCAACATGCATAGAGAAGATATGTATACAGCGAACAGTAAACATGCCAAATTTGGGTCCAGTCTCTAAAGTGAGTTAGTTGAGATGTCTAAATTTGCCCACTGAACCCTTTACTCTAAGAAATTAAAAGCAGATTTCTTTTTCTGGAGTGATGTCGTATGAGAACACATTTTCAATTGATGGTTTTAAAGGGACTATATGTGTTATTAAGATGTGTCAACATGAAGATCTTCATCCAAACTTAGTACTCAAGTCAAGGTGAAATTAGGTGTTTCAAGTTAGAATGTAGACTTTTAGGAGTGTGAATTTATAATTTAGTGATTGATCTTAATTCTTATGATACAGTAACTACTCTAAATTATTCAATAACTACTATGAAACTAATTTGTCAGTAAAAATGTATATATTGATATAAGTGAATATCCTAAGTGTGAAATCATATAGTGTATTAAATGATGGCCAATGTAGTGCCTTTGCAACCAAATATGGCCTGAAACAACATTCTGCCAGTGTTTTCACCAAAAATTGTTCAAGAATAAGTCAAAATCTCCACTGATTGGTGAACGCATTGATATCAGCAGAATGTTATGAATCAGATTTTAGAGGAAAACTTTGGATCCAAACCTTTAACAATTCTGTCTGAAACAGCACACACACACACATATTGTCTGATTTCAAATTGTTAGCTGTGTGGCAGCACAGTGTCTCAGTAGGTTAACTTTTAGATGCTTGTCTTAAAGCAGCATCATTTAACATTTTTACCTTAAAATAACTTTAGAATCATGCTGATGCTCCACTGACTAAAAGGGAGAATAGCATCTCTATCATTGCTAGGCTCAGCAGGCTGCTAACTGTACTATGCAATGCTGGTAAAGTGGGCAGGAGAAGACTTGCAAGAACTGCATTCATGTAAAATCTGATGATATCACGTCACTATTATCAAGTCAGTTTACAGTTTCTTTCACTTTAAGTGGCAACTCTGTATCTCTCAGCTTGTCCAAATATGCATGAAAGCGTGGCTCAACGTGATAATTTTACTTTCCAACTGTAGGGGGAACCCAAGAGCAATGTGATATAAAGTGATATATGTATCTTAGACCCCTGCTTAGGGGCCCTGAGTCACCAGTGTCTACACTGTAAATTAATAAATGTTTTTCTATGGAAATTAAATATTACCTTTTTCTTTTCTTGCATGCAAATGCAGTTGTGGTGGGTGGGGTAGGGTGACTTGTTCAGAAATGTTAATGTTCAGAAATGACCCCATTTAAGATTTGAATGTTGGTATTTGTATTAAAAAAGAAAATGTTGTATTGTGCCAATTCCAACTACAAGTGGGTGGTGAAAATGGGTGACCCCAGTAGAATGTGCTAGGGGCTTTTCACCTTTCACCATCTGAAAATCTAAGATTATATGATCACATAATAACAAGGGTAAGTCAAACATCATTGCAAATGAATCACTCGAAAACAATGTCAGCGGCGAAATGATGGTGGCAGTAGCTGCAAGCACGCCACCATGAGGTGGCCAAGAAATGTAAAACACAAAACTGAAGCATGGGATCTTAAAGCAGCGTGTCTATTAAACGCTGCCTGTCGCCTAACAATGGAACGTTGTTGTTAGGACTGGTGGTGAGCGGTGAACTTTCAACTGACATTTGTTGTGATGTGTCGTAGAGGACGGCTGGTCAGTAATTAAGGCACCCACCCTTCTGCAGAAGGTGATTTCCTCTGTCATGTTGTGACAGTGGATCTAGATGCAGGTACAGCCAAATAGCTCCATGGCCGATAGCAGCTAGGAAAGAAAAAAAAGAGAGAGAGAGAGAGGCTTAATGTTTGATTGCAGGGTAGCGCTCCACTGTATGCGTCCCAGCTGCTATCCCGGTGACAGCAGCCAGAGTGTGAAACGTGGCAGCCTGTTAACTCTTTGAGTCTCATTATAACTCTCTGGATGTCCCAGCCTAGCTCATGTGCTGCATGTGTATTTAATAAGGATGCAACTTGAGGACATCTGCACAACTGTAAAAAATTGAATATATATTTTCTATAAAAAGGCAATGGTTCTATATACAACTATAACATAACTAATGAACTATATAGCTGCTTAAATGCTTTTTTGCATGGTTAGAGTGATTTTTGGATTGGCAGATTCTTTTGCAGGTACTTTTACTGTATATAGGACCTTAAATTGTTCTATTCAGCACATAAAGAGTGCTAGTCAAACAACCCATTTTTAATATTGTGTAAAATATTTTTGCATAGATTGTACTTCATTAGAAATCCTACCCTGTACCTCACTGACTGACCAATGTTTGGCATTCTCCTGTCTGGTAGAACCTCTATATAGGTTTCCAATTGCAAACTGAAGCCTCTCTGTTTTCATCTACAATTTGTCAGCTACTGTCAGCCCCAGTCTCTGACTACAGGACTAAGGGATAAGGAAGAGCCATGAACTTCACATTCATTCACAGAGACAGCAGCCCAGGCTGTAGTTATAAAGAAAGTCAGTGCATTTCATGAACCATGCCTACAGTCTGATACAGCACAGCAGAATCATCCACTTACTGTGTTAACCAAAATACTAATGGCTAAGTGATCATTTCAGCAGAAAGTAAAACAAGCAAACAACTAAAAAAGGAGCTTATGCGTTCCATTTATCTCAGAGCTCGGATTGCCTTGTTGAGTTGCGAGTTGACTACATTCCAATTAAACATTCTGATCACTGTACACTATCCTTTACCGGTGTTTTATAGTAAATCTAATCAAAATATGTCCCAGTTTTTATGTCCCGGCTATTATTTGTTAGCATTGTTAGCAATACTATTATATATTATATACCCTATACCCTATTTTGTGCATCCAAACATAATGGTTGGACAGTACTGTGTGCATATTGTAATGAGACAAAAGCAGATAGAAGTGCTAATAAACCTTATAATGCTACAGCCTTTATCACAATTGATGTATAATACGGCCATCTTGAATTTTTAACATGGGGTTGGTGAGGCTCTCCCGACTCCCACATAGGAAATACGACTTTTGTGTTGAAAAAACTGTACGGATAATAACTCATTCAGTGTATTTGCAATGCATCTTCAAATAATTCAGATTAAAGCACGTTAATCAGACACAAGCCCAAGAAATACACACAGAGAATTATAGAGATTGAGCCCAGTTCTCCTTTAAACTCACTCAGACGGTTTGCAGCTTAAAACGTCCTCATGCTAATGTTGCTAATAACAAATAAAAGCTGGTAGGCATGACTTAGCATCTGCTTGCACCAGCATGCTGACTTAAAGATCCTTCGAGCTTTGTTAAATCACACAAACCTTGACCAGCCACAACAGGTTTGCGTAGGATCTTTGTGCTTCGTTTCGGTTAACTTTGATTAGCTCAGCTCTACAATGTTTTTAAAAAAGCTTTTGAAAAGCAAGTGGGGGAAATACACCTGGAATTTAATTTGACAGAGTAAAGTGACAGGAGTTCCAGGAGCTGCTCTATTCTGTAGCTTGTCGGCAGCCCGGCAGAGATGTGAAAATGCCATTTTGATGGCTCTCTTGGCTGTTGAAGAAGTAAGGCAGTCCTCCGGCTCTTCTCACGTCACAGCCCTGGATATTACACTACTCAGAGGGTGTGGAGACACATTCATCATGCCTTGTTTGGCAGGACTGATTAGGGGGCCGTCTCCATGTCTCTCCGAATCCTGGCTTGAGCTGCTCACCCTCTCCAGCTCTCACCCGCTCTTTTTCGCCCCGTTTCCTACCATATAAATATAATAACAGGGAGGATATAATTACTCTGAAGCACTTAAAGCGGGGCAGGGATTTCAGGCGGCAACTGAGCCGCCAAACGGGTGGTCCGTATCCAGAGTTATTTGGAGAGCTGCTAAGGCATGTCCTTACATTTCACTGTCTAATTGCAATGCTCCTTCACGGCACTTACTGAGGTGCTCCAGAGCAGAACTGAGAAACTTTTTTTTGTTGTAAATTAGAGGTAAGTATTTCATTCCAATTAACATACGTTGAATTATTTACACAGGTGCATTCTGACAAGTGGCAATCTGTCATCCATGATTAATTTGTTTGCAAACCCAGCAGTGATGCATTTCCTTCTGTCTTGGGTCAACTTGCATGGTGAAAGAACTTGGTGGACAAAAAAAAATAAATAAAACAAAACAAAAAAGCAGGCCAGTTTGCCTGCGGTTTGGACGATTTATCAATCAAGTGGCTACATTAAACGGATTTCTTAATGAAGTGAAATCTTTATAGGGATTAGCCTGCCACCTGCAAGGTGCCACCTGTTCGGCCTGTATAATTGGCAGGCACAGTGAAGCTGCCATCAGCAGAAAGATACCAAGAGAGGGCAAAAGAGAGAGCAGTTCCAGTGTCAGGAAAAAAGAAAATGAAGTGACTGTGGCAAAGTGAGCATCCAACTTTTTCTGCCTCCTTCACTGCTCTTGTATGAGAAGACTGACTTAGACACCGTTCACCCCTAACTGTGACAGAGACACGCAGCCTCGCTAATACACACCGCTGTGTAGGAGCGAGGAGATGCGATGCACGAGGCACAGGTAGACCTGCGTTCAGGCTGCTGTCGTCCCACGCTAGCTATAATTTAACCCAGCTCCAGATGTTCCTCTGCTGTTAGTGCAATTATCTCCTTTTGATTGATGCTCAATTACCCGTTTACTTTTTAGACTTTAGGCAAGGATGCAATTCATGGTTCGTGCTGACACTGATGATTAACCCTAATAAGACATTTTGCTGTACTATTCAAATGCACTTGCGTAATTGCATAACACATTACATTGTTAGCTATGCAGTTGATTTACATATCGCCAAGTTCAAGCATGTCTTTCTGACTTTTATCCATTTGTGTCTCCACAAAAAAATACTGGAAAGTTTCAATTTCACACTTTTGACACAATTTAGACAAATTATATTTTTATACGATGAAGCACACTGTTGTTATTGCCACTTCTAAGGAGTAACCAAGTCCAACTAAAGGAGAAGAGATGAGTCTGCTGGATGGTAAGACGATAACGTGTAAAGACTGGATTGAAAGGCTGGGTGAAAACTGTGAGGGGAGTGTTTGGCCCTGGGGCATGTAGCGCAGGGGCAGCAGCAGTGTTTGTGATTAGTACATGATGAACAAACTTCGGAGGCCTAGCCCTCTGGATGGGAAAAGTGATTATGAGAGGCGTGCCAAGAGACCTAGTCTGCTGGCAGGTCCACATGGCACTGGCTTTGGGACGGTCGTATGGCACAGAGGCTGCCAAGCGAGGTGCCAAGGACGGGCTGTCCAATATCACTCGCAGACTTTTTGGCCTTTTGTCCTCCTGGCACATAGTGGTGTCCCACAACTAATGTCCAGATCCTTGAGAGTGAAGCCTGATTTGTTCCTAAACGTGTTTTAGGACATTTTAAGGTTAAGTTTAAGATTAGAGTAAGTGTTAAGTTTACAGATGTAGGTAAATTAGGATAAATAGCATATTCTAGATTATAGAATTGATATGGAAAGATAATTGAATGTAAGTTAGGCCTTACAAGTCACGTTTACTATATAAGTGATAACCCTAAACGTGACCTCTTACATTCCATGAAGCTTCCTAACTTGTGGACAGAACTTCCGGCAAAGCCAATGGTATTTACATGCAAACATGCTAGTAATGGGGGAATAACTAAAGTAATAACTGACCTGTTAACTAGATGCTTATGCAGGTAACACTAAAAGACTAATATGACTGTTATATGACTGTCATATCATGAACTTAAAATTACAATTTCAGTTACACTGAGGGACAAGTACAATAATAGAGTCATGATGTATATGTCATTACACAACAATGTTTATTCAAAATATATGATGCTACTTTCTGCTACCAAAGATTTCCCTTATTCACTGCATTATCACCAAGCAAACACCCCGCTGGCTTTTTTTGAAGGCATTTGAAGATTATAACAGGCATGTTTGTAAATCATTGCTTGTATTATGTGCAGTATTACAGTAATCTGTAATTTTGTGAACTTGACATTTGCCTTTCATCATGTTAGCATGTTAGAATTCGCATTAGCATTCTGCTAACCTGCACAGTCTTCTCTAGTGAGGTCAGAATAGATCCTGTAACAGAATATAAAGTGTAAACTAGTTAAAGTGAGTAACCAGTGATTTTATGGACACAGTTTTAACAATAATAAAGGAGAAATTGTTTTTAAGGAGTGGTTATAAACCTACATGTTATCTAAAAGTCTGTCCTTTATAACTTTCTTGTTTTTGCCATAAAAAGTTATCACACTTTCTCTAACTTTGCTATTTTTAGAAATACACATTTCTAGTAGGTGAATATTTTAGCCCATTAAACTTGACAACACATCTGTGCAGAGGTGGTAAAAGTGCAGCGGAATCTGTACGTGTACTGTATCAAAATATTCTGAAGTAAAATGTAAGGACAGTACCACAAATATACAAATATTCCCCAAAAAATACTTTACACTTTAATATAAAAAAGAAAAGTAAAAAAAAAAAAAAAAAAAAAAAAAAAAAAAAAAAAATATATATATATATATATATATATATATATATATATATATATATATATAGATAGATAGATAGATAGATATAGATAGATATATAGATATATTTTAATAAAAGTACAAGAACTCATGTACTCTTGTAATGTAACTGGAGTACAGTAGAAACCTTCAACAAAATTACTTAAGTAAAATACTATCACAAAGTAATCACATACTTTCTATCTATTTCTTTCTTTTGATTGATATTGTATATTCAACATCATCAATCAGTATTATTATAAGCTGATGAAAATGTGAAGTGATTGCAACCACAAAGAAGTAGTGTAAATATGAGCCTATTGAGACAGAATGCAAATGAAATGCAAATGTAATGAAACTGTAAATGTTATACAATTACATTTAAATAATACAGCGAGGTGACAGTAATATGTCTAGATGTCTAAAGTGACCTAAGTGAATTATACCTTAGACCCCGAAAATACAATATTACAAATTACCCTTATGGCTGCAATATAGCCTTGATAGAAACCATCCGGTATGTTATGGCTACATTTAAGTCTTGTTCAGTTTTGTTGAAGATTTGTTTTCCCCAGAGAAAAGCTTGACTGACAGAAGCACACGCCCTCATTGGGCCTCTGTGCTTGACTTGCTAAAAGCAAATAATTGAGTTGAATTTAAAACTTGTTCCCTTTTTCTCAAAAGCAAAAGAGTGGATCCACCTTTAAACATCCCCAGGCAACGCGGCTGTCGGTAAATTGAGGCATGTAAGGCATAAACTCACCCATTGTGCGAGAAACTGAGTGTGATTATCCAGACACTTTAGCAGAAAGTGGCTCCACCCTGCTCCAACTGCTGCAGCTGAAATGTTGGTGTAAGAGTGGGGTAACTGTAAGCCACAGGAATCTGCCTTCTCATGCTGGGCTTTGTGTCAGTGTTTCTTTCAGTGCAAGTCTGCAGATAACAGATTTAAAAAAATAATGGCCAAGGATGTAATCTTCATGAACTCTGTCAGATAAACCCTCTCACAGCAGGTACTAAATGGTATAATGACTTTTGAGCATTGCACACTATATACACACCAATAATTCCTATTCTAGTGTACAGGAGTGTTTATTTAAGGTGTTTATGAACTGATATCTATTTTTGAATCTAATTAGCTGTAGATGTGCTGAATCTGCAGACATGGCTGTGGTATTTAGAAGTTTGCTGCCATTTCTTTTATTCAGACTTTTATGCTGACTCCAAAAAAAACAGAAGGATATGTGTGCTGAGTTAGACAGCACTAATTAACTTTATGTAATATTTTGTGAACTCACAGACAAAAAGCAGAGATGCTATTTGGCTCATGGGCTGAAGGCCTTTTCATAACAATGGATCACTCGGTGTGTGAAGTTTGAGAAATAAAGAGAATCAGGCCTTCCAGGCCTTCCCAGAGGCAAGATAGAACCAAGCAGAAAGGAAACTGACATGTCAAATGTGGCCTTATTCCCCCACACCCACGTAATCTATGGCTTTTATCCAATGATAGCCAGACAAAGCATCTTCTGATCCATTTAAAGGAGGTGTTTTGGCTAAAAATCTAATTTACTCAGTTTCTCCATGGTTCCAAATGTAGTCGAATTAACAACCACATGATTGACGTCTGAAGTTTGCTTCTGTAGATTTGCACTGGAGCCACATGGCATAATAGATGATTGTCTACATTGTCAACATTGTCAATATCATAACGGATGATTGTCTACATGCCGTGGTTTCTTACATTGTGTGATAAACTGTTGTCTTCAGGTATAACTTTAATTACTCAGCCTCATAGTTTGCATACCAAAATGTTTGCACTGATTGGGTGATTTGTTTTCTGGAACTGTAGATTTAACTATACTTATCACCTAATGCGCAGCAACAACACTGCAGAGCTTCAGGTCCACATGGTTTTGCTCAGGCTGTGTGCACTTTCGCAAACGCTTTGCCACTGCAGCAGTAGGGATGTGAGGTTGGGGTCGGAGTGTGTAAGTGACGGCTCATGGCCCTCTGAAGCTTACATAACCCCAGCTTTCTGACAGCGCCGCGTGTCCTCCGCCCCGCAGATGGGTAATTTGTTTTGATCTGTGATTATATCGGGCCGTGTTGTGAAGAAGATGTAAACCTCTCGTGGAGCTGTTAGGCAAATCCCCGACACCGCCAGAAACGGCCCCGGGGTCTGAAGTTTTTCACCCTCCCTTTCTTTTCTTTTCATTCTGTCGAAAAAAAGACAAAGACACCTGCCAGACTGCAAAGCCCACAGGATCTCATCACACAGTGAGTGTGAGAGTGAGAAAGCAAGAAGAGAGAACAAGAATACAGAGAGAGAGAGAGAGAGGGAGAGGGGGAGAGAGCAAAAGAGCGACGGGAGCGTGTCATGGAGAGAATTCGGTATTAATTAGGCCCAAAATAAAGAAGTAATCTCGAAACATGAGCCGAACAGATTTTCTCTCTCTCTCTAGCTCTCTCTCCCTCCCTGTCTCTCTTTCTCCAGTCGTAATTAATGTTAACAGGCACATCCGCCACGGGGCAATCCCCTACAACAGCCCCCCGTACCTGCTGCAACAGAACGCTCGGAGCAGGGGGCCAGACATACCTGGGAAATTATCGACTAATTATCTACTAAATATGTTTGCTCGTGTCGAAAGAACGGGCCGCTTAATTGCCCCGCACGATTTCCCATTCAGCTCCGAGGGGGAGCTTTGCCAGGCCGACTTATCTCAAAGAGCTCATTATATTAATGCCGGTAATTATGTGTTTTGCTTACTTTTGATGTTGTATTGCAATGTGAAGCCAAAAATAACCGATTCTAATGAAAACAATGTAACGAAATGTGCAGACTTACAAACATTTTAAGTGTTAATGATAAGCTTTTATATCAAAATGTATTTAAGATTATGAAACTGTTAGTATGAAGGTGTTTCTAAACTTTTGACTGCTGTTATGTGTATGGTATGAGGTGTATGCTCATTGTGCCTGCCAGCTTTCTGCTCTTGTTGTCTTATTTTTTTTTTTTTAGCTCTTGCTGAAAATCCTGTGAGTGTGGATAAGGGTGGGGGTGTTGAGGGTGTTTCAGAAAAGAATAGCATTACAGCGAGGTTATGAGAGCTTAGGATCAAATCTCTGCTCTTCTTCTTAAATTTTTCATCTGCACTCCCCGGAGGCACTGAGATCAGTAGAGGGAGGAGCCGAAGAAAAAAAAAAAGGGGGGGGGGGGGTCTCCGCTTCACGTCTTGGAAGAAGGAGTAGTCTATCAAGAAAACACTGTAATTCACTAATGATGCGATGGGGGCCAAGGAGAATGGTGTGGTCAGAAAGAGAGGGTTGGACGCTGAATGGCACGGGTCAAGAGCAGTCTACTGCACAAACAGATGCTGGTTGTTTTTGGTTGCATTACATTTCATTAGACAACATTGGATTATGTTACATTGCACAAGACAGGTCAGCATTTCTCAGCCTAATCTGTCACTTCTAGTACATGGTCAGTTAGCAGAGACTGGCTCAAATGCTGGCTCATTTATACCAACTGCCCATTGGCTTCTATTGTAAGTCATGTCAAATAGTGTTACTTTTTTGCTTTACTATGTACAAGGAAATGATTGTCTGTGATAGTTGACTATATACTATAAATGTATTCGACAGATTAGACAAAAAGAAAATTAATTGTATTGCCCACTTTAGTGGAAGTTTTACTTCCTTTTACAGGCAAAATAGTATAACACTTAAACACACATGAACCTCTTAAACAGCTTATGACCTGCCCACGGGCTGAAAGTGTTATTACAAACTTCTTCAGCCCCTTCAGTTTCTACAGAATCCCTGTAGTTACTGAATAATACTCCTTAGTGTGTAAGATGCCTTGGAGTGTTAAGGGGCTAAAAAAGTAGATATTTCTGAAAGTGAAATACTGTCCTAAAACACCTTTCCAGAAATGCAGGTTCAGACCTCTAATGATCTTGCTGGAGAGTTACAGTGTTGGAAAATGCGTTTACATGCAAACTAATAATATGTCCATAATGCAAATAATAGCAGAAAGTGCTCAGAATAAATAAAGAGTAAAAGAAATGCCAAGTAGATTAAGTTTAATTTTTGCCTCAAACATCCACACACAATCACCAATAATTACGAAGTGAAAACTGGGTTAGCTATCTGTACACACTTGTAGTTCAATACTTGGTTGATGCACCTTTGGCAGCAATTACAGCTTCAAGGTGTCTTGGGAGGAAGCTACAAGCTGGGCACACTTGTTTCTAGACATCTCTTGGCATAACCTTGCAAGCTCCCTCAGGTTGGATCGGTAGCATCAGTACACAGCCATTTCCAGCTCCTTCCACAGATGTTCAATTGGATTTAGGTCTGGGCTCTGGCAGGGCCAGTCAAGGACATTTACAGAATTCCCCTGAAGTCACTTCTTTGTTCTTTAGGCTGTGTGCTTTGGGTCATTGTCATGTTGCAGGGTAAACCTTTGCCCCAGTCTGAGGTCCAGAGCACTCTGGATCAGGTTATCTTCAGGGATCTCGATTCGTCTTCCCCTCTATCAGTCAGAGTGACCCTCGGGTTCCTGCTCACCTCCCTGGCCAAGGCCCATCTTCCCTGATTGCACAGTTTGACCAGGCAGCCAAGTCTGGCAAGATTCTTTGTGGTTCCAAACGACTTCAATTTATGAATGATGGTGACCACTGTGGTCTTAGGGATTAACTGCCTTCTTCGGATCTATGCCTTGACACAATCCTGTTTCTGAGGTCTGCAGATAACTACTTTTGACTCATGGCTGACGTGCACTGTCAACTGTGAGACCTCATATAGGCAGATGTTTGCAATCCCTAATCATGTCCAATCACTTGAATTTACCACAGGTGGACTTCAATTAAGTTGTAGAAACATCTCAAGCAGTATAAGGGGAACCAAAATTCATCTCAGCTCACTTTTGGGTGTCATATCAAAGGGTGCGCACATATGATATTTTATGTGACTTTTAGTAAATTGACACACATGTCTAAATTCCTTTGCCACTGTGGGCTATTTGGTGTAGAATTTTGTGACAAAAAATTAACTCAAGAATTGTAGAAAAAGTCGTAATAATAATAATAATAATAATAATAATAATTATTATTATTATTATTATAGTTATAATTATAATTATAATATTAATGCAATAAAACATGGAGAAAATTAAAGGGGTGTGCAGACATTCTGGCTTGACTGTACATTAGCACCGCACTAGTAAAATGCACTGGAATATTTTTTTGCTGTTCTAGATTAAATCCAAATATTCAAAGCTTGTAACAGTTCTTATCGTATGTTGTTCTGTGTATGTAGTATGTTGTTCAACAACATCTGTTTCGGTGAGAATGAGAGTCCTGAAGAGTTATTAACATTGTTTTTCAAAAACGAACTGAATCCTGGTTAAGCCACAGCTAATTCTTTCATTTAGTGATGTATCTAGGACTTCCTAAATTTCATGATTGGTCTAATGAGTCAGATTAACCACCCCCAAAACTACACTAGGTGGTAAATTCTAGCAGAAAAGTCTAACCAGTTGGAAAGCTAGTAAGCTGAATGTGCATTTATCCTGATTGGGATTTTCATTTCATAAATTGATCCCTTTTTATTGCCAATAAAAACTTAACTAGTAAAAATAAATATTTTTTGGTGTAGTGGGAACATTTGGCTTCTCCTCATCAGAAAATTATCTATTCTTAACGAATTGCAGCAGCTTTTTGCTTGGGTTAGGGCCTTTCATGCAACTCTTACTTTCTCCTTCTATCTCTCTCTAGCTTTCTTTCACCCTTACACACCACTACATGAGCAAAGTTGACACTTTAACACCTCACTACTTTGAAAATATCGAAATGTCCTCTGAGACGCTCTGCACTTTTAAAAGCTTCGCTGCAGCGAGCGGACAGGTGGATTGTTAAATGCTGTCTAACTTCTTAGCACTGGCTTCAGTTTGGCCAGAAACCTCCCCACAGTTTTGTCATCACACTGTGTTAGTCCTTTAAAACCTATGCCTAAAGTAGCCTAGGCATGTCATGCCAATTTTATCTTTAACTTGGTGACATATTGAACTATCATCAAGTAATGAGGAGAAATGACTGACACTATATGTCCAAATGTTTGTGAAGGCCCCTTTTAATTACAATGATGTGCAAATGCACACACAGCTTGTCTAGTCCCTGTAGAGAAGACCAGGACTCTCTCGAGCACATAAACATGATCCTACTTGCACCTGCCTAAAGCCAGGTGTGGGCTAGAGGGGTATAACGCCCACCAGCATTAAGCTGTGGAGCAGTGGAACTGTGTTCTCTGGAATAATGATGAGATGGGAGTTGGAGATGAGGTGGGGTGGTGATCAGCTAACTTCCTAACCTCGCTAACCCTTTTGCCACTGATCGCAATCAAATCCTTACAGCAATGCTCCAAGATCTAGTAGAAAGCCTGGACAGCTGAGACAGCTGCTCCAACAAAAGCAGGACTAACTCTTTTTCTTTAATACCCTAGATTTCGGAAGAAACAATGAACGAGCAGGTGTCCCATTACTTTTGTCCATATAGTGTACCTTTTACTGTCTTCAAGGCTTTCCTTTCTTTCTTTCTTTTTTCTCGTCTTTTTCAGACTCACTGCCTTTGACACGTCAGTTGCATAGCAAGCACAATAAACCTTTTAAGGGCCTCTTCTGCAAGGAGAGGACAGCAGCTTTAGGCTGGTTTTACCTTCCACTTGTGTTGTGACAACACGTCTCACCAGACTCTCAGATGTGGTTTTGAGGCTCGTCTGTTTTTTTTTTTTTCTTCTTCTTCTTTCTTTCTCTTTTTCTTCGCCCTGCTCTGAGAGAGCTGCATTAAATGGAAGAGCACAAGACACACATCCAGCAGATTAAGATTACAATGACCATGCTCTGGAGTGTCAGGCTGACTGAGCGTCTCCAAAAAAACAAAAGGCAAATTTACATCTCTGTGTATGCGTGTGGAAAGGGTAGGCTGCCATTTGACACAAAAATACGGCAGGTTTGATATGCAAGGCTTGACATTAGAAAAGTGAATCGTAATCATGGAGAAAGGGGGGAGGAGGTTATCCCTCTGTGGAAAAACTACAGCTGATGTAAGTCGTTGCAGTGCTGCAACTCTCAACTCCTGAGTGTATCATGCAATGTGGTGTTGCTAGGGTTTTGTACCCCCGTTGCACTGCTAGGTTGAGGGTGGCCTACCACCCAACAATATCTAGCCGAGCTTTCACATTGTATCTGAAAGTAATGTTCAGTTTAGTGTGTAGCTTCTCAGACTGTATAAAGGACCATCTAGTGATTGACAGTTTTTTAATCCACAATGAACTCATAGTGTTTGAGACAAAAGTAGCAAAGATTATTGATTATGAGCTAATAATGATATTAATGGATGTTTTGTTCTCACCTAAATGTTCCTAGTGTGGCAGCTTTTCTCCATCCCAACAAATACAGTAGGATTTGGGAAACAATAACATTTTACATTTACATTTACATTTACATTTACATTTATGGCATTTAGCAGACGCTCTTATCCAGAGCGACTTACAAAGTGCTTTGCTATTTACCCAAGAAAACCTCAGCTAGTTAGAATAGACTAATACAAAAGATACCTCCAAGCTTAGACATTACTAAACACAATACAATAAGGCAACCATAGAACTATTCGTCCAAGTACTCTCTGAAGAGGTGGGTCTTCAGTCTGCGTTTGAAGACAGCGAGCGACTCGGCCGTTCGGACATCCAGGGGCAGCTCGTTCCACCACTTTGGTGCCAGGACAGAAAAAAGCCTGGACGCTTGTCTTCCGCGGATTTTGAGGGATGGTGGGTCGAGCCGAGCCGTACTTGAAGCTCGAAGGGCTCTTGGTGCGGATCGGCTTTTGACCATTGCCATCAGATACGGAGGGGCTGGTCCGTTCTTGGCTTTGTAGGCCAGCGTCAGGGTTTTAAATCTGATGCGGGCAGCTACAGGAAGCCAGTGGAGAGAACGCAGCAGTGGAGTGACATGGCTGAATTTAGGGACATTGAAGACGACCCGTGCCGCTGCATTCTGGATGAGTTGCAGGGGCCTGATGGTGCGCAGAGGGAGACCAGCCAGAAGAGAGTTGCAGTAGTCAAGTCTGGAAGTGACGAGAGACTGAACAAGCACCTGGGTGGCCTCTCTAGAGAGGAAGGGTCGAATTCTCCGGATGTTGTACAGAAGAAATCTGCAGGACCGAGTTACGTTTGCAACATGACTTGAGAACGATAACTGATCATCCATCACTACACCAAGGCTTCGGGCTTCAGTAGAGGGAGTGACCAGTGAGTTCTCGAAGGTGATGGCAAGATCGTTTCTTGGTCCAGCAGTTCCCGGGATGTACAGCAACTCCGTCTTGCTGGGGTTGAGTTTGAGGTGGTGAGCCGCCATCCAAGACGAGACGTCGGCGAGGCATGCTGAGATACGGGTGGAGACCTGTGTGTCAGACGGTGGGAAAGAGAGCATGAGTTGAGTGTAATTGAGTGTAATTGAGTGTAACTTTCCTTTGGAAAGTAAATTCCAAAGGAATCACTAAGTGAACTCCAATGAAGGACTGAGAGTTTTAATAGTGTCTGTCTCCTGGTAAATATTTGCTTTGACATCATGGCCTTCCTCCATCCAGCTGCTACCATTTTTAGAAGAATAGATAATGCATACACAACTGGCCACCAAATCATTATTCCATTATTAAATAAGTCATTTCAGTTCCAATAAGTTCCAATATAGCCATGTTTTTTCCCCAATCTTTTCTCAAATGAATACCCTATTAAAGCCCTGTTAGTTTTACATGGAAAGGTGGAGTTATGTTATTATTATCAGTAGTTCTCAGTTCTTTTAGTCCTCTCTGAATGCCCCATGTTAGTCATTTTTACAGACTGCATGCTTCTGTGTTAATAAAGATTCTTCATTCACCTTCTGTAAAGCACGCTAAAAATTACCTCAGGTTATATTAATCCAGTGTGAATTGACATGTGCGTAAATATTCCATCTTACCCTGTGCAAATGGGTTTTTGGGTTTTCTCAAGTATGGAGGAGCTTGAGGAGGTGCTTAGTTTCATAGTGCAAGGCACAGATACCTTGGGCATTTAAACCAAAGAACTCCTTGCTGGCTTGGTGCTGCTGGCAAGTCATTGTGTAGCCTATAGAGGTGTTGAGTAGCCTATGGCCTCATATGTGTCATGAACACATAGCTGATAATGCTTAAACTAAAATTTCATCATTACTATAGGTGGGTTATAATAACTATTTTTGGAGATGACAGCAGTGCGACAGTAGAGTAGTCACTCCCATTTTAGGAATTCCCTTTTAAAATTTCCCCTCACTCTTCCTTGCCAAATGCTTCTACTTCTGCAGTATTCCTGGGCCATCTTTACATGCATCTACCCATGCAGTGTTACCTGTGCCAGTGTCTGCCACACAAGCCCAAAGCATAACAGATCCACTCCAATGGGTTTGTTTCATCGAATGCTGATGCTTTTTTTTCTGTGGTTAAATAGGTTTTCACTTCATCCACTTCATCGCACCAGTTCATGGGGGTTTTGCTTAGCATTTCTGGACAAGCAATTCTATCGTGGTTCCCAGATCATGTCTTGGCTTCCACAGCCTTCCTATGCTTTGTAGGCATCACTTAGCTTAATTCAGATCCTCGGCCAGCTGCCTAGAAGAGCCCATGGTTGTTGGTTGTTGGCACAAGGTTTGAAGAGTCTGAGAATTGATTATGCCCTAGAATTGTCATCAGCTACCGAATCCTGAGGACAATTCTCGACCTAAAGAAATGAGTTAAGGGTAGCCAAACATTTGCCATTACTATTTCTTTCTATTGTTTAGGCTTAAACATAACTGTTTAGTTCCATGCATAACACGCTAAACAGTTTAGTACATCTGGCCCTGTCCCCTTTTCTACCAAAAAGAACATCCTTCTGCCAGTAGGCCTAACTCAAACGTTTCCCTAGAATAGCACTCTGTGCAAGATGGTTTTAGGAGACAACGTCAGGCACTGTAATAAAAATCACCACTTCAAGGAGTTCATCCGTCAGTCCTGGTGGTTAATGGATCACAGGTTATCACATAAGTTAAATGAGATCTCTCGCTGTCTGGATTTTAAAGTAGACTACGAGCAGCCTGTCTCTCAAAGAGACGATACATGAGGCCTGTACTTTCCAGAGAGAGTGAGCGAGAGAGTAAATGAACTTCCATTACCAGATAATGATCCTCAAAGCCGACTGACCTTGATTCGAATAGACAGCTAATTGCCTGTTCGCACCTGTAACAGTGATGTTTTTCATCTTTTTAACCACAAATTAACTACCTCGGCCCCTGAAACTTGAAGTGTCTCCGCGCTGAAATTGGCCGCTCTCTAAATTAACTGCCATTTTTTTCTCCCCCTACCCGCTGACGATAAGAACTTTTTCCTGGCTTATTATCCCACCGATAAGACACTGATTCAAACGAATCTCCGCACACAGCAGAATCCAGCCAAGAGCAGGGCTCCAGATAATGGAGGCCCTTATCACACAGGAGGTTTAAGTATATACTTTACATATTTAAGGAGATCCTTACATCATGAAGCTCATGTTTCAAGGGAGAATATTAAAAAGTCACCAAGCAGTTTGGCAAGGTTAAATGAATGGGGGCACCAGTTTTGACAAGAATATTCATCACACCGAATAATCCAGAGCGCTGTTCTAATCTCGAAACACTGAGACTACGAGACCTGAACACGCAAGGATTCTGGGATGGGATGAAATTGTGAGATACAATCATCAGCCCAAGTATTCTATCCAGTCATTTGTGTGATTTCTCCCTCATGTCTGCTCACTCATTTTGACACTCTGCAGATGAGGTTTCTTGGGCTTATGCTTGTTAAACTTTGTGTAATGTCTTATTAAAATCAGGCCTAATTATAAGGCCACTTCAGGCTCATTTCTAATGCTATAACTATGCTCTTTCATTCTTAGTCTGAGACACAATGATGTCCTGCTTCACTAATTACTCATTTTAATAAGAAATGTGGCTTCGCGACTGTCATTATATTTCAATGCCTGAACATGCATCACTCGACATGTTCTTATATTATATAAGCTGATGTGCCCAGCTGAAATAGCAAAAGAGGAGGTTTGTTTATAAACCTATTGCGCACTATATTAGAACCCCCTACTATGTAGCTCCCCTTTGCTGATGTACAGTTAGAGACTGTAGCTCCAGCCTGGTCTCAAGAAGAATTCGACCACTGTCAACATACGAAGTATACACTCATACCAGTGTCACAATCACAATCAATGTGTGTCTGGATGAAGGTTAATAAAAAAAAAGCGTCTGCTCAATGCCTTAAATGTAAATGTAAATGTTACATATTACATTGATTCTATTTGTAACAATGTTACTATTAATACTATAAAAACATATGTTTTTTAGTTAATTTTTATTTATTGTTTTCTTTACTTGTTATATTCTCATAACTAAGAAAATGTATTGAAATAGTTTTGTGTGTATGCTTATAATAAGAGCAGGCCTGGTGTGGCAGTAGCACAAATTACAGTTTTTGGGACAAAATGGGTTGGGAAATACCTTTACACCAACATTCCAAATATCACACCCCCTTTTGCACCACTCCTCTCACATTGTCACAACTGCTGTTACTTTCGACCATGGAAAAAGCAAGCACAGAAATAGACTTGACTCCAGTTAAATAAGTAAGTAATAAGTAGTAGTAGTAAGCTTGTCTTACACTGGTAGTAAGCACAGTGACTGTAGATATATAAGGTGTATCTATCTATCTATCTATCTATCTATATATATATATATATCATATATATATCTTTGTATGTTTTTGGATGAGAGCTGATATCAGCCATTGGTTTCTGCTCTATCATGCGACTGAGGCCACGCTACATACCATTTCCAGCTGAATGATGTTCCATAAAAAGACAGTGAACTTTTTTTTTCATTAGGAAACAGAGTCTAAATGCTGTGTATTGGTATATTGGGATGCATTGTATGTCATTGCATTGTTCATATTAAAATCAGTAAGTATAGTATGCATATAGTTTCTCTGAATCCACCCTCAGTAATTTGAGCACAGACATGGTATTAGAAATTGGGGTAAAGTAGTCATATAATTAGGCCCAAAATGTGTCACCAGACACAGAGATGAGGGAGAAATTACACAAACACTGGCAGGTAGCACACTGTATGTCTCACCATCCATTTTATGATGTCTGTACATTCACTTTCCTCTGTCCTCGTTCATTTTTGCCCCCTTGCCGGATGCGCTGACCGTTTTCGACAGCATGTCAATTCAAACGAGGATGTCTTCTCATCCTGACTTTCTGACATTGTGCAAATTCAGGCTCCTAAACAAATATGGCCACCTAAATTGCCCGCAAGATCACGTCTTTCCAATTTGTCTCAACAGGAGTGGAGGAACGTCAGCGGCGGTGACCCCACCTGCATCGTTATCTCGGCGGGTAAATAACCCCGCTCGGCTATTTCTGAGCACCCTGAGATGGGGGACCACCAAAACAAACCCTCTTCTCACGGTTAGGTGCAAGAGGGGAAGTCATGGTTTGAGAGAGAGAGGATGTTGATGCGAGTGGGGGGTGAGACGGAAAGGGATAATGGTATTGGTATCAAATTTATTCCAAGGATCTTGGATGGTGGGGGGGTTGGTGCTGGGGGTGGGGGGCCTGCTCCGATTCCTTCCCAATCTCTGTCCCGCCTGTGAAAGGAGACATGCGGCGAGGTCGGGGGGTCAAGCCGAGTGGAGACAGCATTGTGTAGGAACTGTCACGCTCCGCCACCTATTTTGACATGCACGGGGCCGTTTGTTGTCTGTCGAACATGCAAATTTGCTGGCCCTGCTGTCATAAAGCCCGAGCGATCTGCAGGGGGAGAAAATGAGCCCACCTGTAACTGCTGAAAGGAGTGATGGACAAGCATTCAGTCCCCCCCTTTCCCTCTGCCCATAACAGTGAAAAAAAATTACACCGCTCTCCGTATTAAAAAGGCAGCGAGGGCCCAATCCTGCAGGGGGCGAATTCCAAACCCAGGGCCTTTTTAATGGCTTAATGGCTCCCACCCCAAACACAGCTGCAACAGAACCGCAGATATCAGTCTCCTCATATCAGAGTCACCTTGTGTAAAGATATTACAATTTACAAAATGTTCTTCAAGAAAATTCTAGATTTGGCCACAGAGTATAGTGTGTTTCAATATGAGCATTTAACAAAATCTCATCTACCTCAGCTCATATCATATGTTAATATACCCTGTTATTTAAGAACACTTTTATTAATCCAGTGTTACTTGTAAACATTTTTACATTCTGTAAACTAAATTCCAACTCCAAACATACTGGCTGTATTTGATTTGTACTGTTTCTGCAGTTGTTGCTGCTTTTACTAATTGCATACCATAACGTTTTATTATTGTGGCACATAATGTATTCACTTATACATAATATATAGAATTGATATTCATTTCTATTCATATTTTAGGATTTAATAACTGCACAAATCTTTATATATTAACAAAGCTACTGTACACAACAAGGTAGTAGATGTGTTTTTGCCCTTCTTTAAGTCAGTCTGGGTAAGAGCACTGGCTCACTAAATATATTTTTTTTCAATAATTATTACAGTGTAACTGATACATTACACCTTAACCACTAGACAGAGGCGGAGTAGTCATCGGCATCCAGGGCCTCGAGAGGTCACAATTGCTGGCCTCAGAGCCATCAGAGCTGGGTACATAGTGTTTTCCTCAGAGCGTGTTGGCTGCCCGGTGACGTTTCATCTGTGGCAGTTTGGAAAAAGAGCTGATGGCTGGCTGTGCAAGTGCTGTTTGGTAGACTACCATTGTAAATAAGAACTTGTTCTTAATGACTTGAGTCTGGTTAAACTAAAGTTTAAAAAAAGGGTAGGAGGAGGCATGAGTTGGTCTTCACCTTTCTAGTGTTGAGAGCATGGCTTGTGAGAGGGGGAAGATCTGTATGGGTTGGTAATTGGCCATCAAAATGTATACATATGTATCATCACCAACTCCCCAACTGATCCCAGAAGGATTGGATGGAGCACCAGCATTCCAGAGGGCACAGTTCCACTGCTCCACAGCTCAATGCTGGGGTGCATTATACCCCATTAGGCGTGGTGCCAACAGGTTCACATTTATCTACTCCAGAGAGTCCTATTCTATTGGTAGAACTTCTCTACAAGGACTAGACAAGCCGTGTGCATGCATTAGCACATCTGCGTCAGCAATGGGTCCAACCTAAAGTAGCTGAGTATATTTGTTTATAGAGGTGTCCACAAACATTTGGACATATAGTGTGTATTAGCTTATTGTAATGAGGGAAATGACAAGGGGATGAGCAGATTTAACTCACAATATGGTGCAAATGCAAATGAGCCAAACTGTATTTCACAAATGACAACCTCACGCGCATCGACAAAGCGTCGCAAACACGGATGCTTCCATTACAAACGTGAAGAAAGCGAGTTTATTACACACCTCCGCAAGTCCTTGGCTGCCAATCAACTGGCTGAGCGACTAATTAATTATGATCTTCCCCATCCCTCCCCCGACCGCTCAGCAAGCGTGTGCCATGCGGCGATCTTTAATTTATGGATGTTTTTGAACAGAGGAGTTAAAAGAAGTGCCTCATTCCCCCCCAGACACCTCTGAACTTACACATCAAGGAGAAAAAGTAGTGAGGCCGTGTCAATCCAAGTCAGTTTAAACTATACACGTATATCTGTGTGTAGACACATGCTAGCGCTGTCTTTGCCTTGTCAGATCAGTGGGCATTCATTTCCTCCAAAATGGTCCATTAAAAAAAAAAAACAAGGGATTAACCGTCCTGCTTTAATGATACAGCCCGCAACTTTCCCCCTCATTATATAATTTCCCTCTGTCAAATGTATTCAGACGCCACCTTTATAATCCCAGGGGTGGTTTGCATAAATTGAATAAATCTTCCCTGATATTCAGAGAGAATCAAACATATCAAAGGTTTCCTGTCTTTGAAGTGTGGTAGTCTTTAATTCCAAAACAGATTTTCATGATAAATAAATACATTATTTATGATTTTGTGGAGGGGGGGTTATGGGGGGGAGAAAACAACACTCAAAATGCATGAACCATTTTAAGCTCTGGAAATGTCAGGAGAGGCAGGATGACATGGCCGCACACACACACACACATACATCACTGTATTTTGGCATATGTTAGTCCCTTTTGCTCGCACAAAGGCGAAGAACAATTTCCTTCTCTCTCGTTAGTGAAGCTTGCATGAATAAAAAGGGTTTAATTATTCATTTGGATCGAAATCAGTGGTTATTATTATCATTTACAATGTTAAAACAATGTATCATTTACAGTTATGTTACAGTGCTGCTGGGCTGACATATGTTGATGCATAAATCTCAGTCACTGTAAAATATTCACTAGAAGACATTTGAACCAGTTGTTTAAAAATTCAGATTAGGCAAACAGTGTTTTTAAAGGTATTTGGTTAAATCGGGAAATAAAAAATAAACATTTTCGACGTTTTGATGATTTCAAAAGTAGACAAAAGTTACACACATCTGCACATTACAAGGCACTGTTTATTCTGCACTGTGCTCTAAAACTGTCAGGAAATTGTTCATGTGTATATTAAAAAAAAACATAAAAATATGTTTATTAACTTTACTGTAATCATATAGCTCTGTGTAGAGGTTTTATAAGCACATTATTTACAAACATTCATTATTTTATTTCTCCTGGAGACTGACAGCAAATCAGCTCACCTGATTTATCATTAAACACTGAATTTATCAAAGCAGGTATTGGAGGATAACTACAAAAAAACTAGACTCCCATGAAAAATCTTTTTTATAGTGCTTTACTGAGCAAATAAACACAACAGACAAAAAGCTTTACATGTTCCTACTGTATATATATATATATATATATACTGTATACATACTATATATTGATAGTCTGACTATATATATATATATATATATATATATATATATATATATATATATGCATGATCTTTTCGTTTACTACAGCTTTAGTGTGTCGCTGTCACTCTGAATCATTTATCATTTGAGGCCATTCTCTTTAAAACAGCATGTTATGCATTAAATACATGGCCGGGCTAATTGGTAAACCCTGGTTTGAATTTAAACCCATCCTTCTCACTTTTATGTCCGCCGAGCTGCCAGGTCATTAGAGCAAGTGTTAAAATGGTCGGCATTAGGCAACGAAGTGTGTCTAAAATGTCCTCTGCAAATCACTCAAATGGGCTGCCACTCACGTTTATAGCAGATTATATGGGCTTTCCTTAATAATTAGTTAAGCGGGTTGAGGCAGAGAGGGAAAAAAACGGTCAGCCAGGGTGAGGCTGAGGTCACGTTTGAGGGAACTACTTACAACAACAGAGAAATTTGGCATGAAAGTGTCAGCAGATATGTCTTCCAGGCAGAGGTTAGCACACATTCTCGGTTCAACTTTACAGTATTTTCTTCATTTTAGAATGGTAAAGATGAGAAGTAAATATCTGAGCTCTTGTTGGCTGATGTATTCATGTAAACATTAAGCTGTTATGCTCGAGCCTTTAGATCCAAATGTCTTTCGGATTATAAAAAAACACACGCGTAAAGACGCTTGACTGATGCAGTATGTATATATCTCACCCAGCGGGTGTTCAGTGACTGAAACCTACTTCAGCCTGAGCTCAGCACAGACTTAGAGAACAAGTTGAGTTAATTAATTTACTCTACTGTGCAGAACCATGAGTCATGAGAGAATAGGGCCGTGCTTACAGCTCGGAGGAGCGAGAGGGGGCGAAAACGGTGGATTAATGAATGAAGAGGTGCAAACATAGTGGCGTTCACTACAATAGCTCCTGTCCGCATAAGTGATGAGCTCCGCTCCTTGGAGAATGTTCGTTTAACCTGGGAGCCGCAAGGTCATTTCCATGCCTCCTCGGCACGCAGCGGGCCTTGGCCGATGATTTATGTTTTCAGATCTGTCTCCATCGTCTGGACTCACCTTTATCTCCATCAGCGTTAATTAAAGGAAGGTCAGCCTCCGCCTGCTTTAGCATAAAAAATTACCTTGAGGTCGCCGTTGCTGAGGCGCCGACCGCCAGCGTGAAGTTTACAGAAATCAAGCGATGGATGAATTTATACAATTCTTTGCAAATTTCGCACCGATGAGACGAGACTGATGTAGCTAACAAGTAATGGATGCTTACGGTTAGCATTTAGCATCATTTAAACTGCACAGCCAAACCGTGTTAGTTCACTGTTGTTGAGATTACGTAACTTTTGAGGTAGTTATTTGAGCGATGCCATAAAAGAACCACTTTCAGTTCCGTAAGGGACCATGTTCATAATAGAGAGATGTGAAAAACCTTTAACCTGGTAATGAACCTTAACATTACCAGAAGGTTCGTTAAGCCCATAAGCCCTTAAACCCTTTAAACCCTGAATGTAGGCCCATACTGCATTTCAGTTATAATTTACATCACTTTCATAGACCCAAAAATTGAAATCTTTGGCTTTCCACAAAATTGCTTGTTAACCACAATAGTTTTGGAGCTCCTGGGAAAAACTAAAGAACTGTGGCAGATCATAGCCATACTCTAAATCTGAAGCTCACTGGAAAAAAAAGAGAGAGTGAGGGTGGGGGGCTTTGACGGACGCTCGTCCAGGCTGCTGGGCCGGCCGGTGCTGAGTGTTGAGTGGAGGTGTGTGGTATCGGAGTTGACAGGCCGGAGCTAAAAGGCCACAGGCGCGTCACGCTCGTGCAGCTTGATGCAAAAAGGAGCGGCCCAGTAGACTGTCAGATTACCATACATCACAGCCACAGCCACGTATGGGAGCGCGCATGATGAGATATTTTATTCATTTGAGGAAATGGGAACGAGAGGAGCCAATGAGAATCATGGTATAGCAGTCAGAAGTTTGGACACACCTGACTGAATGTACGTTTTTCGAAATTTTAAATCTAAAGCTTCAGTTCCAATACTTATATATATATGTCACAATGCTATTATTACACAGACCGGATGCCATTACTGGTATTATAAAATGAGCGAAAGAGTAAAAAAAAACATACCTTTCACAAGTAGGTGTGTCCAAACCTAAAATACTGGACACACTTAAATTATATATATATATATATATATATATATATATATATATATATATACAATTTATTATTTATTTATTATTTATATATTATTTTTAATATATTTTTATTATATAATAAATATTATATATATTATATTTTTTTTGTATTTGAAATTCAGACTCATAATGAACAAATAAAGTGGTTAGATGGAGGGGGGTAAAAAATAAGTTAAATAAATGAATAAATAAAAAAATTATATAAATTAAGATATATTTTGTCTCTGGGTTTTGCTCTTGTTAAGCATTTTCTATGTGTTTTTACAGCTTCTTCAGTGCATAAATCATTTGAGTCCACCCAGTTTTGATTTTTACATGGCAGGTCCTCCAACTCAAGGTCAAAGCCAAACTTCACTGAGCATTTTTTGTTTTGTTTGTTTGTTTTTTACCCAGTAGCCTCTTCATAGATCAGGACCTGCGGCCTAACATGGCTCCTGTCTGCCCAGGTGAGGCACTAAGGTCAAGAGGTCAGCTCATATCTGCCACATCCAGCAGCGAAGGTCAGCTAGGGTTGGAAGCAGACAAGGGAGTGTTCTTACAGTCTTGCTACCATTCTGCATTTCTGACGGTCTTTTTTCAACACTTTACTTAAATGTTGTACTTAAATAAATGTATTTTTTGGACATGTGGTTTTGGTTAAAAGCTTTAATCAGTATGACCTATTTACATTAACTCTCACCTTTCATTTATAAAGAAATGGCTCTTTAAAGAAAGGTTCTTGTAGAGACCTTCTAAGGCATTGCTTTAAGGAACCCCTTCCTGGTGCCTTATTTCAGAGTGAACCTTCAGGCTTCAGCTGCTGTTTTTCAGAATCAGAATGAGAAATTGGTTTTATTTACCAAATAATATTTATTACAAGAAAAGTGTCTGCACAGAGGTTTACAATTAGTAACAGTAACAGTAACAATAGAACATTAACTATCAGAAAAAAGAGCAGTGTACAGGTATACTATCCTATCCCAAGATACGAACTAAGTACATATTCCTTGTCCTTAAGGTCCAGTTGTGTTTTAAAAAAATATTACATTTATTTTTCCAGGAAAAAATGCCACCTATTGTAATTGTAGAAAATAAATAGAAAATGAAATGAAAAAGTCTGGAGTGAAGACAGGATGTAAAACCTGAAACAACTTAGCACTGGATTATGGTACAATTCTATCCCCCAAATAAAGGTACTAAAAATGTACCATGTATCGCACCAGTGATAGTATCTGTATGCAAAACAGTCTTTTTCCCCCAAGATCTTAGATGGAGAAGAGACCAGTAGTTGTTACATGAATGAAATAAACAATAAAATAGAGCATGTTTAATGCAAGTGGTGAAAATGTCATTCTTTTTAGATAATAAACAAACTGTGAACATGAGTAACATCAACAACATAGCAGTGAAGTATCAGTTCTGAAACACCTGAATACATTCAAGTCATTTACCAGTTTTTAAATAACCACAAACCTTTCTTAATAAATGATTTGTTACAGTAAGTAAATGTATTATTACTTACTATTACCCTGACCCTAATCCTAACCCTAACCTTACTAACCTAACTAACTCTAACACTGTTGAGTGTCACCAGGCATTTTTAAATATAATTATTAAAACATCCATAGAGTATATTGAGGCTATCTAGAAAACATAATGTTGAACTTATTAGGTATAGTATGTAAATACATCATTCTCATTTTCAGGGCCACAGATGATCATCACAGAGTAGGTGATGTGCCATAGAAGTATCCTATGTACTCCAACATTAAGATCCAGGTGAAGAATGGCGTCAGCAGCATGTCTGGTATAGCTTGTTAAGTATGTTACACCTGTTACATGTTCAGTAACTTCACATACCAACGTCTACAAATATGAAGTTGGAAGTTTCAAGTAAAGTAAAAAACATCTGAATTTGGTAGATTATCAACAGACCGTTTTCATTTAGTCAAAAATCTGTTGATAATCTACTAACTTTCCGTGAACACATTCAGACTCTTTCCTGCTGTTACTGAAGTGTTGTTGAAATGTTACTGTCTGTTAAGAGATTTTTCATCAAGTCCACTCTGAATGAAGCGTGACCCAAGTGTACTATTTATTCCAAATGTAGATAATCAGCCAAGACATGCTTGGTGCATTGCTTCATTTATTTATTAAAAGCAATACAAATTGTTTTATATTGATATAACTGATATAGACTAAGGGTTCTAAAAGGTCTTTGACTTGCTGCTATATATTAATCATTTTTCAGGTTATTTAAAGAAAATGTTTTGTTTGTTTTATAAGGATCATCACACATCTTCTAAGAACCTTTAGTCCAGTATTGTTATGAAAGAACCATTTTAACATAGAACACTTTTTGCTTAAATTGTGCTGTTTAACTTCTACTACTTCAAATTCAATCTTATTCACCCTGAACAACGGGTGATTCATAGGGTCAAAAAGAACCTGCGTTAAAAACAATATTTTTTACTGCATTAAAGTGACATTGTGTTAATGCATTATTATTGTATTAAATTTGATAGCTTTGAATATTTGAAATCATTTGTAATAATAATAATAATGTTTGTAATTTTACAATTATACAATTATAACTACTACTCTTATAGATTTAGTATTATAAAGAACACACCAACACATACAGACAGATGTTTTACTCCATATTTTAATGATTTGGGGAATTATCGTAATAATAATAATGCTGTTAAATCATTTTCAGCATTCATACCTAACCATCACTTTTGAGACACAAGGCATACTGGATATTGTTTTTTATATATTAAAACAATTTTATGTTTGTGCTGTTAAACAGAGCTATCAGTCAGTTTAGCATCTGGCATTAACATTTCTGAGAAATGGTGTTTTTAAATGATATTACAGTCATTTTCATCATAATCGATGATATTTTGGTTATGCTTTTTTAAATCATTAATTTTAGATTTTCCTTCTCAACACTTTTGTACTTTTTAAATTATTTTTTATTTATATAGATAATGGTACATAGTATAATAATGAGCAAGTTTGCAGGTTCATTAACAAGCAGGCAAGTGTGTGATAATTTAAGCATGCAGTTTGCTCACTTCATTAGCAATAGGCTACACTAGCCTTGTACCATGTAGCAGAGACCAAACATGGCTTGGCTGATCTACTACTACTACTATTCCTTTAAAAGTACCCAAAAATGAATAAACTGCACTTACTTATAGTGTAACAATGGGAGTGTGGTACATGGAAGTCATACTCCTTCAAAAGCAAAGTGGTAAATTTGCCCATGTCAAAAGCTCAAACTGTTACATAACGGTCTTGACTCTTGATTTTATTTACTCCCCCATAGTTGACATACACTCAGACTTCTGTACAAACTGGTAGGGCGATTCTTTAATAATAGAAGGTTGTTTAAGGAGTTAAAATACTTAATAAATGCATGAATAGCATATTTAGGTTACAGAATACAGTAAGACGGTAGTTTGGAAGGTCTAATAGACGACGAATGTGGCTGTGAATGACTGCTGTGTGGATTCTCAGGAAAACATGGTAAGTCAGATGGTAATTCAGTTATACAGGACCTCAGTGGGAGCAGGCTCTGAAAAGTCACATCGGCGCTGTGGCAGTGTGTGCGCTGAGGCTTTTGAGGATGTATTTATAACAGTGATTTAAAGCAGCACACACTCAGTTCAGTGAAGTGTGACTGGTATTAATCCACTCGCTCTCTAAAAGAAAGACAAACTACACACTCGCGCAAACTCACACAACTATCACAGATGTGAAACGATTTACACAACACACACACACACCAAACACCAACCAACACATGCAGTCAGAGGAAATCCTCTGAAGTGAGATGTTTGGTGTGTGTGTGGTGTGTCTGAATGTTCAACTGTACGTATATAGACAGAAACGCCAGCTCTGTCACAAACGTTGATTGATGCTGAGATCTGCTGATCCCTTCTGTACTGACACACAAACACACACACACACACACACACACGCACACACACACACACATATACACGCACACAGCTCACTCAACCATAACACACCCTCACTTTGGACCCTGCTCTACAAGCACGGGACACAGGCCCTTCTGAGTGTGTGTCTGTCAGCTTACCCCTTAATCTGCCACACACTCACTCATACACACGCGCACCCATGAACACACACACACACTTGCGATCTGGGGGACTTCCCGGCAGCGTAATTATGGTGTATATCCTCCTGTGTCAGTGTGTACATCAATAACAGTAATGACAGCGCTGATCCAGTTACTGTGCATTCAGTACATCAGGGGAGATGGCGGAATGCCTTACACAGCAGCTCTCTCTCCCTCTCTTTCTCTCTCTCACTCTTTCTGACACACACACACACACACACATACACACACACACACACACTCACGGGCGCTGTTAGTGCTAAAGAAAACAGGTCGTTGAAAAGGCCTTCCGCCCAGCAGCAGCAGGGAGGAAATAGCGAGTGTCAAACCTGAGCTGTAGCGCTGTGCCATGAACCAGACAGAACGTGCTCAGGAGACAGGAGGAAATACTGCACGCACCCGTGTGTATGTGTGTGTGTGTGTGTGTGTGTGCTTGCGCACGCATGTGGGTCTGAAAGGGAAATAGAGGAGAAACTTGTATAAGTTCAGTGACAACTTTTTGAAAATGTCACACACCTCCTCACTTCTGGGGACTTGATGAAGTGAGAGAGAGAGAGAGAGAGAGAGAGAGAGAGAGAGAGAGAGAGAGAGAGAGAACAAGCTGGCAGATAGACTTCTCTGTTGTTATGACTTTTGATCTCTCTATACATTTGTCTATCAGTACATCTATCAATCTATCAGTACATCTATTTATCTACCTGTCTGTCTGTCTATCTACATACCTATCTATTTTTCTATTATAAGCATACATGTATATATATATATATATATATATATATATATATAGAGAGAGAGAGAGAGAGAGAGAGAGAGAGATAGATAGATAGATAGATAGATAGATAGAGAGAGAGAGAGAGAGATACCGGTTGAGCATTACTGAAGTCAGGATGTTATCTTCCCAATTCATCCCAAATGAACTGGATGGAGCACCATCATTCCAGAGAACACAGTTCCACACCCCTCTAGTCCATGCTTGGCATTAGGTGCCAAAAGGTTCATGTTTATATGTTCCAATAAGTCCAGTAGGAGTGCAACGGATGTAATTTAAAGTAGCTGATTGCATTCATTGAAAGGATGGTGCAGCTATCTGTGACGAGCATGAATTTAGTCCAAATGTTGCACTGTAAACTGGCCTAAAATGACTTCTAACTCCAAAACATACACTAAATGAAAGTGTGTGTGTGTGTGTGTGTGTGTGTGTGTGTGTATTTTAAGTTTACATAAACAAAAGCAAGATTTTGCATCAATTCAAACCTCTAAATTCTTTTAGGTATATTTCTGCCCTTTTCCAATTTCATGGTTAATAGTTATTCATAGTAGTTACAGTTTATAGCTCTATATTTTTGTTCTAGAGGTGCTTTACAGTCTTGGTACTCAAAGTGGAATCAGGGGACCTCAAGGGGTTCTTGACATATAGCCACCTGATCCAAGAGCCAATGTAAACCCTTATATGTGCCAGAAGAAGCATGATAAACGATCTGCCGCAACATCACTACACAACATTAAATCAACTAAAATCAACTACATTTGAAGCATGATGACATCACCAAGTTTGGTTTTAGTAAGAACAGTGACAGTAGATCAAAATCTAAGCTGTCTCAGCCTTGTAGAAAATAAGAACATGAATTTGCTTACACAGGAGCTTGATTATCGTAGCAATACAAAAGAAAATTTCTAACCCTAGAATGAGAGGAACAACCACCTTTAGAAAAAGGGAATGCTGAGTCTGGACACTATTAACAGCTTAGCTGACTGAGAAAAGCATGTCACTAGCGAAGAGATCACGCTCCCAATGCTAATGGCACACACAATTTGAACAGTTGAACAACTGGCTTGTATTCACAATATAAATCAGGTCTGAGAACACCTGACATACAGGACTTTATTTTTTTAGGTCTGAAAGGTTTAAACTAGTCTTTCTTAGTCCATAGTTTTATTGGAGTGAGGTTGGACCAGTACATTCTGGTTGGGTTTTTTTTTTTTTTTTTTTTTTTGACAGTATTAATATTACTACAGTAAAATTCAAAATACTGCCAACAACAACGTACAGTATTTTTTGTTGTTGTTGTTAGCCATGAGTATTGTTCAGCCATGTTAAACATAGGAACTCTTTAATTTGCTGTGGGAATTGATTATTGGGTGCTATTTGTGCTCACAACATTAGACTAGATTAGATTTGAACAGTGGTACTCTAAGTTTCTTTATTAACCTTAAATTTCAAATGAATACAAACAGAAATCAACATTAAACCTTTGCCATGCTTAAAAACACGTTATAAACGAAATAAATTAACATAATCACATTAGTTATTTTCATTATGCACCATAACCTGTGTTGATATGCATAACATTAGTCAGGATTTAGTTTTGATTTTACTATCATTTTATACTGACAGCTGACTGGTTACTGTCCATGTTTAGTTTAGTGGGTGCACTGTTCAGTTTGCGAGAGGTCCCTCATTGGTCTGCTGTTGCTATGGGTACTAGTCCATTTACCCTGATGTAATGCACACATGGACTGGCCGTGACTGACTAGTTAGTTAGTGCAGTTTACCTTAATCCTTGCCAGTCCAGACTGTGTTAAATCAGTAAAGTGTGGAGCGACAGCTGTAGGAAACCACCAAAAGTGATATTTATCCAGAAGATGGTTTGAAGGGGTCGTTAAAATTGTGTGAGAAATGGCAAGTATGGTGTGAGAGTGTGAGGTTAGAACTAATTGTGTGAGTCTTACGGACAGTGCAAGCCTTGTCATCTCAAAAAGATTTTATTCCATTCAATATAAGTCATTTTGGAGCATTTCTATTGGTCCATTCAGCATTTACATTTGACACAAAGTAAAGAATCACATTATGTCACGAACTGAAAAACATTATATGTCATTTATTTTTGTGATGTATAAGGTGTGTAGTGTTGCTGGTTCCTGCATATTCTTGAATGTAAAACTCATGTGTATGATGTAATGTGTAATGCACATGCTCTCCTTTTCTTCCTGATTTTGAACGTCAGGATCTTCATGTGGTTCACATGTAGAAGATGAATTGGACTAGCATGGATTTCAAGGCCCTGGTGGCTGACTGAGGCCTGTCTTTGGTCGCACTGGTGGTGTGTGCGCATGTGTGTGGCGGGGTTTGGGGAGAAAAGGCTGGAGGGCACAGAAGCGCCTGCACTGAACACACACACAGTGCCTTCCAGGAGCTATTGTTTTCAGAGACAATCATTTGCAATCCATCAAAATCCACAATGGCCCACCCTGTAATGTGAGCACTCTATCCTGTATACACACACACACAAGCACACACACGCACATACACACACACACACACACACTTTTCTAAATTTTCTCTTTAAAGCAAGACAGCACTGCCCCCATATGGCCGAAAATACTTATTACACACACCCCAATAAGCATTCTTAGAGCTTTAATTAGGATAGACCTTTACACACAAACACACACCCAACTCTTCCCTTCCAAACTACCCCTACCTTTAGCATCCATTTAAGCAATAAATGTGAAAGGCCCAATCCCAAAGGAGGTGGCTGGTGTGAGAAGCAATTCTGTAATAGCTTTAATATAGTAACTAAATGTTTTTGGGTGGGAAATCGAATTCACAGTTTCCCTCCTCATCCCAAACATAATGAACCAGCCAAGAGATGTCAGGTACTTTGAGTTTTGCAGTGGAGCTCAGAGACTAATGTAATGTAGCTACCAATTAATAGAAGCTTATGCCATATTAGCATTGTGCAGCATTGTACATTGTACATCACTAAATTATCATATTTTTACTTTAAACTGCATCATGTTGTTAAGTTACATTAAGTAGACTTGCTTATGCCATTTTTTACACTGCATGACGTAGACTGTAACTTAGAAAAGAACCGAATGTTCACTGCCTAGCTAAATACACTAGTAGTACCCATCTTGATGATTTGTCTGTAGAAAAAGTAAGTTATACACTGTCAAAAGCCTCAACTATCTTATCTACCGAACAAATCCTACTTAACAACTTACAGTTTTTTTTTCAGTTGCATTATTACACTGATTTAAAATTTTAAAAACTATTTAACCACCACATCATCTAGTCAATTGCGTCCATCATAATAGCAATTGTCTTCTAGATATAAACATGTAGATATGAAGTATAGTGTTCTAAATTATTTGACATTCATACTTTGATTGTTTACATGTGAGGGAGTGGGGTTGATTCAATTTGGCAAGAAGAACAAAAATTGTGTGAAGCCTCATAGGCCACCATGCCAGAGTTGATGGTTCAGGCCTGCATAAGAGAAAACGTGCACAACACAAGTTCTTACCTTCCTTCAACATGCTAAAAATTAATATTCAGTTAGCAGGGAAAATGATGAAAAATACAGCATTAAACAGCAGTGATATGCTGTCTAATGCCATTTTATAAGTATTTTGACTGTCTTGACTACAAACCTTGTCAAAAGAGCATTTTCTTCATTGACACACCTTTTTATTTTCAAGAAACTAAGCATTTTGAGTGAGCTGCAGGTGATCAACTATGTGATGCTGAATGAGTTGTTCCGAAAACTGTAGTTTTGTTTTGAAAAATACTCTATATATATAAATACTCTATAAATAAACTCTTAATAACTATAACACTGTTGAGGTCATTACGTGATGATTCAGGCATTAATTCAGGCATTTCTTTTCTTATTTATTTTTTTGCGCAATTTTTCTTCCCAATTTTAGATATCCAATTACCCAACCCACTCGTTAGAGCTCTCACGCTATTACATTTCATGCTCCCAGAACTGAGAAGGTGAGGACTGACTCAACCTCCTCTGACACATGTGCAACCAGCCACCACCTCTTTTCGAACTGCCGTAAAAACCAACATTCAGAGATAAGCGCTGGAAATCCAGCTCTAAGGCATCACCCAGCAGACACTCGTGCTGTGATGTGGAGGGAGAGAGCCATCTACTCATCCGGAGAGAGCAAGACCAACTGTGGAACTGAACCAGCAATTCTTGGGCCATATTGGCAGCGGAGCCCAAGATTCAGGCATGCTAAAAAGTGAACTAAAGGAGCAAACCATAGACACCTTTTAAGCAAACTGTTTCGTTATGACTGATGTTGGACAACTGCAGCCAACTGAATACCAAGGACCTACCAGGATGTCTTTGTTGATCAAATTCATTTTTCCAAAGACATAAACACACACACACACACACACACACACAGTAGTGCTGTCCGTCCCCACAACTACAATTTGCTCAGTAAGTGCAATTGTGGAGGGCAGTGGTGCTGTGGCATACAGGCTGTCTCCACAGAGAGACAGAGAAACGTATGCTGATGTCCTGTACCCAGCTCAATATTCCTTCAGCAGTCATAGAGACATTAGTACTTCTCAGCTGGATTGAGGATGCTTAGACATCATGCCCAGTCCCCAAAAGAGTGAGAAAAGTGCATTTATGATATACTTTTTCATTTTTTTTTTTTGAATGATTGGAATTAACAGGCCCAAAGTGTTCCAAGAACACATTTCCCACACCATCACACCACCTCCACAGTTAAAGTTCATGGATTCATGCTGCCGGTGCCAAATTCTGACTCTACCATCTGCGTGCTTATTATCTTTAGCAGAAATCGAGATTCATCAGACCTGGCTATGTGTTTCCAGTCTTTACCAGTCCAGTTTTGAGCCTGTGCCTCAGCACTGCTGCTTCAGCTCTCTGTTCTTGGCTGACAGAAGAGAAACCTAATGTGGTCTTTTGCCTTCTGCACTCTTATACGCATTTCCAAAGCTCACTGTTTTTTTGTTTATTCCTAATGAACTTTACCCAGTGCTGTTTCTCCTTTAGAACCATGTGCAGCTCTAAATTTCTTAATTCTTTTTTTATTATTTAAAACATTGATACTTATATATAGTAGTGTATAAATAGACATAGAGCAAGAGAGAGAGAGAGAGATTGCATGAGAGAGAGAGAGAGAGAGAGAGAGAGAGAGAGAGAGAGCAAGAGCGAAATAAAATATTACTATCTCTAACTGCTCAGCAAACATCAATATGAGCTGAGATTCCCCCCGGCCTTTTTAGCCAGAGCACTGAAACTGAGACAGCGCTTAAGTTTCCTGTCTCAGGGGGTGGTGAAATGGCTGCATCTCAGAGAATCTCAGAGGAATGGCGCTCCGAGTCTCTGGAGAGGCCTGATCGAGAAGGCACGGCTCACTAGCAAGCATCTGCTGGAGAGCAGGCCTCATAAAAACCTAATGAAGAGCCAGAGAGTCTCGTTACCGAGGCCAGAAAACTCCACTCCCTAGACCCTCCTGAGCTCGGCCTATATAATACAAAAAGGGAAATATACAGCACATTGAGCTGGTGATCACATCCGTCATTCTCGATCAGAAAGATGTTGCTGCTAAATGTCATCATTACAGTCACCGGTCACTTTATTAGAAACCCCTTCATTGCACTTCCACTCGTCGCCCACAAAGAAATCCACCTACCTAAACCTCCCCTACAGGTGTACACTTACAGACTTACAGTAGCTTATCTTCTGACATGCACATTCTGTCAACCGACCTGTACCTCGTTCATCATTAATCAGACAGTTGGCCTGTTCACCACATATTATGCAGTTAGTAATGTTGACAAAGGTAGTGGCCAGGGAGTGGTGTCATTGCTAGGTTGAGAGTAGTGCACCAAACAAAACGCTCCAGCTAACTCAAATTGAGTATGAGCACATGGGCTGTGCTACAGCAGTATGGTGATGCTACAAGGTAAGACTTCCTAATAAAGTGAATGGAGAGTACATGCTCAAAAGGATTCCTAAAATGAAAGGAAGAATGGAGTAATGTGAGAAACTAATAATTTGCAAAGATGATGACAATCACAGTAAGAGGCACAATGATGAATATGATGAAAATGCAAAACACAACATAATTAATGAAGATAGCCGTTTTAAAAAGCCTCCCGAAATGAATTCCATTCATTACAACGCATGTATTCTTCTTCACTGATGTTATGAGCTTTTGATTAAAAATGTCAATATCCGCCTTCCCTATGATGAAGATAATTCCTATCATGTACGTTTCTACAATGCCCGCCCAGGCAAAGCCAGCCGGCCGGAGAGCTGCATATCATGCTATGAATAATGCAAATAATGGAGGGGCCTCTACAGTAATCCAACACATCCTTATGAATTATAATGTGCTTTTTCATATTTATTATATATTATCTTGCCATTTCTCATGCTTCAGAGCAATTTATCACTCCACAATTAATTATTAACCTGTGCAAAGATTTTGGCCTCATGCTCGGAGAGAGGCACACGCATGTCCAACATAGTGGGAGATGACAACTACTTAGGCCCTGTCAGAGCCATTGGGCTCTTGAGACAAACAGGACGAATAATCAACGAGGACTTCTCCTCTGCATTTTAGATGGATCATCAGGCTTATTTATAAGGGGGTGTGTGTTGGCACTTTCAGCTTAATACGCATAGAATTTTATAGCAAATAATTGTATATTTAATAATTGTATAATAGTAAGCAAACCATTACATAATATGCAGCACTTATATAAAGACGAAGTAGTATGGTCTGCTTGCTCAACTCTTTAAAAGTTAAATAAATGGCATTTTAATAAACAATATTTTATAAAAAAATAAAGAAATGCCCTCATTCTCTTTGACTCTAGTACTTTAACTCTTGACTCTATAGCAATATTCAAAATCCTTTAAAGGCTCTAGACATAATCCATCCATCCATTGGTTTTCTACCAATGTCAAGAACCAGGTCAAGAACCACGTAACCATCCGTTACGTTTTTTGAAGTCATGTTTCTTTATAAAATATAAAAACATGAATAACCCTTTTATATGTAAGAGTAAATGGGACTTTTATTTGACAATGGGATTTTTATTTGTAAAATTGATTGAAACTACATGTCCAAATGTTTGTGGACACCCCCTCTAAAGAATGCATTTAGCTACTTTAGTTGCACCCATTGTTGACACAAATGTGCAAAAGCACGTACACAGCTCGTCTAATTCTCCAAGAGAACTAATTCTCCTAATTGCAGGTATGGGCTAGTGTGGTATAGAGCCCCCAGCATTGAGCTGTGGAGCAGTGGAACTGTATGCTCTGAAATGATGGTCCTTTATCCAATACTTTTGGGATGAGCTGGAAAGTTGGGGAGGTGGGGTGATTATCATCCAACATCTTGACCTCACTATTACCCTTGTCACTGAATCTAATCAACTCCAAAATCAGAGTAAATAGTAGATACAGCTCCTCTGACAAAAGCAGGATGAACTCTTTTTCATGCCCTTGATTTCAGAAGAAACAATGAATGAACAGATGTCCAAATACTTCTGTCCATATAGTGTATATCATAACTAGAGTGGAGATCTTTTTCAAGAAAACCACTAAAAAAGCCCCATAGACCTATCACAAATAAACATGCTTCAAAGGGTTCTTGGGTGATGCCATAGAAGAACCAGTTTTAATTCCTTAAAGAACCGTGATTGTGATAGAGGTGTGTGAGTGTGTAGAAACCTAAGAACTGAACAGGTTCTTTGCTAATTTAAAGGTTCTTCACATTTCACCTTTTTAGGGAACCAAAATAGATTATTTCATGTCATTCCTCTCAGAACCCTTTGAAGCACCTTTATTTTGAAGAATTTAGTACAGTAGAAGCCGAACAGACAGAGGTCAGTCTAAACCTGTGAATACTAGACTACAGCAAGGCGACTTGTCAGGTGAGTCAAAGTCGTTTGCAGGCTACACACTCTCTCTCTGATCCGCCTTTAGGATTTTAGCGACGTGAAACTGAGCAAAGCCCTGCCCTCTCAACAACAATCTGGATTGCGGCGATAACAAGTGAAAAATGTTGGAAGCAATCCACTTTGCCACTGCTAAGACCTTTCCGATCCCTCCACTTCATTAGGAAGTGTCTAATCTCTGCAGTCTCTGAGGCTGATAAGGCCCCAGCCACTAATTCAGCCGAGTCAAAGTTCAAGCCGCCTTCGATGTTTCGATGCTTAACTTACCCAAGTTCCTGCATGTTCATTAGACAGTTTTATCTGCTGCTTCTACTCCAATAACCATCGAGATAGAGGAGGACTGAGAGAGATAGAGAGAGAAAGAGAGAGAGAAAGAGAGAGGAAGTGAGAGAGGGAGGGAGAAATGGTGTGGAGAAAGAGAGATAAGTACTGGCCTTCTTGTCTGAGACACAGTTGACCTTCTAATTCAGGCCTTTTAAAGCTCTCCTCTATTAAAGCTTTAAAGCTGACTGGAGGGGGGAGGGTATAGGTGGTACAGCTAGAAAAATTTGATGCTGTGTTCGATTCAAGCAGGTTCTGACATCATTTCTTAAGGTTCCCATTTCACAATAGTTCTTTTAAAGTCCAAGTGTCCATCTCCTTTATCATATTTTGGTCTGTTTTTAACCCTTATTTTAGATTTTCTCTATTCACCTTATTTTCAATTACAACAATGCATGTGGCCATCTTTGTTAACTTTGTGTTAGATCTTCCAGTGCCACTGCAGATCTGCTGATACAGATCACAACCCCAGTAATAATAAACATACAATGAGTAGTATAATATTCTCCGTCAGAGGGTGTCACAATAATTAGAAGAAGAGGAGAATTCCATGTGAACAACAGTGTTATAAACGCACCACTAAAAGATTGAAGTGTTATGGGGCACCATATAACTATTTACCACCTTCCAAGGAAGAGAACCTGCGTCTCTGGTTGAAGTTGATGGCTCTAAATTTTAAACCACTGTCTGTACGTCTGCTCTGATCAAGTTGTGAAGAGGAAACCAACACTAGAACATTGTTACCTAGAGAAATGACTTGGTTATGAAGCTCTGAATGAAGCGAACACATTAAGTGCTCATCGGAAGGTTGTGTATACCAGTTAGTAACTAGATAATACAGCTTCACTCTGTTCGGGAGCTTGCTGGTTGACACATTCAGTAAAGTAAAGAGACCTGTAAGATATCACAAAACAACAGCATTGGGTCTCCACCAACACTGTGAAGTACCAAATGAACTAATATTAGTCAGCTGAGCATTGGACTAAAAAAATCTGATTAAACACTGCTTTTGAAAACAGATAGAAAAGGTAAAAGGTCAAGGTATACATCACATGTCATGTATCATCTAGAATGCAGAGTTTCCTACTAGTAAATATGACTTTTTGAACTGCAGTTGACTGTTCGAGTGCAATTTAAAAGTGGTACAAACAATATTTCCTAGTTCCCAAAACCACTTTAAAGAGTATTAGCTAGCTAGGGTAGCTTTTAGACTAACGTCCTACCTGATAGCCTCTTGAACACCTGATGTGGCTGCTTGGCTGGAGCAACAAAATGGTAGGGAACTAGAGAAGAGAACTTATGGACTTTTGGGTGGATTCTTTCAATTTAATGCCTTTAACAACTCTTCTTTTTCAGATATGGTACGCCACAAAACTTTTTTGTGAAAAGATCTTTCTGTCATGTGTTGGAAAACTGGCTATCTATGCTCTAGGTAAAAAAAAAACTAAAACTAAAAATAGCCTGTTGGAATGTTGCTTTAGTATTGCTAGATACATTAGGATCAGCATCCACAGCAGTAGCCTACTTCAGACTGCATTCACTTTAAATACCATACAACCACAAACCATTTGATACTCAATGATTGAAAATTCTAACAGAGCAAAGGTGGAAGAAACAAACTCTTGAAAGTGTGCGAGATGGATTAAGGTGAATAGTTTGTATATTATTCCATACTTCTTTTGGACCTACTCTAAAGAGTTTTTCTCGCAAGCTGAAGTAACTCATCCACTAAATCCATCAAGGTTCACAAACCCAAATGAGACTATATTAAATAAGCCAGCAACTTTCAGAATGTTTGAAGGCACTGATTGATAAATACATTAATTAAAAGGAAACTTAAACCTATTTTTAGATAACTTTTTATTTTTGTTTATCAATGATCGGCTGATGACTTTTGTTGTTGGTAATTTAGCCTGTATTAAGACTTGTGTTTAGACCAGATTCAACATTCTGTTGGGTTCAGATTGTAAACTTGGTGCTGTGGGGTCAGGTCCAGTCAGACAGGCCGAATATTCTTTGACTATATTTGGGTTCAGACCACAATTTTAGGCCCAATTAAAGTTGTAAAAGAAGGAGAGAGAAAGTGGGAAAAGAAGAGGGGGCAAAGAGAGAGAGAGAGAGAGAGAGAGAGAGAAAGAGAGAGAGAGAAATAGAGAGAGTGGTGGAGGAGGAGGAGGAGGAGGAGAAAGTCCCTGGTTGCTATGCCCAGGCCTTGATGTCCTCATGCAGTCACATCTCCAAACGCCTGACGACAGTTTCCACCCTGTAGTCATCAATTTTGCATCGCTGTTTAAAAAGCCTATCACAAGTTTCACATCAGCCTGCAAGTGGCCCATGGCACGCATAAACAGGAGCTATTTATACCAACTCTGTTCCCCTGAAAATTGTTTTTCAAAGGGAAGATATTATTTTGTACCCTTCCGCTATCAAAGCCACAGCATGCCAGAGGATGGCAAAGTTCTCCTGCGTGTTTAAAAAAGCATAAGGGGGTTCAGATGTGACACCAAAAAAGAAGCATTTTGCATGAACGGCATTTGAAAAGGCCTGCTCTGCTTTCTTGTTTACAGCCTTACTCCTGGTTGTCGCTATCGATCAGGTTACGTCCGCAGAAGCCATTAATTGCGCCTGACATCTGGCTTTCAACTGGGTTTAAAGGTACTAGTGTAGTTGATGTTGACAGGGAAGAACATTCCTCATATGTGGAAGTTGCTTGTACACTCTGAAATAATTTTCTGGGGGAAATGCGTGTTTGTGACTTTCATGCACTTTTAATCAGGAGCATCGTAGTTTGGAGACCAAACCAGTTGTAAGAGTTGGGACGATTTGCCTCTGAATCTTATGCATCACAAGCAGAACCCTCATACATAGCAGCTACATGTAAGCACAGCTCGTGGATGGTCTAGGGACCACTCCAAAAGCTTCAGTTTGATGCTCTCCATGGTGAATTTTAAAGTATGTTTTGGATCATTATCATATAGTAGAAGCCACCATCATTTTCTCCAAATGTACATTTGCTGATTGTGACTTCATCAGTCCACAGTTTCTGAAACTGTCTCGATGTTCTGTAGCATACTTCATACACTGAGCTGACAAGGCTACAGGTAAAGTCTCCTTCTTAAAGAGCAGTAAAGAGCATACATTTGCATGCAGGTTCTGGGCTGTAATTTTGCCCAGTTCTCTTTAAAGAGTTTTCTCTGTCTTTCAGATCTCATCTTGACCTGTACAGCTCCCCTAAACAGCCATTTCTTAATACAACTATGCACTGTAGAAAGAGCAAGCTGAAAAGTTTACAGTCTTCCCTGATTTCTTTCATTTACAGATTATTGAAATTACTTACAGAAGCCCACTGATGCAGAGTGTTAGCGCAACGTTTCAAGAGTCAGAGAATCTGTAAGGCCTTGGCAGTTCCCGTTTACAATTAGAGACATTTACACAGGTATGATTTGCTAATCAAGGTCTGAGACCTTGTCAGAAAGGGTGCCCAAACCTTTGCATACAGCCGTCTGTTGTCCATCTGTAAAAATGTCCAAAAGCACAGATGAAATTCAGGCTTCAGGGTGGCTGCAATGCACTAATATTAGTTTTAAATGTTATGTAGTTCACAGATGTTGTGCAGCTGTTGTGAATTCAGAACTACACTCAAGTGATGTTCGGCCATATCCAGTCCATAGAGGACTCAAGCTTAACCGCCCCCATGTTAATCACCATGCTGATATTTTCCTGCAGCATGTCTCCAAGGTCCTCTCAGAAACCGCCGAAGTGTGAGAGCAGATTTTCATTATGGATATCTCCTAATCCACACGAGAGTTTCCGGTGCTTGGCTAAGATCCAGGCCAATCCTCTGGGGCCTTCATTATGTGTCATTAGCCTTCATAAGGTTTTCATGAGGTAATGCATCTCTGCAGCCCCATGGAAAACCATGCTAATTTTACACACAGTTTAAACATACATACGTCTCTGTGGTTTTCCTCCTCACCATCCTCAAGGGCTTCCGGAGCCACATTATCCACTGCATGTGTCGCGTATTCATGGCCATGCAATGCTGCTGTGTGACGGCCTGGACTCCTGCTTTACTGCTTAGAGACTGTAGCTCAGCCCTTGATGCATAATTTTTGTTAGCCACCGCATGCACAGAAGTTCAATTTGGATATGTCAGTTTGAGAGATGAACAAGATGTTGGGAAATGATGGCCCCAAGTAAACATACACTATATGTCCAAATGTTTGTGGACACCCCTTCTAATGAATGCATTCAGCAACTTTAAATTGTACTCATTGCTGATAGAGATGTGCAAATGAACCATTGGCACCGTGCCTAATGGCAGGTGTGGGCTAGAGGGGTAAAGCCCTCCCCAGCATTGAGCTGAGGAGCATTGGAACTGTGTTCTCTGGAATAATGGTGCTCCATCCAATACTTTGTGGAGTTGGGGATGAGGTTGGGTGGACTCACTCACACTCTTGTTGCTGAATGTAATCAAAGTCTTACTGCAATGCTCAAAAATCTAGTAGGAAGTGTTCCTTGGACAGTAGCGACAGTCCTGATACTTTTTTACCACATAGTGAAGTTCAGCCGCAGTTTTGTAATCCTTTTCTGGGAAACCAGCCCATTGTGTACTTCCACCTTGTGCCACCAAAACAGCTCTGACCATTCGAGGCATGGACTCCACAAGACCTCTGAAGGTGTGGTATCTTGCACCAAAAAGTAAGCAACAGATCTGTAGGTTGTGAGGTTGGGCCTTCATGCATAGCATCAGTACACCCATGACCCTGTGGCTGGTTCACTGGTCGGTACTAAGCACTGCATCCCGGATGGGCCATTGGGATTTGCCATTTTGGTGATGCTCTGACCCAATCATTTAGCCAGTCTTGCTCAGATCTTTATGCTTGGCCATTTTTCCTTCAAGAACTGACTGTTTAATTGCTAGTAATATATCCCAATGTTGTTCATTTAACCTGTCAGTGGTTTTAATGTTATGGCTGATCAGTGTGTGCATTCCAGCACTGGCCTCAATTACAGTACAGAAATGAAGGGTATTAAAAAGAGTTTATCCTGCTTTTTTCAACTCCCCAAAGTATTGGATGGAGCAAAATCATTTCAAAGAACACAGTTAGTGAGGTCAGGGTGTTGGATGATCAGCACTCCACCTCATCCCCAACTCCCCAGATCATCCCAAAAGTACTGGAATTTTTAGAAACCATTGCCAACAGCACTGCACAGGTTCAATCAGTAAAACATTGTTTCCACTGTGCTAGGCTTCTCATGTAACTTAATATTGAGCACCATGATATTTTAGCCATATCACCAACCCCTACCCTGCACATAGACTCCGTATTTTCTCTTTACTGGTCATTTAAAGCAGAACACAACTGCAAATACAAAGCCCCACCCAACTCCCTTCCCACACACATATTCTCAACATGTAAGGGTCCATGCCCTGCTTGTGAGCTGTGGTGGCACCCCTCCACCTGCACAGAGCCACCTACGAAAAAATCGATTCCCTACCGCCATCAAAAGTCTGCATGTACACAGTGACTTTCAGCACAGAGCAAGGTCAGCTGTGGGAGAGTGAGCGGCTTACGGACAAAGCCCCCTACTCTCACTGCTCTGAAATGGGTACACTAACGTCAAACACCACCCCCCCACCACCACCGCACACACAAACACATCACAGCAGCGGCTCCATCCTCTGAAGTTCTCTTAATCAAAGTGTGGCGCTGTGGCTAATCAAAGGCCCTAAATAACTCCAGCTCCTAACATGGGCCACCGGAGGATTAAAAATCCACTAGCCAGAACTAGCTTCTTCGATCGGGGCCTCGGCACCTAATGAGAACTCCCCAAAGCCCCGAGATCACAGCTGCAAAAGTCCTGGCCCCGCGCTCGAGAAGCGGTGGAAGCCCTCTTTAAATCCTTAGGAGATCCTATCAGGCCAGATGAAAATAGATATTGGCTCCAGCATGTCCGCTGATTAAAAGAATGGCAGAGGATTAGGCAGAGATGCCGCTGGAATCTGCGAAGTGGCTCATTTACATGGTATTAGCAGCCTGACAGATAACAGCTAAGAGAGCAGGCTGACCGGCAGAGGCCGGAGTTTTTTAACGTGTGAATCAGAGCCAGGGGCTGTTTACTCAGATCTGAAGCCGGATTAGGCCTTGTTTGCTTGCTTACCCATAATGCAGCATTGTTCTGCCGAGTCCTTGATGGCACAGTAGTGTCGGAGCACCTTCCAGATGTTATTTAGATGTTTTGTTTTTGACAGGTTTGGCCCTTATGGCTCAGGGTCAGTCTCAGGCAAGAGACGGGCCTATAGTCAAAAAGTGCTTTGATTTCATTTACTGAAAAAATCTGCTGCGGTGAAGCCACCGCCCCTTTGGGTTCTAAGTACCTAGAAAATAAAAGGACAATTAGTGTAATTAAAAAAATATGTCATTTTAACACCTAATTTTAGATTTTTTATTTATTACTTTTTTCATTTTGAACTTGAACCATTTGGATCATAAGCCAATTCTGTCTCATGATGTAAAACTCCAATTTTCTATTTCGGGTCTTTTGCTTTTAGAATTAATAATAAAAGATGAGGCATTTTTGAACCCCAATAAGGCCTTTTCAAAAAATATTTCTTTCCAAAATGTATTATGAATTATAATAAAAGCCAAAATGTCTTCATATAAACAATTTTTTTATATTATAAAAAGAAATGCCAATCAATTCTCACATATGGTATATCATATCTTTTTTGTGTGTAAAAACACCCTCTCAACATTTCACTGTCAACATAAATCAATGAAAATGTTTTTTTTGTGTGTGTGTGTGTGTGTGTGTTTATTTAGGAATCAATTATTCATATATATTCAGGGGGAAAAATAATATTGATTTCAAAATGTTATTAGTTTTGAATACATCACCAGATGGGTTGAACTCAGTACATAATTGGAAATAAAAGGTGCCAAATTGAGGTAAAAATATAGCAGACTGAATGAAAATGAGAGCAATAGCACAATAGCACACAGAATAAAGACTTTGCTCCTGCGAAAACTCCACTGTTCACACTTAGCCTTGTGCATTCGGGGAGAACCGGCAGCCAACGCAGGTGCACATCATCCATACACCATCCATATTAATAGCAACACAAAACTGGTAATATGACAATTAGTCAATCATTTCTCTCTCGCTGCCTGACAGCCGTGCGGCTGGAGAGAGGAAACGGCAGGACCGGACTCCGACACACATCTGACAAGTTGCTTCCTTGTCACGTTGCAGCCTTCTAACTTTAACATTTTCATGTCTGCCTTGGCAGGTTATTAAAATAAATGAGGGCTCTTTGGACTGCCATGGCTCTTCTCCCTAATGGGATATGAGGAATCTGCAAGCCAATAGCACAAATTGACTGATCGTGAAGGCTGGAAAGGGAGGGCCAGCTAAAGTGGACAATTAGAGGAAGGGATATATATATATATTGCAAAGCCCAATGAAATATTGCCTGTTATTTTAATAATGCAGGCCATGGCTAATTTGCAGAGGGGTTTTGTGCCTGGTTTTGTCAGGACAGTGTGTGAAACGGTGTGTCCCGGTGTCACTTTGAACAGCGGCTTGGCAGCAGACGATCCGGCAGCTGGTTTGCAGGGCTGGTTAAGGCTGAAAGCGGAGAGGAAGAAGAGGATGGTTTTACTCATGTGCCTTCGTTTACATGCTTCTCTAGTATGTGTAAGCATGAATGCCTGACTTCCAGCTCTGTGTCTGATATGAGCTGATTTCTATTTATGGTGTGAGATGCATAGATAGAAAATTATTCTTTTTTAAAAAAAAATAAAATTAACAACAAAAAATAAACACAAATAAAAAATACAGTTGTTCTAATAAATTAATTTAATAATTGATCTTAAAAATATAAATCCCCACACCCCTATATATTATATAATGTATATGCATTGTATTTATTATTATATGAATAGAATTTGACACTGTATTATTATAGAATTACTATAGAATTTAGTAATATAGTAATAACAGATAACAGATATGCATTTGATTAAGCATTCATTCAACAGCTCAAAGCTTATTTTAGTACTGTACAGTACTCTTACAGTAAACACATCCTAACCTAGCTTTAATTTGTATATCCAGGGATTCTGATTTTGTTTATTATAAATGATTGCACACCATATAAATGAAATCCGGATACAGTAGGTATCACAGCACACAGCTAATTTATTACATGAGTTAAATAGATTTTAAATGTCAGAAAGTGTTAATTACAATATGTATTAATTTTATTGTTTCATTTAAATGAGAAATATGGTAATACATTCAGTAACCCTGAATATATCAATATTAAGAAATTTTATGCACTTCATGCAGATAATAATGAATTAAACCATGCAGAAGACACACTCACTGAGGCACGCCATGGGTTTATGAAAACAACAACACAGTGTTGGGAGCAGCACAGTGGAGTACATTACTTGTTGTTTATCTAATTATCCATAAATGAGAGCTTTAGCTGAAGTTCTTCCACAAGACTCTAATGCAACGTTACCTTTATCTCGACCAATCACGATCTTCCACCTGTCTTTCAGATGCTGACATTTGATATTTTCTCTCCTTCCTCTGCCCCTGCCATCCATGTAGAGCAGGATCTGCAAGGGTCAAGTAAATGTTAGAAGACCTGGGCAAGACTTACGTACAGTTAATTGTCATCTATCAAATTGTTAAGTTCTTCTCAAGATTGAAGTTTTTCTTCTTACAAGCTTGCCTTTGGTAACTTTGGAACAGTACAGTATGTGTATGTTGGTTGCCATGTTCAGAATTATCACTTTATAAAGAGTTTGTGAAAGCAATTTAAATTAGCTAAGCAGCTAATGCTAATGTTCTGCATATTTATTTATTTATTGTTTTAACTCTCTCAAGAGAAATACATTGTAAGCCTTGCTTGCGTCTATACATCTCTAACTGTAGAAAAAAGAGATCCAGAGTTCTAGTCCTAAAACGGTTTATAAATGATTGTATGGGCTACACTGAAAGCCACTGAAAAATGTGTTATTTTGCATAATAACATTTCTTAATATATACATGATTTCCTTATATAATAAAAAATGTCAATTATCACATATGGTTTGTCATATGTGTTTTGTGTGCAAAAACACCCTCTTAACATTTCACTGGGAAACCATCGATCCATAGTTGCTGTCCTAAAACAGTGAAGAAATGATTGAATAGACTACACCGGAAGTCACTGTAAAATACATGCATATCATTATATTTGCATACCAATAAATGCCTCACAACAGTGCTAAACATATGTTTAGTTCAAACTTTACTTTCACGACAACTAGCACTAGGCTGTAAAAGCCAGAAGATATGCTAACTGGCTAGAAGGCTTCTTTATTCAATAGTTTTAAGCCGTGTTCATATCGGATGCAAAAAGTCTTGCCCTGGCAAAAAATGTTCTAAAGCTTTGATTTTGGTATGTCTGAACGGAGCTATGTTAAACCCACCGTGGAAAAAGGACACATGGAGCACTTCTTTAGTAGGTTTTGTTCAAATTTATGTGAGAAAAATATGTAAGGTTAATAAAATGACTAAAATATACAGTGATGGGTGACTGATAGTGAACATTGTTGTCGTCATTCAGCAGGTAGCAGTAGCCTACTGTAAAAAATAATTTCTTGTGATTCTTGTTAATAATACATGTCAGTATTTTTGGACATTTATAAAAACACAGTGAGGCACAGCCTCTTGTGGATTATCGATTTAGTGAAACCAGCTTCCAGTGCAAATTTTAACTTTTTTAATGGCCTTTAACATTTAGCAATAATGGAGCAGGACAGTGATAAAGACACTCAGACAGATAGTTGATGTGAGTTCAGTCTGGCCAACCTAGCTTGGCTAGTGTTTTGTTTGGATCTGTGGGTCTTAATAGAATTGGACCACAATCTCTTCTAATTTAGCTTATTATTAGTTCATACTGCTGTAACCACTGGGTGGTCTTCAATTCTCTCTCTGTTTCTTTTTTTCTCTTTCTTTCACTGACTTTCTCTCTTTCTCTATCTTTTTTTAAATTCTTACATTTCTTACCTCGAACCACAATGTTCTGCCAAGTACCTTTTTATGAGCTCTGTGTGTGCGTGTGTGTGTGTTTGCTTTTCTGTTTGTTTCATTCAAGGGCAAACAAGGCTAAAGCGTACTTGACTGATGACCAGCATGTTGCATATTTTAGAATATTCAGATCCTCTAAAGTTATTTCATTATTTATTTATTTATGGTTTTCTATAACACAGATTTTTCAGAAAATGTAATATTTTTCTCCACCTCCCACCATCCTTAATTTATCTGTCATGTGTGAAACAGTGTCTTAGTGTAGGTTGGGGGTGTGACTTTAATTAAGGCCACAGTTGAGGCCACACTTGTGCCCTAAGCAGCCCTAATTGTGTGAGGTATGTGTTTTGACTACTCTTGCTTTATTGTTGTGTCTGTCGTACAGGCTTTTAGTGTGTTTGAGTGTGCGAGGGTGGGGGGGGGGGGGGGGGGGTGTCGAAAGAGTTCATTAATGGCGGCTTCAGTCTAGTGTGTGTGTTCAGAGCTCTCAAAAAAGCCCCACTGTGAAAACTGTACTGGCATGTTAAAAAAATAAAAACCTGCCCAGAATTAACGTTATACTAACAGTCAACGTGTGATTCTTTGGGGGGTGCAACACACTCACATACACACACACACACACACTGACAAAAAAAGTCACATTTCCACTGTAACTCTTCCCTCTGTGACGATATTTTGTCAGCTTGATAGAAAGAAGAAGGTAGGGGGGCACAACCTCCCTTCACTCCCTCTTTTCCCTCTCTCTCTTTTTCTGAGATAATGACCGTGATTTCCTCTCCATGGTCACTGATGACAGTTTGAGCTAACCGATGATGGCACAGCGGCACTGCAGCGCGCCACTTACGCTACTCCCCCTGACAAGGCTCGGGGAAAGGCCTCATTTTTTTGACATATGACCATGCAAATTCCGTCCTGCTACATTATTCCGCATTTACCGCCCCTCTCAGCCGGGCTGCTGTGGGGATGAAGGCCAGGGAGGGGTGTGGGGCGGTTAAATATGGATGTAAAAGGTGGGTCGAAAATGAAAGAGTCCCCGTCAGCGCTGTCTCTCACGCGCCCTGGCCCCTCTCGGCCAATCGGATGACGACGTCTTGTTGAGGAAAGAATACAGGACCAAGTGAAATAATTCAATAATTAATGGTGGCAAAAATGTCATTTTTGTTTTTTGTTCTGGAGAAAGGAGGGAGGTCAGAGTGGAGAAATCTGCACGAACGTTTACAGCCTCAGAACGCTTACAGCTGTCAGAAAATCACTGTCGGTTCACAAGCTTCATGCTGGAGAGCCCTGTGTGTGTGGTGAGAGGCAGTGGGGTTGTGATCAGTGTCCACTAACTCACATTAGCTGCCAGACCATCCCGATCACTAATCAGATGCTACTTTATGTTAGCAGGTTTATTTATTAATCCCCAGATGGTGGAAGCTCCTCATTTATTCATGTTTCTGGAGAGTGTGTGTGTGCTGTCGTCCTGTCTGGGGAGGAGGGATGGAGGGAGCAGTGATTTGACAGGGTTCAGGGGGGGTCATTTCACCTGCAGGGCTACAAACGGTCATGACAAATGCTCACCTCCGCCACGCCACATCAGCCTGTAACCCCTCATAACCAATAACCAAACACAGCTGCTTTAAAGAAGAGTGGTTTGATGGAAATGGACAGACGGCCATCCCTCACTGTCTGTATCACTGTTTCTTCCTTTCTTTCATCTGTATTTCTTTCTCTATCTCGCTCTTTTACTCTCTTCTCTTTGTCTCTCTCTTACTCCCTCTCTCTCCCTTTTCACTTCATCTTCAACCTCTCTCTCTCGCTCTTTCCTTTTTTCTGTAATTACCTCTTTCTCGTCTTTTCTTGTCTGTCTCTGGGTTGTTTTCTATCTTCCCTCATGCCCTTCTTTCTTTCTCTGTCCTTTACTACTCTCTTTTGTTCTTTGTCTTCCTCTCTTTCTCGCTCTTCCTTTTGTTCTTTACCTCTTCTGTCCTTTTCTCTCTCAGCCTTCTTCTAGATTCTTCTTTTTCTTCACCTCTCTCTCTTTCTCTCTCTCACCCATTCTGCCCCCTTCACTTTTTCTCTTTCTCTCCTCTCTTTCCTCAATCCCCCCTTCTAACTTTCTTTCCTTTCATTCTTTTTGCCCTCTCTTGCTTGCTCTCTCTTGCCCTCTCTCCCTCCCTCTCTCATTCTCTCTCTCTCTTTCTCTTTTGCTCTCTCTTAAGTTCTTCATCTTTTCTTCTGACCTTTTCTTCTCTCTTCCTTGTTTGTTCTTTCTTTGTCTCTGCCTCTCTCTCCCATCCGTTCTCTCTCCTTCTCTGTTCTCTCCTCCCTCAATCCTTCTCCTTTCCCTCTCTATCTCCCTCAATGCCTACCTCCGTCCCTCACTCTCTCTCGCTTTCTTTCTGCAATTCTCTTTTTTGTTCTCCATCTTTTTCCCCTCAGTCCTTTTCTCTCTCCCTTGTTCTTTGTATCTGCCACTCTCCCATTTGTTCTCTCTCTCCTCTCTCTTCCCATTTTCCCTTTTTTCTTTGACTCTTTTCCTGCTCTCTTTTTGCCCACCCTCTCTCCTTCCATCCCTCCATCTCATTCTCTCTGTCTGTAATCCTGCCTCTTTCTCACTCTCCCTTCTGTTCTTTATCATTTTCTCTTCTTTTTCCTCTGTCCTCTCTCTCTTCATTGTTGTTGTTTCTGTCCTTCCTTCTCCCTTTCCCCCTCTCTCTCTATGCCATCTCTTTCTTCAATCCCTGTTTTCCCTTCTTTCCTCCTCTCTCCTTTAATTCTCTTTTTGCCCCCCCCCCTCTTTCTCTCTCCTACCTGTCTGCTCCTTTCCCTGTATTATTATTATTATGTCTGTGCTGTTTGTTGCTGTGTGTCAGGCCAAGCCGTGCTCAGACTGCAAGATTTGACAAGTAAATAAACCTCATTAGAGCGCTGGGTGAAATAAACCCACCCAGTGAGCTGACAGCGCCGCTCCCCTTCTTAAACAGCTGCCAACTGCTTCAGCTTCAGCTCCGGCTTCAGCTCCGGCTCCGGCTGCTGACGGACGCCACGCCGCTAATTAACACTCCTCTATACCAACAGCCAGACTGAGGGTTATTAGATCAGAGGTGGGACCTTGAGAGGTTACCTGCAACCCCCCCCCCCACACACACACACACAACCACCCCACACATTCTGCCGTCACGTCCACGTAAAATCAACTCAAATGTCTAACTGATGATCGCTTTCGATCAGCTGCTGGCTGTCACTTCCCCTAGATGCCTCTCAATATGTCCTCAGGTGATCATTCTGTTTGAACGGCCAATAATTCATGACGGCCCTCCGGCCCTCGCTCGATATTTCTGCTCCAGCGATTTGATGTGACACAGACAAGGAGAAGCATTACTTTTTTTTGTAACTATTGTGCTGAAGTCTGTGTTTAAAATTGACATGTACTGATCCTGGCACTGAAATGGACCTGAAATGATCGGCGGGAAAGAACATGCAAAGCCAGGGCTCTTTACATTCAAATATTAATGTGCCTTCCATCAATGCATGAGCAAGGTCTGTTTTAATAGCTACTGAATTATTGAGCCACATAAATAAGAGCTACCTTGGCCAGGAGAGAGCCACTCTGGGCATTATGTAGAATAGATCAGTGGATGTACTAAAGTTGCCGCAGTCACAAGTCGGCAGATACCTGACAGCCAGGTTACAGGACAGTAATATTTAACCAGGACCCGAGAGTCTTTAAACAGGCTTTCGTTTAACCCGAATGAAACCCCATATGTTGTGAGGGGTATTCCACACTCAGCGTCCACTTCATTACAAACCTGTAGCCTGTAGCTCCACTTTGCTGGTGTAGAGGTAGATACTGGAGCCCATCTGTTGATACATAGTTTGTATTAGCCATTCTGTATCCATCCTTCATCAACGGTCAGTGTCTGACCACAGAGCTACTCCTGATTGGATATTTTGTGGGTGGTGGACCACTCTAGCAACACCACTGTGCCTGTTACACTTGTAGCGTCACCATATACACTATTATGCCCCTTTAATGTCAGTGTTGAAAATACTTTGATCAACAACAATGCTCCAGAAACTGCCCAATGAGAAACGGAGTAGGTGGTTGCTGACAATATGAGCACCAATGATGAGATACAGTCTGTAATTGTACACCTACAATTACTTCTATTATATAGTTCTAATGCATTACCATTATGACCCCAGAGGGACGGGAGTTCAAGTCCTAAGCCATGCCGCCTTGACATCAGCAGCCAGAGTCTGAGAGAGCACAACTAGCTGTACATTCTATGGGTGGATAGATGGTGCTGTCTCCCCTCTCTTTACTCTTAAAGATGTATTGGGTGCCACAAGTATATGTTAACTGGTGCGGTGGAGCTGAGGACCCAGCGTCTCCCACTGAGCATGTCGTCTGCCCGGCAATGCCGCATGGGTGGCAGTTTGAAAAGAGGCGGTGACTGGCTTTACATGTACGAAGGAGACTTGCGGTAAGTCTAGTGCAAGAGGGGCTACGATGGTTCAATTGGCAGCACCAAATAGGGAGAAAAATGGAAATTTGTCAGACAAAGTAAATAAATTAATGAATTAAGGTGCTACAAAGAGGAGAGATTGTATAAAAGAACTATTTTTGGTTGCATAAGAAATGTCAATTTTAAAAGAGATGATTGTGATGAACCGTTAAACTGGAGAAGAACTATTTTATCTGCTTCTTTAAAACACATCTCTTACAAATTGGTTCTTTATGGAACTGCTGTGGTTCTTATATGGCATCGATTAGAGAACCCTTTGTAGCTCCTTTGTTTTTAAGGGTGTGTTTATACTTTATCTCAAGAAAATTATACATTGTTACATTTTAGTCCTGGTTTGCTTTGCGTTCATACTGACATATTTGTTATCAAACCAAAAGGGGAAAAAGGTATGATGCATGTATGACAAAAGACTGCAAGTAGAGGTCTGCATGAGGTGGATGTGTCCGCCAGTCCTGTGCAATCCATGCAATAACTAGCGGAAACAAGTTCTTAAAAAAAGTTGCCCCCAAACCTGTCCTATTAAAGCACAGGGCAGGTCTGCATGGAGACTCACCCACGATAAAGTGGGCAGATGCAAATGACGTGATGATGTTGGAGCGAGCGAGTTAGGGTTGCTACTAGATTTTGCAGGCAGAAGTGACCCCGTGCCCGTGCACAACTCTGTGTTCGGTTCTTTTAGATGCCTTTGGTTCGTACTGTGGTCATGCTTTCAACAAACCGCACCAGAGTTCGTTTAGAAACTGGCTGAAACCCCCTGTTCAGGTGGTCTTGGTCCACTTCCGAGTTCAGAAGGCACTGTTCACACTTACTCTAATGAGTCGCACTAACAGAGCAATCGCACTAGGGTGGGGTTATTAAATGTCTGAGCAGGGAAATGTAATAAGCTAACTGTCTGGATTGTGCTGTGACCGTGCTCTTTAACAGCAGGTTTGAAGAGCCCTGGTTTAGTTACATACTTGCAAAAGTACTGCTGATGCCGTGATGGCAGTTTAGGAGGTGGATGGTGAGTATACCTTCTCGCTCCTCTACCGTGTTCCTGTAGGCTACCTAAAGAATGCCTGGCTTTTGCTGCATTGATTTAGCGTGAACATTAATTTCTCATTTCAGTTCTTCTATATCTTGCCATCTTGTCCTCCTGCTGTCATCTTTTTGCTTTCCCGTTCATTCTCCCCCGCTCTTCTTTCTCTGCTCCAGGCGTGATCCCTCGCTTATTAGATCTCCGCTTCACCCACACCGCTGTTGCGGCCTGCATTTAAAGCCACTCCGAAATAATTTAGAGCGCTGTTGACATTGCACTCACCTCCCCGAATGCGGTTAGCCACCACTAAGTGCTTTGTAGTGAAGCTAGCTCGCTTTTATTTGGAGTTTGTCAGAGCCCTGTAGGAGAGAGAAGGTTGGTGCTTTATCAACGGGGGAGAGAGGGAGAGCGCACAGCCTGGAGCGCTGGAAAATATTGCAGCATCCTCAGTCCAGCCAGAAGCCTTCAGCTGCCCAGCAATGCAATATCTCCGGGTTTGGAGGAAAATCACTTTCAGGGAGCCTGCCGCAAGTCCGGACGATATTTATTTTCCTCAGAAAAGAGCATCTCCAAATGGGAGGCAGGATGAGGGTTGTTGCGAGAGTTACTTCGCGAACCAACATAGGGCAAAACACACACACACTCTCAAATTCACAAGTGGGATTCGCTCTATTATTTGCGACTCTTGTTTAGATCTTCTGACATGTCTGTGAATAGAAGTGGAGTCCTCCAAGCTTGAGATGGAGTGAGGAGGCTTCTTTTTCTTCTTGACTTTTTTTTTCCTCTGCGCTAATCAGTTTTGGCTGCTTGTGTCAATATTTAATTACGTAAACAAACAGACACACAAACAATTTAATTGGAACGTTATCAAGGAAATAATCGTCCCTCTCGTCTCACTTAAAATTCTGTCGCGAAGAATCGTAATTGCGGTTGACAAAATTAATTACGGAGCGAGCCGTGGGAACAGACATGGAGGAATCTGTGCTGCAATGAAATATTCACATACCCCACAAAAACCCTGCTATGACACAAACAAATATCCCATCATTAGATAATCATCATCTCTTGTGTATTTTTTAATCTAGTTTGTTGTCTTGAAGTGTGAAAGGCCCAGGAATAACTGCTCTCACTGTGATTTAATGGCTGCTTCTTTTTTTCCCTGAAAATGATGTGGTGAAAATGATTAGTAAGTGCAAATTAATAAAGAAGTTAATAAATATGTCACTACGCTTAATTATGCTAATAAAATGCAATGTAATGAATATGCATAATTAAACATAATGAACACTTAAACACATCCTGTGTTTGTTGTAGATAGATAGATAATTAATATTATTATTATTAATGATAATAATGTCAGTCTAATTCTTTTGCCATATTTAAATCTAACATTAAAACATACACTTCATAGACAAAAGTATTGGGACAGCTGAAACTGAAGCAATGAAGGCTTTCTACTAGATTTTAGAACATTGCTGTGAGGATTTGATTGCATTCAACGACAAGAGCATCAGGTGAGGTCAGGGTGTTGGATGATGCACCGCCTCCCCAATTCCTGAACTACTGAATGGAGCACCATCATCGTTCCAGAAAACACAGTTCCACAACTTCACAGCTCAATGCAGGGGGCTTTATACCCCTCCAGCCAATGCCTGGCATTAGGCATGGTGCCAATAGGTTAATGTCTATCTGCTCTGCAGGGACTAGACAAACTGTGTGTGCATTTGCACATCTGTATCAGCAATGGGTGCAACTTAAACATAACACACAGACAGACAGACAGACAGACAGATAGTTGATTAGTTGCTGAGGTTAAGGTCAGAGTTGGGTCAGGTGTAGCACAGCCTCATTTACACACTCGTACACAAGAACATGGAAACACACCACAAATACACACCGGGATACACACAAGTGTGTGTGTGCTACCATTTGTTCCTCTGGCAACAATGCTGCATAATTAATGGTGTACACACAAAGAAACGCGAAATTCAGCGTGAGTGCCCGATTACAGCATTTTCTCTTAATCAGTCTGAGCGGCCTGTGGCTGGACACAGGACTGTCCTGCCCTCCTGTGGTCAGAGAAGGGAACTGACTGAACCGAATCTCATGGCTTGAATACTGGATTCGGTATTCAAGGCCTTCCAACAGCAGTTGGCCCATAGCTGGGCTCCCAGCTCTTCCAGATTTTACTCACCAGTAACGACACTGCTGCCTTTTGGTTGAATACTTCAATTGCTTGATGCAAGTTCATAATTATATTATTATATTGTAAATAATTAACAAGTAAAAGGTTTAAATGATGGAGTATTCCCTCTAAACATTATAAAACATTGCTGGAATTCCTCTCTGGGCTGTAAGTCGTTGTCATGCTGCTCATTTGCTTGAAAACCAACACATGTTACTTGGAGAAACAACTGCAGGCACAAATTCAGCCCTTGGAGGAAAAAACACCTCTCCTCCTCGTCCTCTGTCTCTCTCTCTCTCTCTCTCTCTCTCTCTCTCTCTCTCTCTCTTCTCTCTCTCTCTCTCTCTCTCTCTCTCTCTCTCTCTCTCTCTCTCTCTCTCGCAGCTCTCTTCAGAACGTTAAATAAACAGTGGGCCGCAGATCCAGGCTGGGAGTCTAACAGCCGTGACCTCAGCACTTCAAATGCGCCGGGGCCGAGTCATTAATATTGCCATGGCGGCCGCCCGGGGCAGGCCTAAACTGCTGATAAATAAACGGGCTGAATCATTTATGGAGCTCCGCAGCCGGCCCTATCTCTCTCTCTCTTGCTCTCTCTTCCCCCGACCGCACAATACGTCGGATGACATGTGCCTGTCTCTGTTCCGCCCGTGGAGATTTCCCAGTGCTAAATGTATGTGCATATTTTGCAGAATTGCCAGTCGTCGTCCCCCCCGTCCCCGATCCCTGGCGAAACTTGAAAGGCTCGCCGGCGCATAATGCCAGCTGAATTATAAAACCCCCTCAGTTGCTGCAGCAGCACCACCGGGGGCCACGGTAATGAGTGCGCTTAAACGCTTTGTGTGCCTTTGCCTCCTCTTTTCTCCCTGCAACCCTCTCGTTCTTAATTTCCTTTTCTTTTCTTTTCCAGAGGTCTCTCTACCAGAGGTTTATTCGCCGATCGCTAACAACTGTGTCTGAGTGATTGGAAAAGACAGCCTTGTTAGAACACAATGAAACAAATGGTTGGGACAGGGCGGGTGGGAAGGGAGGGCACACATATTTCTGAGCTGTGTCATGCTGTGTCCCTAATGTATACTAAACACTCAGTCAAAGTGCAAAGTAAAGAAGGAAGCCATGAGAGGCAGAGTGTGTATAGTCAATGTACAGTTAAGGAGTCTGCATAGACATGGCATGTATGGTACAATATTATAAATGTTCACCCATGTTCAATAAATCATTCAGGTAATTCTTCATATAAGGGGTATTATGATGCCCTTGTAAATCTTTTAGTAAGACTTACTCAGGCAGTAATGGGTAATTAACTAACTGCAAATAACGGCATCATTAAGCAGGACTCAAAGGAGCTGTATACGATTCTGGAAAACGACTGTTGATATGCGAACTAATAAAAAAAAAAAAACACCCCCCTCCGTTCAGTGATCCTTAAGAAGCTCCGCCCTCCAAATTCATGCACATTGTTGGGTAGCAATCTTGCTATAATTGCTGTTGCCATCTATCCAGCAGGAATAGAGAAGCATCCTTATCCCAGTGTTTACACATGTCTTCGCCCTTGCCCCTTCCTTTTGCCATGCTGTGCACGAGCACAACGCCCCCTGCTGCTGACCGGCTGAAATAGTGTTGTGTGGCGTTGACCTGAGCCACTATGTTTGTTTCCTGTTCACAGAGCCAGGGCTGAGCTTGGGCTGGATGGACTTTTTTTCCAGTATGTAAACAATACCATAAAAGTGGCCCAAATCAGAACTGAAAATATCAGATTCAGTGTGTTTTTTGCCATTCACAGATGTGCCAAAAAACAGATAACACGTCTGTGTCACATATGATGAAAAAGTGTGGATTTGGGCCACTTTTACCTGCTGTCTGTTTTTGTGGTACACAACAAGGTCCTAGATTTTATTGTGACATCTAAGTATGTACTAACAGAGATCATAACGAATAACATAAAATAATATATGAAATCCATAGTGTGTCTAATTGTAGCTGCCCTTAACCATAAATTGTTCCCACATGTAAAACCTTCCTACTGACTCTCTGAAAGGGAAACTAACTGAATAATCTAGTAGAAGGTCTAAGCGGCCACTGGGAAAACTGTTTAGACATGATCAGGCTGTAGCTTAGATGTACATTAATATATTATTGTACATAAAAGCTATGCCTGGAGACGAGGAGACTGAAGACAAGAGGACTGAAGCTTCAGAATGTAATACAGAATATACTGATAATGGCATCTAGACCTCAGTTTATAAATCTTGAGGATGATAGTATACAATAACAAATGTCCAAATGTTTGTGGACACCTCTTCTAATAAATGCATTCACCTACTTTGGGTTGCACCCATTGCCAACACAGATGTGCAAATGCACACACACAGCTTGTCTCATCCCTTTAGAGAAGTACTGGCAATAGAATAGTACCCTGCCTATTGCCAGGCATGGGCTTGAAGGGTATAAAGCCCCCCAGTATTGAGCTGTGGAGCAGTGGAACTGTGTTCTCTGGAATGATATTGATCCATCCAGTACTTTTGGGATGAGCTGAGGAGTTGGGGATGAGGTGGAGTGCTGATCATTCAACATCCTAACATTACCAATGCTCCTGTTGCTGAATACAATCAAATTTTCACAGCAATGATGCAAAAACTAACCTTGGACAGTAGAGACAATTACCCCAACAAAAGCAGGATAAAGCTAAAATATAAAATAATTTTTTTTTTACAGCCTGGATTTGGGAAGAAACACTAAATAAACTGGTGTCCCAATATTTCTGTCCATATAGCGCATTTTACTACAAATGAAGTGTACTAATGAACTCATGAAGAGCAACTACAAATAAAATGCTGTTTCTCACCACTAACACCAGTCAGCGTTTAGCTAAACCAAACTAAGCATGGGCTTTGTTTGTCAGCATGCTGCAGAAGTGGTTAAGTTTAGAGGTCAGTGGCTCTGTAGTGAAGTGCTATGAGACCTGCGAGGCGCCACCACAGAACACAGCATTACAGGATCAATTTCATCCCACTCTGCAGGAGTTGATATCCGTAGGGGATAGTGGGAAATATATGTTTACTGTTGCTGACAGGTGGCTCCTCTGAAGCTGAAGCATTCTAATATGGTTCGGTTTCTCATAGCTGAAAAGATACTGATCCCAAATCTCGACTGTACAACTGTACCAATCATAAATACCACAAGGTTAACTGGGATGTTGGTTGGTTGGCACACAAAGCAATAACATCCTGCATCATTTTGTACTAACATCAAAAAAGACTTCACATCATGTTGCAACATAGTAGGCTAATTGAGCTGCAGCTGAACTTCAGCTTGTACGGTGGCACAGCAGGTAGTGTGTGTGCTTCACAGCTCCGGGGACTTGATTCTCCCTCTGGACTCTGTGTGATGTTCTCATGTTTTCTCAATGTCTGCATGCTCCTGGTGTTCCTTTCTTCTCCCACCTCCCAAAAACACACGGAAGGTGAACTAATTATGATCAATTGATCTCTAAGTATGGGTGTGTGTGCTAACTGCTTTGTGTCTGTGTTTCCAACCTGGGTCAGTACAATGCAGAACTGGCAACAACACTAATTATGGAAATTTAAATATTCAATATATAATTATCATATATAATTATAATAATCTATATCCTTATAGGCAAGTCTGTTCACTTGGCAGCCATCTTTGCAATGTAGCTGGTAGTTACTTTAAGTGATACGAGATCAGGCAACTATCTCTTTGAATGGGGAGAGACCAACATACTGGAAACTGGAAAGATAAAATTACAGTTTCTGACAAAAATTTGATTTATCAAAGATTTTTTGGCTTGTTCTGGATACTGCGCTTTCACAGATCTCCACATCAAGGGGATGTTCCTCCACTTGCAGTGAAACCAGCAAGCTGATTGGCTCATTTTGCTGAAAGACAGGAATTTATCCGTAAACTATGGTCCAGAAACGTGGCCTCAGAGCAAACTTGTATAGGTGCAGTATTGCGATCAATAATTTATGGTATTACTCGGCTGCATTGAACCATCTAAACAAAACCTGTGATCCATAGTAACAGCATGTTGAAGGGGTCATGTGAAACTTAGATTAAAATTGAGCTGGAGTGACATTCTGATCTGGCTGATCAGACTGTGGTGGCATTGCCATGCAAAGGAAATGAATAGAGTGAGACATTTAGAAAAAGCCTGTAATTTAGCTCATTATGATTGCTATTACTGGTTGCTACAGAATATGCACATGTATGGCTTTCCTTTCTTTCCTGATGAAATGCTTTGGAAATACTGGTATACTACCGTCCGTAGGTATCAGGTTGGATTCACTTGTCTATGTACACTGGCTCATTATGTTTTTTGAGCTCTTAAGTGTACAAACACACAGTAGAGTGTTTGTTTTCTAGAGAAAAAAATTATATTACTAAAAAATCAAGGCTTTATATTGTATTAATTAAATATTATTTTTAGTCTCTGTGCAAAGCACCTATTTCACCAACAGAGGGCAGGATTTAGTTACTTTTTGATTTGTGTCTATTTTGACTTGCAACTGTTGGCCCTCAGCCGCCAAAAGTGCACATTACTGATTCATTATGAATTCATGAGTGTTCTGACTTTCCATTTTTCCATATTTTGCCCATAACAGCTATGCATAAATAGCTACAGTACATTGGCCAAATGCCAAAGGGGTGGTTGATACCATGTCACCCATTCTTTAGAAAGTGAATTTTCAGACACAAGGCTGACTACTAGTCCACACATATTATAAAACTAGTATGCTGAACACACATTAGAAAACCATCAGTTCTTAGAGTAAGCCATTTAAAATGCTTTACGGGTGCAAAATGCCGTTAACTTTATCCATGTGATAGGAAAGCGTGCTGGGCCTCTGGCCAGGAAAAGAGCTACGATTTCCACACAGAGCCGTGTGTTTCTGGTGAGGCTGGCCTGGACCTGGCCCGCGTGCTCTAGAGATCCTGGGAGGCCTTCCGTGAAAGCGAGCTTGCCATCAGCTGTTGAGGGAGCAAGGGAGACATGGAAAGCATCCACCAGAGGATTTTCACCCGGTCACCCCAGGAATGCGTCTGACACGGCAAATGTTGGGGATTTTCCCAGCTCAAATGATTTTCCCTCCGAATAAAATGCACAGTCATCACAAAACACTCACAATGGACAACGTCCACTGCTTGTCTGAGATACTCTAGATGGAAATGTATAGGGGTATATGGACATATATATATGGACATATATTTATTGTGGCTGAAATGATGTGGAAGACAAATGGTCCAGTATGACCCAGATTCACTTTTATTCACATTAACATTGATTTGCACATATTTTACTATTTGAAAATGTCTTATGTGCCATCTGTGACTGTGTGAATGCATGCATATTCCTATCTACTTAATATAATGTTAGCTTTTCTTGGGTGAAGCATATTCCTGCAGACCTTAAGAATACTTATTTAATCTCTTTTCAGTCTTCTCTGTCCTTCTGTCCACAGTAATCTCCAAAGAGTAAATATCGCCCTCAATAAGCCCCTTGCAGAAGTTCACGTTAATCCTCTGGCAACCACTCCTTTCATGCTAGCACTCATTAGCTAATTAGCCCCTCAGGTAATGGAGACTTTAGGCATGAGGTGGGCTGGTATGCAGCCCTCTTCAGAAGGGTCTGTGCTTCACTAAAGCCCTGTTCTTCACTCATCAGTCCATCAGTCTGGTAATTGGCCTAGCTTACATGCACCCCTCCTTAGACATGGAAAGAATAAATTAAGACGACTGATTGATGGATGGATGAGGAGTTTAATACTCTTAAATCCACATTCAGGAATGTCACTGTAATGCCCACAGAGTTCACAGCATGAACAGATAGCATAGTAAATGTGTGCACTTTACAAATGAGTAAGAGAGGACTATTATAAATTGTCATAGAAAATTTCACCATAGTGATTCTTAATGAGACATTTATGCCTTATTTGGGTCGTCATCATCAGCCTACATCATTTATGCAAACTGAACAGCTCTGGCTATAGTTGGTGATAGAAGTGAGCTCTTGCAGTGGTGGAAGCATCACTGTTAATAACTTCTTGCAGGAGTAGTCCAGTACCAATCCAAATTTACCTAATTTTCTCCTTGCTGCAAAATAGTCAATCATCCAATATATTTCAGATGTCCTAGTATACAAAATATATTATAGAGGACTCCCAAGTGATGAAACCACCTAACCATCAGATCACTGGGATGATCATGAGTTCAATCCTCAGTGGCCTCCCTTTCTCTGGGAATTAGTACTCTCATCCAAGCATCTTGAGCTGTAAAATGACATTGCATTAAAGACGGTTCAAAAAGATGCTGTTTCCTGGCTTTACATGTCTTGGAGGAAGCACAAGCTAGCTTTCATCCCTTGCAGCACTGGTGGTAGGATGTGATGGGGGAGTCCTAGCTAGTGGGTGGGACAAAGCAATGGTAAGATTTGAGAGAAACCCCAGAAACATTCAAAATAATTTGTACTAGGAGTCATTTAAAAAACTAAATTTGAAATATGACATTAAGTCATACGGTGTCAGAAACCATGTAAACTCAACTATTTAAGGTTACTTAACAACATGGCCTGGCAAGTGTACAATGATTTAGCCATGGAGGTTGAATAATGTTAATTTATAAAGAGTATGTTTCTGTTATTGTTAGCAACATTCGCCTTGTAGCCAGTGTAGTGAGTGTCTGAAAAAGTGTCAAAGTGACCAATCAAAGAGCTTCTGTTACTCCAGCATGTTGCAGCTATGACTGGAAAGTTTGAATGGGCATCACATATTCCTTCAGAGAGTCCAGTTTCAGAGTTGTGATTAAGGTAACATGCTGCAGAATGTAGAGGAAGACAAGATGTATATACTTTATCTTGAAATGCAGTGAACTGAAATGAAAAGTGTCAGAAATGGACATATTTGAATAAACAACAGATATGTGATAATGTCCTTAAGTACAGCAGTGAAGTACTTCATTACTGTTCACTACTGCCACTGAGACTAGTAATTACTCATCCCTTCATTTGGTAGAGTCATTAACCTGTTTTCTCACGAGTTTCCCCTTCTCTCCCCCTCCCTATTCTGCGTGTTATCAATTGCTTGGCTGACTGGCTACACTGGCATTCCCCCCTAACAGTCCATGCTTTGTGATGCCGGTGAAATCAGGGCTTTTTCCCTGTAGGCTGGCACAGATTAGGCTATAGCATTTCCAGTACAGAGGAAACTCATGTGGCATGCCTAACCCCTGGGATGTGTATGTGTGTGAGGAAAGTGTGAAAAGGAAAGTTTTTTTTTTGCAATTTGTGTGTCTGTGTGTGTTTGTGTGTGTAGGTTGTACATCTCCATGTCTACATCTAAGACTCATATCAAGGTGAAGGAACTCCGGTGCAATCGGAGTCGCAGCAGCTGCTGCAGGCCGGATGCTGAGAGCCGCACTCTTAGGGATTAGAGCTGCAGTTGTCATAGGCACACACAAGCACCTCCTGTCACTAACTCATACACTCAAGCTAAAGCACTGTAGCTTATGCCCCCGAGAGTCTGGTTTCCAAACCAATACAACATTGCTTTTGGACTAGCAGTTTGGGCACCTGGCAGTCATCCATGGATTTGGTTGGTTCACTCACGTCAAAAAAAAAAAAAAATGAACAAGGCAGTCTCTCACAGTTGAGTGTTCGTAGTGTTTTATTTATTTGTTTATGTATTTATTCAAAGCATGAGGTCAGCAGCATGATCACAGAGAAAGCACTGGCACAAATATATGTGTACACCCAGGTGTTGGTTACTGCTTAGGATTTGTCTGCAACGTAGCTACAAACAGGCTTAATTACACATAAAAAGGTTGTTTTTTTCCAAAATGTAAGTTTATCTCTGATAAGCTGAAAAAATTTTCTAAGCATAATATTTAAAGAGCAAAAATACAGCACCCCCTTTTGTTTTGCAAATGGTATGATATATAAAAGAAGAAAGCGTTTAGACTGTTTGGTCAGGGAGGTGGGTCAGACTGGATTATAAGATCTTAAACATACTATAAAACAGTCACTTTAGGAAAAGTCTCTACTAAACTAAACCAATCAGTCCAGAATGTTTAATTATAGAATCCACTACTAAAAATAAAGGGATTTTATTGTTGTATGTTTTAGCATGAATTATCTTACCTAAGCTATGTGGCTGTATTATTTATACAAAGATGAAGATCGGATCGGTATCAGCTGATACTCAGCATTAAGAGATTTGGATTAAGTGGGCAAAATAACATGATTGGTACATCCCTAAAGACTAGTGTTGCAATCTTGAAGAGTTTTATTTGTTCAATGGTGCCATTGAACAAAAATGACTTAAATTACATTCATTTTAACTCACAGAATCTTATTGTACAAAATAATTTTTTTACACAAAATGCCATAGCAGTATATGGACTGAGGGGCCTTTAAGTCATTTATTTAGCATTTACATATTCATGACTGCAGTAGACTGTCCACAGTGGAGTGGAGGCCCCTGGCAGTCCTAAGTTCCTGGGCACTGCCTCACTGGCCCGAACAGTAATCCATCCCTGGGCACAGCCAGCCAGAACCAGGGTCTACGATCCTGCCTCAAATGAAGATTTCATCGTTCGTAAATTTGCTGCGGAGTCAGAGACACTGAGTGGGATTGTTGCTGCTCTCTTTTTTCCCTCTTCCTTTTGCTTGTCCAGCGATGTGAAAGGTCTCATTTTTCCCCTCGTTCTCCCATTGCTGAGTCTGCTGGGCCTTTTCTGTCCCCGAGCTCCAGCGAGCCCTTAATGCCAAAGACTAATGGTCTGCCACTCCAGATAATGGGGTTTTAGTTGCCTCAGCCATTTAGCCAATGTGACAGCGACGCGGGGACTGCCCACACAAGAATGCAGACCTTTCACACAAGCTGTGGGATGGTGTGCCACCCAGCGCGGTGTGAGAGAGAGAGAGAGAGAGAGAAAGAGAGAGAGAGAGAGAGACAGAGAGAGAGAGAAAAAGAGAGCTCAAAGATGTCACTTAGGCGAGGATAGAAAGGAGGGGGAAGGGAAACAGAAGAGAGAGTAAATTGGCTCAGTCACTCAATTTCAACCAGTGTTCAGCTTCTCTATAGACAGATTCCAGTCTGCACTTTGGACTGCTTTATGTTTGTTTGGGTGTCAAATGACAGAAATCTGGCCTAAAGGTAAAGAATAGAGTTTGCAAACAAAGACTGTACACACAACATATCTGAAAATGATGGCCAAATCATTAGAAATTATCTCTTCTTTCTTACTAGGAGGTTTAGAATCTACTTATATATATCTACTTATATATATAGCCATATATAGCCAATATATATATATATTGGCTATATATATATATATATATATAGCAGCACCATTTAACACATTTCCACACATTTCCATTTAGACGTTAGACCTGCTCTCAAAGCTGCCTGTAATGATTATAGAAGTTCCAGCCTGGCATGCTTTCTAGATGCCTTTTCTACTTTGTATTCTTATACTGTGTTGTGGAGCTGGAGTGCCCTCTTCCCCACAGTAGATGGACCTCTAGTTTTTAGTGTGAAGCAGTCAAGCAGAAAACAGGCTCAGCGTGTTAGCTGCTCAGGGTGTGGGAGTTAGGAAGGAGCTTTACGAGCTGCTATGGGTCACTTGGTCCCACTGTGCTGAATATAGAAGAAGGTAAAAATCATGTTCCGTGAACAGCAGTTTAAGGACTCACCAAGATGATAAGAAGAACCATAGGGTGTCTTATGTGTGGATGCACCTTTGTAAGAGTGTATATTTCTTCAAAAACAAGCACCCGACAAGCTGATGCTCACTGACCCCGTTTACACCTGGGCACTTCATGTGACTGGTATCTGGATTGTATCCTGGTAAGAGTTTAGCCACATGCATTTTCACTTGCTTTGCAAATACGTCTTTGGTTAGTCTTACTGAAATTCGATCACTGTGTGGGAATATGCAAATTCACGTATTGCAAGGCAGCTGTTACTGAAACTGGCGTTTTAGTGGTTTTGGTTGTTCAATGCATATAATTCTGATACTTGAGATGCACAAAGGTACAAACGGAGTTATTGAGAAACTTTGAAATGGGGCAAAAACAAAGGCATTTTGTAATTTTATATTGTTTTTATTGTATGTCTCCATTGCTGCTCATTAAAACAAGCTGAAGACACAACTTTTTCATCAACAGCATGTTTATGCTTATAATTAGGAGGAGAGATTCATTATAGAAATTTTCACACAATAATATGAGGAAAGCAAACAATAATAGGGCTTCATTCACCAATATCTTAAAAAATATATTTTATTATATTATATTTAATGTCAGATTCATGATGTGTTTTCAATGCACAGACTTGTTCACAGGTCTGTTATTATAATGAGAACCCCATTGTCCTCATGAATTTAACAAATCCCAAACAAGAAAGTATTGGTGGATGTCAGAAACTTTGTTAAATCTGCACAAGAAGGTTTTGAGAAGAAATTTCTTTCTAAGAAATGTGATTATCTTGAATATAAATGACATAAACACAAATTATAAATTAATTAAATATAAAATGAACTGAAAAATTGAACCACTCAATTATTTCTAGTTAAACTTACTTATGTGAAGCAGATTTGTAGCACAGCAACAACATCCACAACAACTCTGACTTATTGGGGTTAAATATATGTGATGCTCAAAATCAACCACCATATCAAACATAACAACAAATTCTGCTAATGTTCTGAAGTTCACCAAGGCCTATACCACTACCTGTCCACTCTGTGCCCACTGAGGATGATCTGGAGTGATGTGGCCACTGACCTGAGCGCTCAAGTCTCTCTTTGGTGCAGTCAGAGAAGGCCATGTTTGTTTAGCCTGTCACCCTTTGGCATTCAAGATCAGGCAAGGAGCTTCTGAGTGGCCATGAGAGAGGGAGAGAGGGAGGGAGAGGGAGAGAGAGGGACAAGAACAAAGGACCATATCCTGGACATTAACCCAGAGAGCCAGTCAACCTTAACTAGCCCTTTCGGCCAGTGGACAAATCCCCCCCGGCAAACACCTCCAGGGTGAGCGTGCTCTCTCACAGACGTGCTTTCTCACTGTTTTGTGGATGTTTGTGAACTAATTCGGTGAGGTCGGAGTATGTCCGGCCCGCACGGATCCGCATGGTTCCAGTGATTAGACACGGCTAATGAATGTGTTTTCACTTTGCCCATAATACTACAGGACCCTGGGGGAAATATGGGTTTTATTGCTGTGCAAAACATGCATTTCTTTGTTACTGTGGCCGGGTCAAGCATTTAGTCTGAATACGCTACACATGTGCATGTACAGTTACAATCAAATTTATTGGCACATCAGCAGTTCCCACCATCTCTTTGGACATACTGGGATGAGCAAGAATTTGGCATGTCTTTTATTTGTCGCAGTAAAAAACTAAGAATTCTTGTTTATATACCCCTAAGTACTAAGCAAGGGCAGAACTTTGGGTTGAACACTGGGTTTTTAGCAGGACCTTCCATGGGGGTCAGGGGCATGTGTAATTCATTTTTAATCCATGGTTCTGCTCTTATGTTATTCAAGCATATTTAGAAGGGCTTTGATGAAAGCATGACATGATGGAACTCTTGCAGACCAACATTTAAAAGCACTATGTTGTCTATGAAATTTGAAACACCTGCTCAGGAAGAAGCTACAGCTCACAGCTAGCACCCATATTTTCACGGTCTGCATGTGTTCCAAGCATTTCACTTGATCTCCACGCCAGACTATGTAGTCATGTCGTGATGTCACCTTTTTTGTCTTTATTTCAGCACTTGGCCACGGATGCCAGGCTCCCGTTTTGAGGATTGGAGTGCGATTAAGGAAGTGCTCTGGGAAGTTTGAGTGCAATTAATGAGCATGAAGCATGCAGACAGGGTGGATGAAGGACTAAGACAGTAGTAGCATGAAGTCCAGGCCAGACTCAGGCTAAGAGAAGAGTACATTCAAATGGGAACAAAACCAGCTGGGTGCACCTGCCCAGCCCCTCAAATTGTCAGTACTGAACATCTGAGAAGTTCTGGGCCTTTATCTAATGCTGTGAACACTTCTATTTTACCATTTAAGTGAAAGACATGGAGTTGATGCCTGTGAGTGGGACTTAATCCTCAGTGCTTCCCCTTGCAACTTGACTTGCTCCCTTGGACTCTGGACCAGGAGCTCTGTAAAGGTGCTTTATGACATCTTTGTGAAAGATGCTGAACAAGCTAAGCTGAATGGTAGAAATGTGCTTGAGGTCAACAGACTGTGCACTGTTTTGTGTACAGTTGTGGACCTTCCAAGAGGATCCAAAGAACCGTGTAATAAGAACTAATCCATCCATGGCCTGTCATATTAAGAGAATGCCTGAATAGAAACAAAAGGACAGATATTATAAAAAAAATCATATTAAGTAAATAGCTAACAATGAGATCATCAAGAAGCTGTTTAATGGAGGTAGCCATGCATCTTTACCACATTGCATTCTTAGAAAAAAGCACATGACATCATAACACACTTCACTTAGGAGTTGGATTGTAAGGTATGGCCATTGCACCCCCCAATCATGGGTATTAAGAAGGTGCACATTAAAGAGTCAAGATCAAATTGCCAGGGGTTTATGAGAGCTGAAGGCTACTCATATAGTAGACAGGGTACCAAGCTCTACCATGTCACAGAGGTGACTGGGCATACAGGAATCTCTGTAGAGTCAGGCTGCAGTAGGTGTGGGTGGTCTCTGCCAGACAGTCTGCACAACCCAGTCTCAGTCCAGAGGGAGGCTGAGGTGCAGGCCAGAAGTTCTGACTAAGAGGTTCTTTCTTATGCCCTCTCTCTCTCTCTCTTTCTCTCTCAATCTGGCATACAGGCTGGGGTTTTGGGTCAGTCACTGAATCTTTGGCTCTCAAAGACCCCCCCTACATCTCACTAGTGGTACACTATGTTGGAATAAGAACATCGAAGAAGAGAGTGCAGGACGTTGCTTCTTCCTGTGGAAAAGTCCTGAAGAGCTGACCTAAAAGGACCTTTCATACATCACAGCAGGCTGGGCAGACAGTCAAGGAGGCTACTGTCTTTTGTCCAAAGGCTCAGTCTGGACTGCACCACTAATTTTACGACAAATTCTTGTGATTCTGTATTTTCTCTAAACTATTGCATTTAACATTACTGCAAAGCTCTATGACACCGCAAACACCATCATTCACAATGATAACAATGCTTGAATTCCACCATGTTACAACCTTACCTCATATCTAGGGCATTGTGGGGAGGGAGGGGGTAAATATGTGGCATTTATGTGTAAGCCAGTGAGCAAGAGGAAAGGGGGAGGAACAGACAAACCATCTTTTAATTGGTTTTATTTATAACTTCACAACAAAACAGCTTTTAAAATTACAACCTGTCACCAAACACTCACAAACAAATGTATTTTTGTAACAGGTACCTTTGTCTTGCCCTTGTGTTTACCCTTCCTGGTCTGTATCTCTGTTTATAAGCACATGGTTCTGCTTCTTGTCTCTGTCCTAACCCCGCCTTGTCATTACTGTTCCCACCTGTGCCTTCTTTGTAACCATGCCCTCTTAGTCTCAGGTGTTCCTTTTTGGTCTGTGTATAAGTAGTCTCTTGGTTTCAGCGTTCCTTGTCTGGGCTTGTGCATGTTTCACACCAGGTCATGGTTCGTTTGCTTGGCTTGTTTAGTTGCTGGCTGATCCTTTTGTTAGCTTAGTTTATGTGGTTCTTGTGTGATTATTTCATTTGTTAGTTATGTTCTCCAGTTTGTGTTTCCTGTTTTGCTTTTTGTTTCATGTTAAGTAAATTACCAATATTTATGTCCGCCTTTGCCTCCAAGCTCCAAAACGGTAACAATTTTACAGTGTTTACTGTAGAAAACAAGGAACAAGGGCACCACTCTGGGACAGACAACTGGGGACAGCCCTAAAGCAACACACCAGACCAACTACAGAAGGCTAAACCAAAGCTAATCTGCTCTTTCATAGCCAACAACAAAAAAATTTAAAGATTGCACCCGCTTTCTAGCACAGGGATCTTTATAAACCACTATTCCTATTCAGTTTAAGACTGTAAATATCATCATGCCATCATGCCAATTTGAATATTCAGATGGAACAGCAGCAACAAATATAATTAATTGAGCAAGTCACCTCACAGGAAGGAGAAAAACTCTTAAAACTGAAAACTGAATCTTTGAAAGCAGGCATCACAGTGTGCAGAACAGAGCTAGCAGTAGCAGCCGTTTACTAGCAGCTGTCTTAGTTAGAGCTTTAACTCCTCCCACAGTACACGTTCTAGGCTCTGATTGGTCTGCTGCTTCTTAGCTGATGGGTGCTGGTGAGTGGGTAAACCTGCCCAAAAGACCATAATGTCCCATCAAATCCTTACATGTCCTCCATCATCATTCCCCAACAAACGCCTAGTGGTACAGTAATATTACAGGATGTGGCTCTCAGATCTCGGCAGCCTTGTTCTGCACGCTTAGCAAAAGTTTTATAGTGCAGTTAGCAGTGTACAAGCAGAGTAGCAATGGCGGGATGCTATTCTCCGTATTACAGGTCAGTGGAGCATCAGCATGATTTTGAAGCTGTTTTTTAAGGTAAAATGCTGCATAAGGATGCTTTAAACGCACTAACCATTTAGCATTTTTTCTTGCAATGTTTTCACTGCCTACAACCCTCCACTATAGTCAAGCAAGCCCTGCTCCTTGCATGAGGAAGACGAGGAGTTATTCTAACTGAGCTGTGTTCATAACACAAAGGTGCCAACCTCCTTACTGAAAGCGCACCCCTACGGAGCATCATAAGACTGGACACACCACATTCGCGTGCCCTTTCTGCCCTGCTGCTCAGGCAGACATGAAAGAGGATAATTAGAGCCGTTCCTCCAGCCCGGGTCCAGCACGAGCCCCTGAAGGGCCGGGTTTTGATCCAGAGATGTATTAGGAACGTGACCATCATGAGAGAAGTGCTTTGTGCACAGTGTGAAGTGTTATTGTGCCACTACCAGAACACTTCCACTCCTCTCTAAACTCTCTGTCCTCTTCTCCATTACAGTCTCCCTCCTTCATCCTTCTTTCTTTATTCCACTCTGTTCTTCCCAGCTCCTTCCTTTCCTGCTTTCTATCACCACACACTGTCTTCTCCTCCTCTCCCCTCCCCTCCCTTCTCTGTTTCCTCTCACTACTCTGTTCTTCTACTTTTTACTTAGCTCATGTACTCCATCCCTCCTTTCCATTATTACTCCTTTCCTCGTCTCGTCTCCCTTTTTAATCTTCTCTCTATTTTCCATTGTCCCTCCTCCCTCTCCAGTTGGCTCTTTTCTTTTCTTTCCTCTCTGAGCTCCTGTCTGTGGTGAGTGCATGTCTTCATCTTGTGGTTCATAACCAGACGTAGGTATTTGCCTAAACCAGGAGTGTTCAGCTTTGGGAAGGTCCAGTTGCATAAGCTCTGCGTGGGACTGAGAAATGTGTTTTACATTAATACTGAGTACTGTGTTTTATAGTGGTACTGAGCGCTGAGTATTACAGTAGTACTGAGTACTGCGTTTTACAGTAGTACTGAGTACTGTGTTTTACATTAATACTGAGTACTGTGTTTTACAGTGGTACTGAGCGCTGAGTATTAAAACAATACTGAGAACTGTGTTTTACATTCATACTAAGTACTGTGTTTTACAGTGGTACTGAGTGCTGAGTATTACAGTTGTACTGAGTACTGCGTTTTACAGTAGTACTGAGTACTGTGTTTTACATTAATACTGAGCACTGAGTATTACAGTGGTACTAAGTACTGTATTTTACAGTAGTACTGAGTACTGTGTTTTACATTAATACTGAGCACTGAGTATTACAGTGGTACTAAGTACTGTATTTTACAGTAGTACTGAGTACTGTGTTTTACATTAATACTGAGCACTGAGTATTACAGTGGTACTAAGTATTGTATTTTACAGTGGTACTGAGTACTGTGTTTTATATTAATACTGAGTACTGTGTTTTACAGTGGTACTGAGTGCTGAGTATTACAGTAGTACTGAGCACTGTGTTTTACAGTGGTACTGAGTGCTGAGTATTACAGTAGTACTGAGTACTGTGTTTTACATTTACATTTACATTTATGGCATTTAGCAGACGCTCTTATCCAGAGCGACTTACAAGGTTACTCGTGTTTTATAGTGGTACTGAGTGCTGAGTATTACAGTGGCACTGAACACAGATATTTACATATTTATATTTATTGAGTACTGAGTTACAGCGGAACTAAAAGTATTACTTTTCGGAAATATGTTTGAGGAGAAAAATAAGTAATAATTTGAAGTTATGCATGTGTGTACATATATATGACTAAATGGATGTAGGTTCTATCCTGCTCTGTTGATGATAAGCAGTCAGTTCTGAGAAGAATTCCGACAGCAGGGTGAGCGTGGCTCTAATGGCCCTGTGCCATGGTCCAATCTGACACTGGCCAGCCTGAAATTCTCAGACAGTTAATTAAACTGGAAAAGAGAATGAAGCTTTCTGCACCCCTTCATGGAGCTGGGACTGTTCATAGGGCTGCTTATGTGTGTGCCTGTGTGTCTGTGAGTATTTCAGCACAAAAGGAGTAACATTTACAGCTGGGAATCTTTTCAATTAAACATTCCATTGAGACAATACCTGACCCAGTGTTATTTAAAGTTACTTGTCAGTGAATTTAGTACATGCATCATTATTGCTGAAAATGTGCACATAAATGCAAAAGGTTCATCAGATTCACTCCACAGAAAGAAATAGTTTGATGAAAAAAAGAATTCACTATTTGCACTTTACCCTAAATGTATTCAGTCAGCCAAGACAGGTGTTTGAGGATTCTTAAAAGTACAGACCTCAAGTTCAGGCCTCAGGAAGACTGCTTTTATTATTCTTGGCTATTTGACATTCTGTCAATCTTCTTTCATCATCGTTTTTATGCATAACAGGAGTGTCAGAAACCACATAAGCTTGTCTTTTTAGGATGGCTTAACATTATACCGGGTTTGAGTCAAGCACTTGATGATATGGGCCTGCCATTTGTTTAAGGAGTATTTGTTAGTCGCATTAGCATGGAAAATTCTACTACTTTCAGAGACTAATAACGTCTTGACTATTAGACTATATTATGGGGAACCTTTAAAATCTCTAGTTTTTGCATGTTTCAATGTTGAACATAATTTGAATCCGGCAGTTGTTTACATTCGGTCGTAATTTCATGATGAGTAGACCAACATTTTTCATTATTTTGTACATTGACTTTTATTGAAAGCTATGAAGGTTTTTATCCTTCTCCTGTAAAGTTGTCACATTGGATATACATGGTTTTGTTCTGTTGACTGATATGTTGACTGAGTGTGTGGCGCTCACTTTTCAATTCAAGATGCCCAAAACAATCATCATCATCAGGTCCATGACTTAAAAGCATCTCTTCTTTATTCATTATTGTTTGTTTTAATTACAAATTGTTCTCCTATTCTCAGTCAGTATTCTGTACATGCTGTAATGTTTTCTATAGACTTTTATTCCATTGCTCGGCTTTATGGTTTATGGGGATATGGGGTTTCATGTAATATACAGGACAAGCACAATATATGACCATGTAACATATTGACACGGGAAGCACCTAGTGGCCATGTTTTACTTTTTGGCACCAGATACAGATTCCTTATAGTCTGCCACATAAAGCATTATCCTATAGGGCAAGAGCAGCATTGAAAATATCCACATAGAAGTCAGCAGAAGCGGAAATGAAACCTCAGTCAAACAGACGTTTTGAATTAGGGAGGTCTAGAGGACAGTAGGGTAAAGCATTTTTGTTTCCATAATAAATCTGCCACGAATATGAATCTAGCATTTTAAAAACATAATTACTATGATCATACAGCATGCACCAGGTGTCTGGTTTGCCTTGAAGCTAAACAACACAGTAATCCTATGGCAGGTTACCCAGCCCTGACATGTCTTCATTCAGTTCAACCTTTAATGTTAGACATATTCTAAAATACAAATATCTGCAACTGGGAATCAATATTGGATGAGTTCTTAGACTATACTCACAAAAAACTCAAAGAATGCTTTATGTAGATCCAAACCAATACATGGTAATGTGTATATGGATTGCTAATATTTGCTTTTTGATTTTGTTTAAATCTTTCTAATTTTAACTCCACAAATGATCCACAGGGCCGTTTGACCCTGATTTCTAGTAAAAATGTCTACTCAAATGTGCTGACAGGCTCAATACACATGAACCCGGTAGGATCTGTCAACACGTTTGTTGATTTTGTTTTGCCCCTTGGACAGCATGCATGCTTGCACAAAGGTGGCATTTTAAATGTGTTAGAGTTGGCAGTCATTCCTCAGCGGCAGACATCCTGAAATTTAGACTAGACTGCAAACTGAACAGTGGACGAATCCTGCACATCACTGGAAAGAATGAATGACTGTCTGAAAAGTGAAGTTAATGATAGAGCTTCTATTAAAGGATGTCTAGTCTTTGTTTTAAAGATGTCCTTGAAATGGTTATAGATATATTTGCTTCAGAAATAAGTAGGTGGGGTTCTGGAACGGATTTTGGAGTGTTATAAATCATTATAAAAATAATTAATACAGTATGTGCGTAACTTAGCCAAAATGAAATCCCAAAGAATATGATGTACTGTTTTTGTTGTCTGCATTCTTTTACTGTGAGGATGATTTAGTTGATAGTATAATGTGGTGTGTAATAGTACTACACTGAATTCAGTTGTGTGGAACTGATGTTCACATTTCTATAAAGTACATACAGCACACATTTTATTTCATTATACCTTCCACACAGCAAACTGGGTATCACTTTATGCAGATGTATTATATGCACTATGAAAAAAAAGTTAAAGCAGGATAACTTGATAAAGTAAACAGATGACAGTGTTGTTGCCTTATCTTTAATTTAGTACTTCTAATATCAGCAAATGCATTGCAGCTGAAATTTTTGTGTATTGTTTAATTCTGTCTTTTCCAACTTAAAATCTGAGTTGAGTTAGTAGAACTCAATCAATTACTGATCCAGAACATGGCGGCACGACTTGTCTTCAATGTTCAAAGTTCAGCCATCCTCCTCTGCTGCATTCTTGTCACTGGCTTCCTGTAGTTGCCAGCATCTGATTCAAAACCTTGACACTGGCCTATAATATATACCTACAGTAAATCCCAAATGCATCAAATCTAATTGTGGTGAAATTTGAGATTTTATGATGCATTCAGACCTTTCCTTAACAAAAATGAAAATAATTGAATCTATACACCTCATGAGTTCAGGTGAGAATCATTTCCAGACTAACAACAGGCAAACCAAAAAAAGTTAACTGTCATAAGATCACTTCAGGTGCCCCTTAGGTTATTTCTTATAACAACACAGCTTGCAAATAACAGAGCAGAGATATTTTAAGCATGAATTGCTTATGTCACTAGGATTACATAAGACACGGGGGGACCTAGTGCATGACCTGCGGAAAGCTGGGACCAACGTTACAAAGGCTACTGTCAGTAACACACTACGCCGCCAGGGACTCAGATCTTGCAGTGCCAGACGTGTTCCCCTCCTTAAGCCAGTACATATCCGGGCGTGTCTGAAGTTTGCTAGAGAGCATTTGGATGTTCCGGAAGAGTATTGGGAGAATGTCTTATGGTCAGATGAAACCAAAGTACAACTGTTTGGTACAAACACAACTCGTTGTGTTTGGAGGAGAGTGAATGCTGAGTTGCATCCAAAGAACACCATACCAACTGTGAAGCATGGGGGTGGCAACATCATGCTTTGGGGCTGTTTCTCTGCAAAGGGACTAGGACGACTGGTCCGTGTACATGAAAAAATGAATGGGGCCATGTATTGTGAGATTTTGAGTGCAAACCTCCTTCCATCAGCAAGGGCATTGAAGATGAAACGTGGCTGGGTCTTTCAGCATGACAATGATCCCAAGCACACTGCCAGGACAACAAAGAAGTGGCTTCGTAAGAAGCATTTCAAGGTCCTGGAGTGGCCTAGCCAGTCTCCAGATCTCAACCCCATAGAAAACCTTTGGAGGGAGTTGAAAGTCAGTGTTGTCCGCCGACAGCCCCAAAACATCACTGCTCTAGAGGAGTTTTGCATGGAGGAATGGGCCAACAAACCAGCAACGGTGTGTGCCAACCTTATGAAGACTTACAGAAAACGTTTGACCTCTGTCATTGCCAACAAAGGATATATAACAAAGTATTGAGATGAACTTTTGTTATTGACCAAACACTCATTTTCCACCATTATTTGCAAATAAATTCTTTAAAAATCAGACAATGTGATTTTCTAAAAAAATTTTCTCATTTTGTCTCTCATAGTTGAAGTCTACCTATGATGTCAATTACAGGCCTCTCTCATCTTTTTAAGTGGGAGAACTTGCACAATTGGTGACTGACTAAATACTTTTTTTCCCCACTGTATAAAAGACTACAATGATAACTGGACCTTTTAAAATGTACATAAATGTCTAATAACATGGATACTGACTATAAACAGTAACACTGTTATGACAGCAAGAAGAACAATGATCAACGCTCATAAGTGTCAGACTAAAGATCACTTCTGGTCTTCTGAATAGAACAATATGCATAAAGAGCCTTCTACTGAGAGCAGCATAATACACATGGCCTCTGACCAGCTGCTGCAGAGAGAGGCGGGCAGGATTTGCAGAGCCTCTAAGCTGCCTAAATGAAGTTTGTCGATGGTAAATCTAGCAGTAGCTAAGAGAGAGACTGGGGGGCTGGGGGGGTGTTGGAACTGACCCAGACTCAGAGACAATCCCACCAGGCACCCAGAGAGAAACATATGCCCTTATCGTTTGTTCCACTCAGCAAACAGGTCTGAGGTCATTTCTAACACTGGCTGTAATCTGTGAGAATTGAAAACAGAGACTCGTTCGTTTGATGAGTGGTGACAGGTGGAGAAATATGAACAAGCATATTAAGCTTCTTTTTTTTCCTTAAGGGTTCTCCCTGAGAATTACATGAACTGATGTTTAGGATTACTTCAAGGTTGTGTTACTTACATTTTCAAATGCAGGTGTGTTCTACATTGGGAACTATAGGGTTCATTCTTCACTAGTTCTTCACACATAAACATCTCATCTCTCAGCACATAGACATTTCTTTTCAGAACAATTCCTTGAAAGGTTTTTAGGGAACCAAAAGTGGTATTTCTATGGCGTCGCTCCAACAAACACAACAAAGTGTAAGTGAATTAAATGAGCCACTGTTTCATTGACATTAGTACTTTGTCATTCTGGAGACTTTATGTTGTGTAGTTACTGTAGTTACTGTGTTTTCCACTAACCATGGCATTATGATGGAATTGGTCTCAGTCTCACTACATTACATGCCAGGATTACAACCCAGGAAGCATTTATGCACTGCCTTCTGCCCAAGCACTGTAGTGAGAGTTTATGATGGAGCCCTATGACTTCTCACTTCCGTAAGGATTGTGTCTAAGCTCCCCGCATTCACCATGGCCACTATGGAAACCCCCTTTGGCGTTGACGGAGACCTCTATTGTCCCTGTCAAACAGTGACAGATTCACCAGCGGCTGCTTGTAGAAGAGCCACATCTCATGTGAAGTGGACTATGACAAAGAATTGGGGTCAAATGAAGTGTATGTAAATGTCTGTAATGCTGTGATTGAGAACATTTGTAGACCAGCAAGACATGTCTGAGGAGAGAACAAGAACATTTCTGCAGCATTTAAAGTGCCCAAGACCACCGTAGCTTCAATTTTCCTCAAATGTAAGTTTGGAACCAATAACAGTCGTTCTAGATCTGGCCTCTCAGACAAACTCAGGAGGAAATCGAGGAGGGGAACCCTTGGAAGCCAGACAGGTAATCAAGAATTCGATGGTCACTATGAATGGGATTTTGAATGAGAGTTCCTTTGGAAAAAAAGGGTAACCTTTCAGAAGGACAATCATCAGTGCAGCACTCCAATGATGTGGCCTTGGCTGTAATAATCAGACCTATGGTATAGCAGCCAGACAGAATCCATTCCACACTAAAAGACAAATGACAGCCCACAGGAAGTTTGCCAAAAGGCACCTGAACCACAAGAAGAACAGCATGTGTGAAGGAAACCAGGCACTGAGCATCAGCTCATTAGTACCATCCCTACATTCACATGTGGTGGTGGCAGCATCATGCTGCAGGGATGTTTTTCTACAACAGAGACTGAAAACCTTTTCCAGAGTGCTCAGGATCTCAGGCTGGGGCAAAGGTGTACATTTTACATGACAATGGCCCAAAGCATGCTGCCAAGAAAACACAGGAGTGACTTCAGGAAAACCTCTGTGAATGCACTGGAATAGTGCAGCCAGAGTCCAGACTCACGAGAGGATCTGTGGAGAGATCTGAAATTGGCTCTCCGTTCAACCTGGTTAAGCTGGAACAAGTCTGCCAAAGAGAATGGGAGAAACTTCCAAAAGAAAGGTGTGCAAGGACTAAATGAAGGATCTGAATACTTATGAAAACTGAGCCTTATTTTTAATAAACTGACAAAACACCCCCAAACCGATTTGTCATATTGTGTCTTGACTGATGAGAAAAAAAGTCTGGAACATACCAAACTGTGGACACCGAACTGATGAATATTCTGTAGATGGCTGTGATAAAATATGAACTTTGATCTGAATTCTGCTTCCATATGAGTCTTTATGTCACATGTGTGATCAATGCTTTACAGCGAGAACAGTTAAGCTTTCTATCCAGAATCTCCTGCATCCTGCTTATGAGTTACGAATGTGGTGAAGCAAAAATGTAAGTTCCTGGTAATTTCTGGTCATGGACATTCATCCAATTGTCTCATTTTCGCTACCTGGAATTTTTCATTTGACATATTTACTATCTTTACAGCTTTATGCTCAATGTTGCTTTATCTTTTTACTATGTATAAAGGTTGTTTCATCCAATGGAACAAGGCTGATCCAGAGCATAGACAGGCACCAGCACCCAACCACAAATGGACTTGCACCAGCAGTGAGAAGACAGCAGGGGGCAGCTCAGCACATGGGGGAGAGAGAAGAAAAGAGAATGAAGAGAGGGATTTAGGAGCATGAATAGACTGGTAAAATAAGTACTTTAGAAAAACAACAATAACGGTCAAAAACCTGTAATCGCAGCAGTACAGAACAGGGTTAGTACGTAAGCAGGCTACATCAGCAAGGTACAAGACAGTACAATGGTGGACTAACAGAAAGCTTGAGCAAAAATGTATGTTTTGAATCTAGATTTAAGTCCCAAACAGCAAGGGGAAGTTTATTCCAGAGTTGGGAGGCTTTATAAGAGAAACATGCATTGTTTTTTCTAAGGCAAGGAATTGACAGTTGGTCAGCACCCTGCAAGCAAAGTGTCCGTGACAGGTAGGAAGGTTTAAGACGTTCCCCAAGATACTGTGGAGCGAAGCCATTGAGAGACTTATAAGTCAGAAGGAGTCTCTGAAGGAGTTTTGAACTGGTAACCAGTGTAAAGATGAGGAAATAATATGGGCTAATATGTTTAAATTCTCTAGCCCCAGTGAGCACTCTAGCAGCTGCATTCCGAACTAGTCTAAGTTTATTTAATAATGATTTGCTAAACTTCCAACCAGAAGGGCAGTACAGTAATCCAATCTTGATGTTATAAATGCATGCACCAGCTTCTCAGCATCATGTAAAGAGAGTACATTCCGCAGTCTGGTAATATGACATAGATAGAAGAATGGAGCAAATGTGTGCTTCAAATGAGAGGAGCTGAAAACAACCTCTAGGGTGTTTTTTTTTTACAGTGGTTGGTAATGACTGAGATTTACAGCAGTATTTACAGCACTATTGGCATTTTTGCATTTATCAACATTGGGACCTAAAAGTAAAACCTCGGTTTTATCAAGATTGAGTTGTGGATCATCCTGTTTCTTTATTTTATTAAGACAAATGCCATTGTTTGGTTTAGCTAATAAATAAAGCTAAGTGTCATCAGCGTATCAATGAAAGTCAAGTCTGAAAATACTGTGCTTATGAATCATTTACCCAACGGCAGATGTTTTGGGTGTTGAATGGGTCTTGGAAAGACAGCTTCGTTAACACTGTTATAACATGTGGCTCTAATGCGTCTCAGATCACCTGCTGAAATGGTTTGAGTGATCAGATTTGTGTCTAGGGAATGTTTACACTTACATTTTTATGTGGCTTAATGTGTCCTAAAATGATGTGACCTTACGCAGATGTAATCCTGTAATAAATGTCTGTAATAAATACAGTGAATGTACTGTTAATACAATTTCATATTCCTGTTCACATCAGCTGATGTCAAAAGCTCATGTATTCTCAGAGCCAGTGAAAATATCTGCTGTTCACAAACCTCAGGGTTACTTTCCTCCTTCTCTCAGGTGTAGCTCGTGATTGGCTGTTTGGGGCGGAAGGGGGCGGCCCGGGAGGGCGGAGGGCAGAAAGCTGCACTGACCGCAGCGCGAACATGGCATTAGCGCATGCTGGGTGGAAACTGAGAGGCGGCAGAAACATGCGCTCGGACTTGGAGCTCACTCTACTCTCCTCCATCGCGCACAGCACTGCTTTCCTGTTGGTTGAGGGATGGATTCAGGAACCTGGAGTGAGCGTGCATTTGGAGTCAGTGATACGCCAGTGAAAATGTCCTGAACGTGCTGTAAGACGCGACAAGTTTCACTCACTGCTTCCAGGAGCGCGTTTGGAGAGGATCCCTGAAAGCGCACCGTTAAGCTGGAGCACGGCTTATTCAGGGCTCTGCTGGGGACATGGCTTTCATGCACTTTGTGCCAAACAGGAGGATTTGCACACCGACCTTCGTAGCACTAGCTCTTATTTTCAGTCTGGGATGCCACAAGGTGAGCAAAAGCCTAAAGTGACCACTGAAAGTCTGCCCATCACAGTCCTTACGCATCCTTACGCTCGTGCATGTTTTCTTGTTTTAACCCCCTAGAGCACACAGCTGAGCTCTCCAGCCCCCAAAGCTCATCAAGATGACAGGGCTGCATCCTCATTGCTGGAGTCCCTCCGTTTACCTTCCAACACAGGTAAGAGTTCATTAGACCCCCCCACCTAAATCCGGTCTGATGGACAGCAGCACCACCGTAGCTTAGCGGCGCAATCTCGTACTGTTATAATTAGCCAGGAAAACACGTCCATTCTCGGGTTTCAAAGCATGCCAGGTTTGCACGCAGTGTTGGAGTGCTAAATGCTTGAATGGGATCTGAGCACTGAGAAAAGTGCGCTAGCAGTGAGGTGTAAGACCAGCAGGGGGCGCTGGAGAACTGAGCGCAACAGTAAAAGCGTGAGAAAAAAGCTGATGCTAGGTAGAGCAGCCCAAACCCATCATCTGGTAAAAGTCTCATTACTGCAATTAAAATAACAACTTCAGCCAAAAAAAAAATAATTAAGGTAGTTCCCACCTTATTACCTGATCTTAAACCTCCCTCAAGCACAGAGTTACCTGTAGTGAGTAGTTTAACTGACTACAGGTAAAAAGAGAGAACAACTAGGGAGAATCAGATGATTCAGGAAGAGATACTGGAAGGTCAGTGAACTGTGAATTAGGTACTTTTTACTCAGTAGATGTTTGTAATGAAGGTACAAGAAGGTATTTTAACATTGCAACACTCTTGTCTTTTCCTGCATTAATTTAGTTATTAAGCTAAAAAGACACGCTCTGAATTCTGCATGGAACACTGCAGTAATTAGGCTTTTTAAAATACTGTGCTGTTGGAATCCTGTGTGAGTTATTAAGCCAAACAATTACAACTTAAAAAGACCCCTGACACTTTGATAGACTTGAATGCAAAAAGGATTGGAGGGGTGAGATAATGGAATTCCCTTTCATCCCCCCCCCCCCCCCCCACCACCCCCTTCAAATGGAGGCCTGTTTGTAGTCAAGATAAGTGAAAACTTTATTAACCTTCCTTGTCATCCTGGCTATGCACAGCAGTCTATAGACCTGCAGTGAAAACCCTGCATCCAGCAGGCCTGGCACAGGAAATTATTCGACTTACTTAAATTATTAGATTATTATATATATATATATATTATTCAATATTTATTTATTTTTTTTTTTTTTTGGTGTGTATATATTTTTTTCTCTTTTACGCATAAACTAAAGTGAGAGATGCACTAAACCAATACAACATAATGAAATAAACACCCCTCACAAAAGGGAACCAGGCTTCCTTGTACTTATTAAGGTTCCTTCAGCGGTTAGAAAAAGTCTTTAATCTGTTGAGAATTTCTCTCCTTTTTTCTGCACACACACACACATACACACACACACACACACACAGACAGAAACGCACACACACACAGCCTGTAGATTGGCATGCACTCAACTGTGAACAAAGACAGACACTTCAAGAAGCTCTCCATCAAAGGCTCTAAATTGCTGTGTACTGCCTGACAGTATTGGGCTAGGGAACTGTATGGTTCACGTATGTGGTCGAGAGAGAGAGAGTAGGAGGGCGAGAAAGAGAGAGAAAGAAGGGACGAAAGAGGAGGGTGATGAAAACATGAACATTGTGAGGACATTTGACTGCGGAGGGTTAGGTGTAGCACAACAGCATTTAAATGCACTCATGCAGAAGAGCATGGAAATACCCCATAAAGGCAGCAATACACAATAGTGTATGTGTGTATGTGTATGTACCTATGTGTGTGTGAGTTTCACAGTAATGGACAGTTGGTTCTGTCTGTTAAAGCATTGGAAGTTGAGCTTAGCAGACCACCTTACAGATGCACAGATGAGGGGTCACCACAGGTCAACTGTACCTAATTCATGGACTGATGAAAAGTAACATGCACTGTACTTTCCTGGCCTCTGCATCCAGTGTTGCTGTGTGTTGTTCTTGCAAATAACTATGCATGGATTTCTACATGATAAACTGCAGTCAGACAGTTGTGTAAATGAAATGATGGTCTCTGAATGAACTTTGTAAACCTGCAGGAGAGGGTGGGGAAACACACTTAAATATTGTTCCTGGGTTGTGCATCATTATTGGCTATGACTTGACATTGTTCATCTCTCTGAGGAGGACAATATAGTCTTTTGATTTTACATGTTGTTGTAAATGGTAATGATGCTGTGTATGGACTGACTACAGCCAGTGACTGATGTCTGCTGATGCAGTAAAGAGTTCTGAAGTCTTATGTATGAATTCAGCTTCTAGCGTCCAGTACATTTCAGGGCAACCATTACATGCTTGGCTTAGCAAATTAGATGGCGTAATGCATCACAGCACTTGCTTGCAATTATTTCATTAAAATATATCTGTTCACTCCCATGTATTGTTAACACTTTAATGCTGAGGCACAAAAAGTTACTTTTTTAGCCACATACACTATTTGTCCAAATATTTTTGTATTTCCCTTCTAATGAATGCATAATGCAGCTACATTAAGTTAGACGCATTGCTGACACAGGTGAGCAAATGCTCACATGCAGCTTGTCTAGTCCGTGTAGAGAAAAGTATTGCCAAGAGAATAAAAAACTCTCTGGAGCAGATAAACATGAACCTATTGGCACCATGCCTAATGCCGGGCGTGGGCTAGAGGGATATAAAAAAGCCCCTCAGCATTGAGCTGTGGAGCAGTGGAGCTGTGTTTTCTGGAATGATGATGGTGCTCCATCCAATACTTTTGGGATGAGTTCGGAGTTGGAAATGAGGTGGGGTGGTGATCATCCAACATCCTGACCTCACTAATGCTCTTGTCACGGAACACAATAAAATTCTCACGACAATGCTCCCAAATGTAGTAGAAAGTCTTCCCTGGATAGTAGAGAGTAGATTTTTTTAAAAATACGCTTCATTTCAGAAGAAACAGTGAATGAGCAGGTGTCCCAATACTTCTGTCCATATAGTGTATTGTCATTAAATAACACATTCCTTTTTTCTCATTATCTTGACGTGTACATCTAACAAGGCATTTATGTGATTGAGTGAGTGTATTACAGAGGATACAGTAAGTATGGTTATGGGTAACTTATGGCTGCATCTACAAATACAGTCCTAGGCCAAAGTACGCTGACTCAGCATTACCCAGCGACTGCCAACCCACCCTGTGTAACTCTTATCTTAGTTAGCTCAGTGTTTTTCTGCCTGGTTGCTCTTTGTTAGAACCCCCTACTGTGTATCTCCACCTTGCCGGTGGAACAAGGTGGCGTTTGAGACTGTAGACTGTAGTTAGAGACAGTAGCTCATCTATTGGTCTACAGCGTATTGTTGACAGTGAGTGTCTGGTGGTGTAGGACCTGTGTTACTTCATTCATAATCAGTGCACATTCTACCTTCACTCTTTGTTTCTTTTGTAGAGTATGAGATTGTGGCTCCATATGAGGTGGACCATGAAGGCCAGTACATTTCCCACGCTGTGGCTCACCACCATCGCAGGAGACGTTCGTTAGATGGTCAGGGGACTGACCTCACCGCTGTGGCCCACTTTAGGCTCCATGGTCTGGGCCAAGAGTTCCACCTGGAGCTGCTTCCCACCAGCAATCTGATTGCATCCGGGTTTACAGTGCAAATTCTGGGCAGGAATGGCACCAGGAGTCTCCAGCCATTGGCAGAAGATGATTTTTGCTTCTACCAAGGGTCACTCAGGTCAATGGCCAACTCTTCTGTGGCCTTGTCAACATGTGCAGGGATGGTGAGTGGATTATGTGAACTATTAGACAGTGTTTCCTAGACCAGTGTGCCGTACTGTACAGTACAGCCCCCCCCCATCCACTTTATTAGAACCCCCTACCTTATACTTTCACTCACTGACCACTTTGGTAGTGTGCTGACATGAATGTATGAGGCCCAACTGTGTTGCTGGGGTTTTTGCACAGGTCAGTGCCACAGGTCAGTGTTCCACCACAACAAATATCCAGTCAGGATCAACTCAGGGGTCTGAAATGGACCATTAATGAAGCGCTAGAGGATGACTAACACAAACTGGAGGTGGAGCCACATAGGTAGAGATGCCTAATCAAGGCATGTGATTGTGGTCGAGTAAGATAAGGAACTATGTGATTTTGCCAAAAATAAATAAATAAATGTAAGATATTAAAAAACAAACCACAGGTATCATCAGTTAACAACATCAAGTTATGATTGTGCAGTCTTGTCATTTCTTCAGCTGAATAATGATACAAATCAGCAGTTGGGTAATAGATGGGAATACTCAGACACTTAGTCACAGTTCAGTTCTCTGCCAAGTACAAAACTGATTGGGAACATCACAGAACATGGACATTAATTAATGTTGTTTATTTAAATACAGATATTTCCTCACTCAAATTAATTACATCCAGTCTGTGTGAAGCAAATCCAATAATTGCTTTTGATTATTAAAATAGTTGTGGCCTTTTATAATGCACAAAAACAGTTATTAGCAGCTGTTTTAAATACTAGAGATGGGCAGTTTGAGAGATCATAATCATACAGGGGCATTGTGTTCTCATGCAGTGTCCTTTTTTGTTGAACAGCCAAATTGTTAATCTTTACTGCTCTCATTCCTGACTCTCAGAGTTTGTCCCATGCTGGATGCCCACTTAGACCCCTGGCAGAGTCCTCCTCCATTCAGGCCATTGCCCTCCAGGGGATCTGCTCCATTCTTGGGAGAGTGGGAATTCTCAGGCACAGAAAAAAACGCTTGTCTGCAGCTCTTGGCGAAAAAAAAAATGTTTACAGAAATCAGTAGGGGGCTAATTAAAGGATCTGTTTGGCAAAAAATACACAGTGTCCCCTTTACCCCAAATGTAAGTCAATCAGCCAAGACATTTACTGTCCAAAGTTTGCTTCTTTAGTTTTATATTGGAGCTACTAGACTAATATAGCTAGCACGTAATGGAAGTCTATGCTCGTCTTAAACAACACTGAGTTGTTAAGTAATCTCAAACTGATACTGTGTGATATGCTATGTGCTCTATAAAAATTAGAACAGTATGCAGTATTCCTCAGAACAATGGTGCCAACCTGAGTCTTGTAGTCTGTAGCTTTGTCCATTTATGTGTGCCTGGTAATGAAAGGAAAATGTGCAGTATGGTTCTCACAGTATATCAGGACATAAAAAATGTGCTATATGAATATATGTTGTTGGCCTTGGCATCGGATTGAGCCAAATTCCAACATGGCGGAGACCCACACTGGGAATTAAAGGACCAAAATGGGAGAGTGTAAAAAGTGAAATGAATTTCAACAGTGGCAAATTGGTCCCGGGAAAACTTTCCCTTTCCCCCTGTTAGGCGGCGGTCTGGTCCGCTGGGTCTCGCGGCTCATTGGCCCCTCCGCACACAGTTCCCAGTCAGGGGCTGAGAGAGTGCAGCCACTGGAGCTTCAATTCTCATGACTTTGTCCCAACCAGGCTGATCTTTATTCTCCCCTGTAGATCAGAGAGATCTGTCTGCCTGCAGAGAAAAATCCCTTTAAACCAGTGACTCACTAGCCCACATAAATTTAGGTCAGGGAACAGCAGAGTTTCTTACTGGAAAAACAGAGACTCCATTTATAGTCCAAAATATGGTTTCGAGTGTCCCTCCTAGTCCTTGACAAGCAATGTTTATCATGTTCGCATAATTAAGAGTTTATTAAGATGTTTTTTGCAGTTCTTAATTTGTTTTGGATGGAGCTTATGGTGGAGGAGATGATTAAAAACCCAGCAGGGAGAGGAACAGCACATACAGGCCTGCTCCAAGGATTTCCTATAATTCTTCGAGCTTTCCCTGTCGTCCATAATGTTGTATAACATTGTTATTTTTGTATGCCTTTGAAAAACCAAACATGAGTCTGTTTTTCGGTTTCATCCAAAGCCATCATGTTTGACCACCACTTAGCATTTTGAGTAAGCACTACAAATCAGACCAAAAGCAGTAGGGTTATTTGGAGCTCTTGCCTAAGCCCCTTGAATTCTCTGAGCCAGCACATACTGAGCATGCACCTCTGTTTCTGTTGGTTTGCAATTGATCATATAGTTGAACAATCAACTTGTTTTCACTTTCAACTGTTGCAGTAATCCACATTTAATTGGGATTAATTACATTATTTTGGGATTTCAAAAAATTTGAGAAACAGTTATTTTTCCATTTATTACCAGTGCACTCTGTTATAGCTATATAAGTGTTATATACACCAATACATACATATATATACAGGGTCAAAGCATCTCCAAAACATCTGGCAAGTCTTGTAGGGTTTTTTTGGTATGCAGTGGTCAGCACCTACCAAAATAGTTCAAGAAAGGTCAACCAGTGAACTGGCGACAGGATCAGGGGCACCTAAGGCCCATTGATGTGATCCATGGAGGCCCCACCATGACTTAAAGGATCCGCTGCCAATCTCTTGGTGCCAGATATCACTGGACTCCATGCCTCGAATGCTCAGATCTGGTGTGTTTGTGGTGTGTGTGTGGGGACTATATTTTATACCCAGTCAATTAGGAGCATTTTTATTGGTCCATTCATCATGACGTTTTGACACAGTACAGCTACTATATAAATATTATATAAATCATTTATACAGCTAATAGTTCTGCAGTTATGCAGTTGTAGCGTCCCATTTTTGCTGTCGTTCATACAGCTTGTGGATTCTTGTTACAGCGAAGGCTCTCGAGGAGACTGAAAGTCATGGGTCCTTGTTTTTAAATACTGCGTTTAATTTTGACTTTCTACTGGGAAGTTTGGCCAGTGGAACCTGTGGTTAAAAGAGCCAGGAGGTGGTGAGTGGACTATTCAGTTGGCACAGATTTGCAGATTCTGTTATAGCAATGGTTTTAGTTTTGATCTACAGATGATTCAAAGGGGCAAACTAGGAAAAGAGTTTAGCTGATTGAATCAATTTATTTTTGTAAGTAAAGTGGATATTTTACTATAATTTGAAATTGAAGAATAATTAACAGTATGCATACATTTTTTACATTTTTACAATTTTTTTTACAAATTTTACAATTTTTTTTACAATTACATTTTTGCATTGACACAAACAGACAAAGGCCTGAAGCAGACTTAAACCTGTCAGAATGACAGTAATATAAATACATTTCAATGTGTAGCTATTCAAATGATTGTGTGATGTAATGTGAATTGAGAACTGCAAAACAACAGTAATAGCTGTGGACTTCTAAGGGCTTAGCCAAGGAAAGCAGTTTCCATGAAAGAAAATATTAATCAGAAAAGCCTGTGAGCTTGTCAAAACTTCACATTTGCCACAACAAGACTTGGAAGAAAGCCAGATGAAGTGCATGAATCAGACAAAATGGAAATGAACTTGTCGCAGCCCGCGAAGGGTTTTTGCTAGCGCTGACACACACCCCCACTTTAAAATCACTTACTGCAGATAAATTACAAGTGCTGAAGGATGTGACACTTCAAATCCGGGTTCATGCACGCATCACTAGTGCTTCTTCAGTCAGCTGATAGGGTGATGACGGGGGGGGTTGCTGATTTTCAGTCAGAAACAAAAACCTTGGTGATCCAGATCAGAAGTGGGTAACTGACGTGAATGACTGTCACAGTGTTGCTGTTCGTGTGATGAGTCTGGGACTAACTCAGATCTGGCAGCTGCACGCCGTCATCGTCTTCAGCTGGAGATGATTAGGAGCTCAGCCATGCACATTCGTTTGTTAACTCTGTCTCTTCCAGGGCCAAGCACTGTGTCAAGTTGTGCCATGTTTTAAAGTCTGTGCATAAATTTGCTCCGAATGACTGCAAGGGCGCTTGGCAGGGTCTTGGCGAAGCTGGCGTGGGTCTGATGACAGTAGGGAGTTTGTCGTAAAGAAATAGAGTCTTGGGCCGGGGTCTGCAGAACAAGGAGTGGGCGACTTCATGAGCCTTGGCCGGCGAGCGTGTTACAAAAGGGTTCTTGTGGCAGCCGTGAAGCCAGTCGCTTTATGTGGGTGCACTTGTATTTGTAACCTTGTGAGGACCATGATAGAATTAGGGTTAGGTTTATGCCTTGGCTTGAGATTATTGTTGGGGTAGGAGTAAATGTTACATTCAGGGTCAGATAATTAGTGGAATGTTAGTTAAAAGTGAGCAGTGGGCCATCAGTAATCAGCACTACTCGGAAATACCTTCTAAAAGAAATTGGTTTGGTCACCTATTTGTTTAGTAATACAAGTGCACATGTATCTGTGTGGGTCTATGTCTGCATGTGTGTATGTGTGTGTGTGTGTGTTTGTGTGTAGCAGTTAAAAGATACAATGCTCAAGTTTAGAGGTGGCTCATTGGGAATGTCAATTGGGAGCGTCATTGCGAATGCCAGTCTGGGCTCAAAAGGGCTCCATGGCATGAAAACAACCGGGAACAAAGTCCCCTGTGAAGTGTCTGCATAAGACTTCACCTTGGCTAACAGTGGGCTAATTGTGAGTGATGTCACTTGTGAACTTTAGTGGAAAACCCACCAATGAATGGTAACTGAATCCTATTCTTTCCTGCACCATAATGGGAATTGAGAGAGAAGGATAAAAACAGTTAAATATTATGGGCAATAGTTTAGTCTGGACAAGAAAGAGTTCTAAGCACCTTTAACATCATTAGTACATGAACTGCGGCCTGGACATGACTGGAGAAAACACTGGAGGGTCATGAAGGAAATGCTCTGTGATGGGAGAAAAGACTATAGCGCTACAGAGCGCAGTTTTGTGGTTTTAACAAGGACATGCCTGATTGTGGCCAGCAAATTGCAGGAAGTGTTTGGTTATGATGTAATCTTATGTCGCGTTCACTCAGGTTTCAGGCTGTCTGTGCTGGAGCTTGTGAAGCATGGTGAGAAACATGCTGGGCTTTGGTCACAAAGCCTGCATTTCAGAACTGCATTAAGAATGGTCGCTGCCACAGTTCCGAACATTTCATTTCTTTTTTTAATTTTGCATTGGACATTTTCACTGAACATTTCTCAAATTGTTTTGAGTAATTGCAAACAGATCTGTCTATATAGTTTCTGACATTGTATGACATACTGCAGGATGATGTGGTGTTTATTTTCTTATTTTGTTATCAAGTGTCAACCAGAGGAGGCAGGACTCTCTTTTGAACCTTGGTTCCTCTCTGGGTTTCACCAGGGGCTTGGATCCAGTCTACAGTAAACCTGCTTTATAATGATGACCATTGCAAAATATGGACTGAAGTATTGGGACACCTACACATTACACCTACAGGGGCATTTATGACATTCCATTCTAAACCCCTAGGCTATAATATGGAGTTGCTCCCCCTTTGCAGCTATGATAGCAGGTTTGGTGCTCTGCAGTTCTTGAGTCAGCAGAGCGGTGGTGAGTTATATGCATTATGCGCTTCAGCACTCGGCAACCCCGCTCTGTAACTTTACGTGGTCTTCCACTTCATTGCTGAGGTGCTGTGGTTCCTAAACACTTCTACTTTTTAATAATACCACTCACTGTTGATGGTGGATAATCTAGGAGGGAGGACATTTCACCAACTGACTTGTGTTCAACTGACGAAATTCAGTTTATAAAAACACACTGCATGGTCCCAACAGGTCTTCGGATAACAAGAAAAAATTCTGCATCCAAAAAATATATATTAATATCATGTATTAAAAGACATGGTTGTGACTAAAATGGGTTGATTGAATTATTGACTAACATATTTATGATAAACACAAAAGCTCAGCATAGCTTGATTTAAACAGAGGAAAATCACTATGAAAGCAAAGCTGGTGGAGCAGCCAGGTGATGACTAACCCCTGGCTGTAAGGCAGCAAGATTTAAAGAATGTCAGAGTATAGTGCCTTACATAAGGCTTCTCACACTGCATATGTGTGGCAAACTCCTTTCTAATGTCTGGGGATGGCCTCCAAATTTGGTGGAAGGTACTGTGCCTTTCATCTGGCTTCACGACTCACTATAGCTTAATCCTAGCAAGCATAGGCAGTTGTTGGCAGCTCAAGTGATGTAATGCTGCTAAAAAAGCAACGTCATCATCTCTCATAAACAGCCCAGCTAGCCTCTCTTTTCGTGGGCTGTATTGAATTGCACTGTTCTCACTTTCACTTCAGTTCTGAATTCAGTTTCATTTGCATCAAAACTCCACAGCTCAGGTTAAGCTCTGTGCTAACTGTGAGTAGAGGTGTCTCAGATTGGTCCACAGATTCGATACAAGGTATCATAACGTTTAATTTTGTCTGACTGGCTTCACGACTCATTACATTTTAACTGCATGTGTTTCATCATAGGAAGTTAGGCAGCCGTTAGCGGCTCAAGTGATGTAATGCTATTAAAACAGTAACGTCTCTCAAATAGCCAAGCTACCGTGATATCTTTTTTTACAGCCTGGGTTGAATTACTCCACTCTTGCCTACACTTCAGTCCTGTAGAAATTTGAGTTCATTTGCATCATAACTCTACTGTCCACTGTGCGGAGGATGGGTTTTCGAAAGGTTTCCCTTAGCTCGACTATTAGATGATTGGACCTGTATATGCAGAAATCTAACATGCATCAGTTTCATCTATACAAATGAAACTGAAGATTTACCTCTAACTCTAACTCTAATTTACCTCTAACCTCTACCTCTTGGTAGGTCATGTTTGGATCTGCCCCATACTGCTGGAGGGCAGCTTAGATGATCGTTGCAGTTTTTACAACTGCTATTTACACCTCGTAGCTCTTGGCGTGTAATTTGATGATGGGTATCTACAGACATTTGTTTTTGGCCAAGGCCGCTGTGGGACTGCAGAAAGGAAATGCTGATTTGTGGAGGGTAACTACCAGTGTTAGTAAGAGGGATAAAAATCTGTACTCTTGTAGAAGTGCTGATGTCTTGAAGACAGACCACTTGAGAAAGAAAAAACAGTCCTCTTAGAAACTACTTAAGTACTAAGTACTTTTTTCTTGGCTAGCCTCGTTGATTATCTGAAGTCCATGAATGGGACAGCAAAAAGTTCAGACTGACCATTTAGATACAGCTAATTTGACATTGATGATAAAATTATAAGGATTGGTAAATGTCAAATCATTGGCTTGGTTTAAAAGCCGAATTAATTAGAAAGTTACATGAAGGCTACGTTGCACAGCAGGTAAAAGCGGCCCAAATTTGTCAACCCCAAAATGTCAAATGTGATACAGGTGTGTTATCTGTGTGGCAATGTAAATGGCAAAAGTTTTATTTCCGGTAACTTTGGGTCACTTTCATATGTAGTATTGAAATCCGATACGCGCCAATGTGACTCAGTCTGAACAGCCAGATCGGAATTCATGCGACTCAACGCTGAGGAGAAGGGAAAATGAATGACAGCAGTGAAAGAGGTTTTCAGTGGCGGGATAGCGAGTTAACAGATCTCATAAATATTTAGAGCGATCTCTGTTCTCTGTTCAAACTAAATTAGAAGGCAAGTATCACAACCACCACTTCGTGTTAGATTTGATTTCTAATGAAATGGTGGAACACGGCCTCAGGAGGACATGGCTGCAGCGTCAAAGGGAAATGAAAAGAAACCAAGGATCTGTCAGTGGATGTGACACTGGAACAAACTAAGCAAATTTACATGGTAGTTTGATTAAGCAAGAACATGGTCCACATTGTTACACACTAGACCTTACGGGTTAGCCCAGTATCTCTTGTTTTGCATCTCACTCACTAAAAGCATGGAGAAGCAATGCTCTAAAGAAATGTCGACCTCGGACCGCCGGTCTGATAGGGTTAATGCAGCTGTCATAACATTCACCTTCAGGACAGATTCACTGTGTGAGTCATTGGTTATCTTACACAAGAGAGCATAAGTGCCTATGGATATATGATCATAAACCCCCGAAGAGTTTCAACTGTTGTGTCTTTCAATTTTCAGAGTTCACAGAAAAAAAAGACCCACCCGCTGGAAAGGCCAAAAGATCAGGGGCAGGGAATTCAAACAAAAGTCGGCCGCAATTTGGGGTTTAACTGTAAAAGAGAAAAACACCAGTGCTGCATAGTAAACAACAGGTCAGTGTTTGGAATAACCTCACTAAGCTTGCTTACAGAAAACCGTAGTGCATTTGGGTCAGCAGACTCTTGTTCTGTATTGCAGTGGCCCCAATAATGTGTCCTAGTGTTTCTGCAATGCTTTACAGTCCACTGCCAAACCTCAGAGTCTTTATCAGGTTGATAGAAAGGCTTTAGAAGACACACAGAATCTCAAATCAATGCTTTTTGGTAAAATTTTGACTATGGCCCAGACTCATAAAATGCAGAGTCAAATGCACCATTACTCATTTTATGGATTTCATATGCCTCCAAACAAAATGAGCCTGAGTGATGGTTTATTTCTCAGTAAGAAGCCAGTGTGGACTGAATTACCTTTCCTGTGATGTTTTCAGACGTGTTTAGCCACACATGCAAATCATCACCATATTGCACCATATATGCAGTTACACTCTTTTAATAGGTTCATTTTGATTAAGCATGGTGAAGAAGATGACTGTCTTGGGAAAGATTTCAGAGTGCATAAATACGCAATTCAGTACTGAGTATTTTACAACAGCTTTAGCATGAATCAGCTGAAATATAAATGAATATATATGTAGATTAATCATAATAATAAGAATACCAAAAGTCATTGCAAAAAGCTTTGGAAAAAAAGGAGTTATCCAAGAGGTATTTAGTAAAAGCAATAGGTGGATATAGAACAGTAGAAAAGTAAAAGAACTATTAAAATGTAAACAGTTCTTTGGCTGCTTAAACAGCTTTTTTTTTGTAGAAAGAGAAACTTTGATGGTCCCTTTAACCCTATAAAGGCCTCCAGCAGGCCGAAAGTGTTATTACACACTTTTATTACTAAAGACTGACCCCACCAGTTTGTACAGAAGTCCATGGACAAAATGGTTGCATATATTCACTATTCCACTACTGTAGTTTTGCCAGTGCAACTAATGCGATTAACCTAATGATTTTTCCATTTAGTTGATTAATCATATCAAAAATAAAGTAATGAATACTTTATTGATTATTTTGAGGGGGTTCTATAGTGTGTGTTTGCGTGCTCAATTAAAATAATTAACCATAATAATAAAAGAAAATTCTCTGAACAACATTTCTCTGAATATTTCATAATTTCTTTAATCTTCTTTTAAAAACACATAGTATTTCACTTCAGGACATTATTCTGCAACAGGATATACCTTGAAGTTAACAGGTAAATGTTTCTGTTTTATGTCATAGCTACCCTCTACCTGAAATGGAGTATGAATATTTTTACTTATACTAAACCTCCAACTTAAAATGGTTTTAACTTGGAATAAATTAATCTCTGGGGTAATATGTAGTTAAGCTAATGGCTAATATTTTTGTGCATAGGTGAGTTTTTATTGCCCTATTTTTACTTTGTAATGTGCAGTTTGGGACACAGCCATTGTTTTCAGTGGACGCAGTTATCCCTGTGGCGCATTGACACACACTATGCAAATCATAATTTTTCCATAATATATGACACCAATTATGACGCCCTAGTCCAAACCTACTGTTACTATTAAGCCAAAGAACTGTCCGTGGCAGTATGTTGAACCTTTTTACTAAGAGCATAGGCCACGTCTTTTCCTTCATTAGAAACTGTTGATGTTGATGGCCCTAACTGAGAGTTTCAAATTGGTGAAATTTACAATGTTTAAAATTTCTTCTGCAAATTCATGTGTTCTACATTAAAAGTCTGACAGGGTGGGTTTCTGTAATTTTAGTGGGCTGGTCTAGACACAAAGTCTGGGGTTGAATTTTGCTCCCAATCCAGCCCTGACACATACAATATGACATATAATCAGAAGATTCAGCTTCTCAGACTAAGGCACTACTCAATCCATGCTGCTTGCCATCAGCAGCTGGAGTCTGAGCAACTTCCTTGTCCTTGATAGGACGTCCTTGTCCTCACATCATTATTATTGTGATGTTGGTCAGCACAGGTGTCTGTTAGCTGTTGCATTGGTGCCGGGGAGCCACTCTTTCCTCCGAGCGATGCTGGCTACCTAGTGGTGCTGCATCAGCAGCAGTTCGAAAAGAGGTGGTGACTGGCTTCACATTTGAAGGAGGATACATGCTAGTTTTTACCCTCCTAGTGTTCGGGGCACTGGTAGTGATAGGGAGACATATTTGTCTTTCTCACTGACAAAAGCTATGGATGATTTAGAGTGGATGCTGTGAACATGTTGGCAGCCATACCTTTTTATCAATGAGGTCAGTGAGAAAGACTAAAGTACACAGAACATCATAAGAAGAACTGGCCTTTTGTATTCCATATTCCATGCTGATGTGATATTTGATTAGCGATAGTATAGAAATTATGTAGTTGCTATGATTACTTGAGTTCATTGTTGTGCGTCCCACATGTTGCCCTACACCCCACAATGTCTCTCCATGTTTTCTCATTCTCATTCTATATTGCATCACTGAGATGTTCTTCTAAGCAAAGGTTGCCTTGGGCTGCTATTGACAAAAACTTGGACCAGATGTACTGCTCGATACACAGCAAGACACGGAAGGGCCGTGACATAAAAGTGAATTTTCAGAATTGGCTTTGAGAGGATTAGTTTTGACAAAGACTCTGGGACCCACCCAGACTCAAGGCCTGGGGACAGCGCCTGGCCCCAATCACGTGGAGCTGCCAGTCACGCTTCTGCTTCTGCCTGAGCTGTGGTCCAAAAGGCTCAGCACTCCTCAGCGGCGCTTCTGTAGAGCGGCCCGCCTAATCTGCACAAGGAAAGAAGCGTGGTGTCAAGAGCTTTGGCGTTTTTGGGCCTGAACAATCAGGTAATTGGACCTCTTTGAAGTCCTGGCTGTGTTGTAGAAGATCAAAAGCCCAGCTGTTTGACCCTCTTGCTTTGGGCTTTTTTGCTGATCATGTGTGCTCCCTGATCAACATTCTTCATTAATCTGCTTAAACCTGTTAATGATATCAAAGTTATCAAAGTGGCTAATCGACTGTGGTCCAGTCAGCCAAGTGATTCTTGAAATTCGAAAGGTTCCTCATGGAGGTTTCCCTTTGATGAGCTATTTGCGGGTGCCTCCATAAAATTTACTACCAATGCCGGTTCCTTTTCAGCCTCATAAAATCATCGACTCGGAGCAACACGAATGTGCTGCCAAGGACTTAAAATTGAGTTTAATGGATGTGATCTAAAGTGGCAAGCCATGGATAAACGATTTACACACACTGACTCAGCCAGCCAAACATTTTTGACTGACTGACTTCACAGTAATGTGATAGATAGGTCATATTTTGTCCAACTCTTCTGTATTTTATTTATTTTCTGTATTTTACACCTTAAAATAACTAATTTAAAGCAACATTATATAGCATTTTGGTCACAAAATAACAGCTTCAAAATCATTGTAACGCTCCACTGACCTGCAATAGGTAGAGAACTACCTAATCAGAATGCATATTTGTATAAAATACTTAGAATTACTGTTTATTGCCTTAGTCCACATGCTCCTTTCACTTTCTTTAAGTAACAGTTTTATATCTCTTATTGTGCCTAGAAATGCATGTAAGTGTGTCCTTCTTGCTTCTTGAGGACTTCCAGGAGCAAGTTATACCAATTCTTGCATAATGTTGCTTTAATCTAAACATTAAACGTAATAGTGATTCAACAATTGAAAAGTAATTACGTTACAATTACAAGTGCAATTCTGTGTACCTATTTACCACTGTCTGTGCTACTTCCTCTTCATATACAACCTAGTTAGTTTCATTCCTTCCGGAAAAAAAAAAAACATTAACTTGTTTCATGTACACATCTGTGATTTTGCTTGTATGACTAGCATGACCGCATAGGTGTGACACAGTGTTGGGGATTGGCACAAGCCTGCAGCCTGTCAGATTCTGCTCTGATCTGTGCCTCAGTAAAATCGTGTTAGATGTAAGTGTCGTTTAGAGCTTACTAAAGCTGGCATGAAGGTGGCATGGCATTGACAGTAGTCATAAAATAGCAGGTACACTTTTCATAGAGCTCATCACATCAGTTAGTGTGAAGTCTGATTTATTGTGCAAAGATTCATGTGCTTTTTTTGACTTGCAAAAGCAAAGGCTATACAGGACAATTGAGGAGTTTGAGGAGCAATTGAGGAAGAAGGTAATAGGAGTACACTGGCAGGCAAAAGTTTAATGTCTGCTAACAGTGCTCAGACGTAGGTATAGTTTTACCCCAGTTATGGTTGATTGTGGCTTCATTAGTTTGCTAGCATTATTCAGTATAGAGCATCATCCAGTCTCGGATGAGTAGCAGCCATTCATCTGGCAGGACAAATCAAACCTGCCTCAGTCCCATCTGCTTTGAGGAAGTAGCACTGTAGAAGTGCTATAGTTTTTGTGAAACGGCACTGTTCCAACAATAAAATGTCAGTGCTGACTTAGTGTACCTCAGCCAGCCAAACCAAATCACAATAACATACCCACACACATAGAAATCTGCATGCTCACTAAACATGAACAATCACACACACACACACACCACCTTCTCATTTGCTGTTGTGACTGGAACGTGGACCTCACACACTGATGGCGTTGTGCTTGCCTACGTGGCTTTGCTGGTTTTCTTCAACACACACACTCTTGTTTATAGACTGTGTGTGCTGATCCCGCTGTTGTAAGAGCTTTTTTAATCATCATATGATAAATATATGATGCTAAAAATTGCTCTGCTTGGACTCAGCCCCAGATTGTCTTTGTTTTAAAACAAAAAGCAGGACATTTGCATTGCATTTTACAGGCCATTGTGTGCGACTGCTTTGCGGCTGATAATGAAAAAGAATAATTGGACCCATATTATGTTCAGAGTACTTTTTTTAGAAAGCAGAAAAGCTGTCATGAGCACATTAACGGTCCAAGAGTAGAAGACTGGGGTCAGTGGAGTTCTTCCTCTGACCTCGCCTGCCCCTCAGCTGGGGGTGTGCAGAGATCTTGGGAACCAAAAACCGACACAGATCCAAAAAGGATGATTTCATCCTTTTGTTTATAAACAATGCAAAACATAAACAAACTGTTCAGCGCTTTCGAATATGGCTCCTCATCCATCACTGCGAGTTTTTGCTTTTTAGAGCTTTCGTTTTCCCCATCCCTGCTCAGTGTCCATACCCTCCTGGTTTGTTTATGTATCTGAATTCCTGAAGCATAATTAAAAGTGCTTAATTAAACTGAAGGAATGCTTTTCTTCAGCCCCTTCTTTCTGCTTTTGCTCATTTGGATTTGGAAGTGTGAAAGTGTTAAAGTTCATGGCATTGGAATTGTGTGTTTAGGCTGGCAATGTGGTGTTGCAAATAGTGTGCGTGTGACACAGCTCCAGAGGCCCAGGGTCATGGGTTCAAACCTCACTGTCTGTATTCACTGTCTGTATTCTTCTTGTGTCCAGGGGGTTTCCTCCCACCTCCTGAAACACACATGGTAGGTGAGTTGACCATGCTGAGATCTGCCTAGGTGTGAGTCAGTGGGTGTTTGTGGTACCCAGCAATGGACTGGTGCCCTGTCCTGAGGGTATTCCTGCCTTGCGACCAGTGATTTCGGGTATTCCTGCCTTGCGGCCAGTGATTTCGGGTATTCCTGCCTTGTGGCCAGTGATTTTGGGTATTCCTGCCTTGCGGCCAGTTATTTCGGGTATTCCTGCCTTGCGGCCAGTGATTTTGGGTATTCCTGACCAGGAAGAAGCAAATAAGAAGATGAATGGGTGGATGGATGGACTGTGTAATTATCAACAATATGATGTCGTGATTAATTACATGGTTAATTAGTTAATGAAATGCATTAATATTCATTGTCAATAATATAATTGTCATTGCATCAGCAGTTTTCAGTTTGTACTTTGTTATGTTTAAATATTTACAAAATATGGCAACAATTGTAAAAAATCATTCAAGGAGTTTCTGAACTAATGACCACAAGAATTAAGCATGGAAGTACCCAGGTGTGTGTGTGGCAAGGCTCTGACCAATATTTGTGTGTGTTTCCCCGTAGTCAGGCTTGATCCGGACACAAGAGGCTGATTACTTCCTGAGGCCGCTGCTTGAGCATCACCTGAGAATAGAAAACTACACAGCACCAGCACACCACCACCCTCACATCCTCTACAAGAGACAAGCACTGACTCACAGAGCCAGAGAAAGAAGAAGTGCCAAGGATTCAACTGAGCCTCAGGAACCCAGTGGAAATGACGGGGAGGCTGCTGGGCTGTACAGAAACAGCAGAAGACCCAGACGTTCTACACACACGCAGACAGATCCGAGTGACCACCCGCGGCACCTTCACACTCACCATAATGACTATCAGCACGGGACTCGCCAGAGGCAGCACTTCTGTGGAAGAAGGAAGAAATGTATGTAAGGACATTCTATATTACGCTACACTGCACTGTTCCATATGGAATACATGTAATACAGTATTCAACATTTTTATATATTATTATACTGACAGTTATCATTTACATACTTTTAATTCCTCTGTTTGTCGTTGGAGTATGCCTCTGCATTCGATCCTCAACGCCATCAAAGCTTAAAATGTATTTAATATAATTTAATAAAAATGTATTATTAATATTCATTTTAGTACAATCGTCCTGTGACTCCCTGTCCACATCCCTCCCCCAAGTCAATAAATTAGGACATAAGTTGCTGCTAATAATAACAGGAATATGTCAAAATCAATTTGTTTAACTTTGTTTCACTCTGTTAATGCTTGCATCAACCCCAAACCTGTTCATTATCTTCCTTTTCCACAGGTTGTATGTAGCCTACTGTAACAAAATAGTAGGTTTGGAAAGCTGCACTATAGGTCCAAATGTTTGTGGACACCCCTTGTGAATGCATTCAGCTACTTTAAGTTGCACCCTTTGCTGAATGTAATCCAATCCTCACAAATCCGGTAGAAGCCTTCCATGGACCGTATAACTCCTTTTTTAATCTTTGATGTCAGGAGAAGAAAAAATGATTGAATGATCCTAATACTTTTGTCCATGTAGTATAGCAGTCCCAGCAGCTGTATTAATAAAGATAGACATGCTATGTAATTATTCAGGGTATGTATGTATTTTTTTCTATTCATTACTTTTTGTGTTTAAAGCAGTACTGAACTGCGAAATTAGTCAGAATGTCTGGGTTAGGTAGCTGGCTTATACAGTAGCTAATGGGAGGCTTCATGAAAACATTTAGGAACATCTTCCCATTTGCATGCAGAGTTTTTTTTTTTTGAAAGCTCAGTGTTCACAAAACATGGACTATAATGTGTATGTCAGGTTAAAATTCTGCCATATGTGAGATTGATATTTTCATATGAAATGTGCATGTTGTAAATCACTACTTTAACATCAATTTGATTATACAATCATTCTAATATTACATTATTCATGGATTGTACATACGTTTTATGCAAAAGATTTATAAATTAGCACCCTCGTTATTGTTTTTTCCCCAGCACTTTCCTTCAGCATCTTTCAAATACTCAGAATTGTAAGCCACTTGATACAACCTGGAATAATGAAAACATGGTTTACCTTGTGAGACTTTTTTGGCCTAAGCCCAGAAGAACAACTTTTGCTTTCATGAAGAACCATGTTTGTGATAAGGATGTGAGAGCATGAAGAAACATTAAAAGACCCCAAAAAGTTTGTCTTGATGCAAAAGGTCTTTTTAAATTTAAAGGTCACATGTCTATTAGAAAAATGGTTCTTTATGGAACCAAAATGGTTCTTCTACGGCATCGCTCAAAGAAGCTTTTGTAGCACCTCTATTTTTGGTGTAGATTACTATAGATTAGAAGCATTTTTACAATTAAGACACTTTAATTCAAATCTAGGCTTAATCTAGGTCCTGGACCCTGACTATTAATGTTTATAGTGCTAGTATTGTACACACACACACTCCTGACTCGGGGTCAATCACACTTGCTAAGTGTTGCCCTTTTTTCATTAAGGTTGAGGTCGCAGCTGTTCATGCGGCAACCCTAACCTGTTTACATTCCCTCCTGGTGACATCATCACCCACCTGTGCTGTGTTTAGTCAAGGTCACGTTACTCTCACCTGCTCCAAGCTCGCACCGTGTCAACACACTGTGTTTGAAATCTGAGCTTCATTCTGTGCTGTCTGACCTCTCAGCGCTGAATTAAGGCCACATTCATCACATCAGCACTTATTAAAGCTCAAGCATGTGACGTAAGAGTGCAGTGTGTGGTTTATGACCTGTAAAGAGAAGAGTATGCGTGAAGAATGTAGGCTGATGTATGGGAATTTAAATGCATGTGTACCTGTCTGTGTTTCCACCCTTTTTTGTCAACTGGTTTGTGTGTGATTGGGCTGCGATGGAAGTAACCAAAAGTGCAGGCAGGAATCAGTTGACCTTGCTCAAAGTCAGGTTTAATGAATGTGGGTATTGATTAGATGGGAGATTTGATGTTTGTGCGTGTGTGTGCGTAAGTGAGTAAGTGAGTGAGTGAATGTAATCCTGCTGGATTAGATAGAGGATTCCTTTCTTATCTGTGTGGCAAAAATGTGTTTGTGTATGTGTTAGAAGAACACAGGTGTGGTTGCTGGCTTGTGCACTTGAAGGCGCTATTTCCAATGAATGTTTACTACCTAGATAAATTGCTATCATTACTATTGATGTGTTTACTTTCCTTCACTTTGTAAACCTACAAATCAATCTTTGCTGTTTTATTTTTCAATATGGACTCATATCTCTTTCACAGATATGCCTAAGCCACCTGAAGAAGACATCTATATTCTACCTGATGAGTACAAGGTCCTCCCCAGAGGCAAGCGGGCTGTGATGTTTCAGACCCCTCCAAAGCAGAAGCTGAATGTGGAGACACTGGTGGTGGTGGACCAGAAGATGATGGATAATCACGGCCATGAGAACATAACCACATACGTCCTGACTGTTCTCAACATGGTAAGTCATAGAGTCCCAGTCAGAGGTTTGGATAGACTCCTCGCAGATTATTACATTTAAGGGTAAAGGGAAAGGCACTGCATGAAATACCACCTATGGAATTCTACAATGAGCACAAAAAACAACAAGGAAAGAAATGTAACGTCATCAGCATCTGAATGCAGCAAAATAGGTGGTTGAGATCTTACAAATACAGGTGGAAGCTGGTGATTGGCTGAGAAAAAGGTGTGTCCTAGAGGAACTTTCACAGGAGTTTTACATTTACATTTATGGCATTTAGCTGAGGCTCTTATCCAGAGCGACTTACAAGGTTACTCGTATTACAGAGGTGGGCCAACGTAGTGTTAGGAGTCTTGCCCAAGACTTATTGGCGTAGCATAGTCGCCCAGAGTGGGAATTGAACCCCAGGGTTCCATGTGGTGAGGTAGCTCACTAGCAGGTAGTGGTGTTAGCTGTTGCGCCACACCAACCACTACACAGTTTTCATATGCTGAACTTGTTAGCTGCTGAAAACAACTCGTTGGGAGGGACATATAGGACAAATCAGGACAAACCTTGCATCACAATAACAATAAACCTTCTTCAGAGTCGATATGTTAATGTTTGCGATGCAGAGGTAGTATGTAACTTTGAAGACTATAGTTACCATAGCAATACTCCTTAACCACTACAGTTCTCTTAACACCATGTAAATCCAGGTTTCAAGGAGGCATTCACAGCTACATAAAATAAGCACTGCCGTGTTTTTTGCTTCAGAAGTTAATTCATGCATAGGCATCAACTTCACTATTTAAATTATAAGCAAGAATTTGAGTACAGGCCTTAAAACTTCAAAATGTTCAATACCAATTCAGGATTAAAAAAATGTTACATCAGATGTTTGAATGATACTCTGCATCTGTAAATATAAATCCATTGAACACCCCCGCGACACACACACACACACTTTTCATTCACTCGTTCACTGACCCACAGGCCCATCCATCCATATGTACATTCCATAGAGTAATGCAAAACATGTTTGACTTGGCTGGAGAAATACAATCAGTGTCAAGGTAAGGTGCCTCCATGTGCTTTCACTTGAAGATTCGAGGACTCAGTTCTCTCTAATAACCTGTGGGATCCAGACCCAGTCCTGTCTGTGCAGGAAACACACAATAAGTGCAGTGCAGGAAACACACTGGCACTGTTCAGAACTCCTCATCTCAACAGACCCTGAGGGCTTAAAACATGGAAGAAAAATGATATCGCATTTCGGGTGGTGGGCGTAATCAGTGGTGTCAAGGCTTAGGTGTCCTGAGCACCCCGCATGGCGTGGCCGCTCAAAAGACAAAACAAGCAATGTGAAAAAGTCTGCGTTCAGGTCCAGTGAGCAGGGTTATGATACCTGAGCTTCTTAACCCTCTAAACCCTAAGCCTGAAAGACCCTTGTGGGTCTGTCCTTGTTATTGACTGTCAGACTCCACTCTACTGTCACACTAGCATCTGATGATCTCTGTCTGTTGTTTGGATCTGGTAGATGGTTTATTTAATGCTGTGACTGACTGGTATGGTTTGACAACCTAAACCAAAAAAAAAGTATGAATAGAAAATACTGACCAGTCCACTGACCATTAATCGTGTATCTACTATGATCTAGGTGCCAGTCTATACAGATGGTTCTGCTGATGTAGAGCAGATTGGATGTTAATTTACACAGGGAAATACTGGACACAGTAAGATGTAAGACTGGACACACGTATGATCAGGAAAAAACTTGAGTTAGTTAAATAAATTCACATTGACTTTTTCTTATTATATATAATATTGATGCGTTTAAAGCTAACTTCAGAATATGAAACACTTATTCGTATATAAGTGGCCTATTAAACTCTTATTAACTCAATAAACGTACAACTCTGGAACTGTCTACAACCCACAAGGACCAAAGCACTGGCATTACTTACTAATAACATGTAAATATGACAATATGTAACAATATATAATGCATGTACCAATAATTATTGTTATATGACAATAATATTTGTCAATTATTAATGTCTTACATGGTATAACAGTAATAATTAATGCTTAATAAGTCGCCTAACAGGGTATGTATGTAAGTACGTATGGTGCATTATTACAGCTAATACTATAGTTATTAATGATTGTCACAGACCTCCCATGATGTACTATAGAATAGCCATAATAGATGAAGCTTAGTGCTTAGTAAATACATCAGTTAGAGCCTTAATTGAACGAAGAATAGGTTAAGCTGAAAAGCTTCTCTTCTGATCAGTGCAGTTCTGTTCATTCGAATGCTGTTCACTGAATGCTGTTGATGCGTATGGCGTCTTTCTTTGTGCAGGTCTCCACCCTTTTCAAGGACGGAACCATAGGAGGTGATATCAATATAGTTATTGTCGGCCTGATACTGCTGCATGAAGACCAGGTGAGGGGACGGCATTTTCAGTCTTATCGACTTGATTATTAAAGGTCACTGGATCGTTCCTCTTTACAGAGCCGCATGGGACAAGTAAACCAGTACCTGCTTTAAAGCAGCTGTGTTCTTCGCTGTTTTTTTTTCCTTACCTTGAGAGACTTGTGTCTTTGGCCCATGTAGCCAGACAGATCTAATTTCAGTGACAGTTTAATTGGACAGGCAGCATACCTCAGCCAGATGAGCTTGGTGTCCGTGCCAGAAATGAGCGTTACTGATACACCTGCAGTAACACAAATGAAGTAGAAGAATGCAGAAAATTACCATTGTCTCCTATTTGGCCTGCACAATTAGAGTCACTTGCCCTGGTTGACTTTGGCTCACCCTGCAAGATTAATTGACTCTCGACTCATGAACTAAAAGAAGGTTAAGGAGGACATTAAATATTGCTCACTAGTCTTCTCTCCTGTCTCCTTTTAGGATGGGCTGGTTATAAGCCACCATGCAGATCACACTCTAAACAGTTTCTGTCAGTGGCAGTCGGGTTTGGCGGGTCGCGAAGGCCGTCGACATGACCACGCTGTTCTCCTCACAGGACTGGACATATGCTCATGGAAGAATGAGCCGTGTGATACATTGGGTAAGGCTCAAACCCCTGAGCCCTCTGATTTACTGATTCATGCTTTTCTGACCATGCCGACTTGCAGCTTGTTGGGAGGTTGGGGTAAACACATTTCCTTCTTTGACAATTATTAATTGTAGGTGTATAATTATAAACTATCCAAATCTGATGAACTGTCCATGATTGGGTGACTGGGGACATGAGGTTTCATAGGATCATGGGAAGTTGAGTTCCAAGATGAGATGGCAGCAGAAGGAGAGTGTGGAAATGTGACTCTCGGCAGATCTTGCCATATTTTAGTTCGTCCACAAATGTTCCAAAGATTTTGCATGTCTTGTCTTTACTAACAAAAAGTTCAACAGCTCATCTTTTTCTATGCTTACCACAATTTATTTAAACTTTAGCCTTTCTTCAGTCATATACCAACTCAGTACCCCATAAAAATAAATGCTCAGAATGCAGAATTTTAGAAGATAAGCTTTCATGTACCTGTCATGCCCATTTGCTCTTGGATGTCCTTGTCTTTTCCTATATTTCCCTATAATGATTGGTGTCTCCAGGGATTAACTTTATCTGTAACCATGGCAATGGCTCTGCCTTGTTTTTTTCTGTGAGAACCATGTGTATCCTCACAGTTCCACCTTTTTTACTTCAAAGCCTCTGGTCTTGACTAACCAGTAAGCTCTATTTGTCCGTTACCTGCTATTCAACCACCAAGTCATGGTTCAAAGGTGCTGGTAACCTGGTGGTTGGGGCTGGGGCTGTGATTAACTCCTCCCCAAACCCCGAAGCTAGCAGGGCCAGACCCCTCAGAAGTACAGGGGAGGTGGAACTAATGAGGATCTCACACCAGCCAGAGGTCAGAGGAAGATTAAAGACCAGTGTTGTGGCTCTCTTAGCCAATCACCTATCATATCTAGGGCTGGGATACAATAATAGGGGAAGACTAAGAAGTTGACCTGTTCGCCTTAATGGTTAATTGTAATTCTTTGAGGTTATATGTTCTCTGCAGTAGCGTTCAGATGTTCTGCCACTATATATATATATATATATATATATATACATGGTAATGAGTATGGGCTTGGTAAAATCATGGGAATGAGTGTAGTGGAACCATGGAAATGGATGTGGGCTGGGCATAACTTTGGAATGGGTGTAGTGTAACAATGACAATTGTCCATTTATCAGTGTCGTAGTGTGCTGTAGTCTTAATCTATCCTTGTTATTTGTTTCCCCTGTAAACTCTATCTTATGAAAGTGTGAATAGGGGGAAACAAAATAAAAAAATATGTATAATAGCAGCATGTAAATCAGCATTATGAAACCAGCCCATGCTCTTCTTACTGTTGCTTTTGCAGATCTTTCTGATTTGGGCCATATTTCCTTGTCAGTCTTGCATGATTTATGAGCTAAATAACATTATCTCTCACATATGTTGTGGTACTTCCATATTTTTTTCAGAGCTCTGATAAAAAGCAAACAGAGAAAAACGTGCAACAGTCTGTGCTCCCTCCACACCTGCCAGAGGCCTGCAGGCCAGACCATGTTGTGCAAGGTGTTCTCCTTTTTATCTGATGAACACACACATCACACATCAGTGACCTTGTTTCAGCCTGGCTTTCTAGGATCAGTTGTAGAGAAGAAGGAAATCAACTGTAATGTTTGTCATTTTTATGTTTCTAAAAATGTGGAAAATCTGAGCGTTCATCTCCAGCAGACAGAATGAAAATTACTGAGTCGTTACTGTTATTTGATAACCATAGCATTTGGTGTTATTATTACAGGTATGGTTTTGTTGGAATAACACAGTGCACTCCAAAGTGCACTGAAAGGTTTCCAATACTCATAATCCACTAGTTAACCCTATAGCCCTACATTACAAACTGCTTAGTGACTTACACTAAATATCCAAATGTTTTGGACACCCCTTGTAATGAATGCATTCAGCTACTTTTAAGTTGCACCCATTGCTTACACAGATGTGCAAATGCACACAAACACACACACAGCTTGTCTAGTCCCTGTTGAGAAGTACTGCCAATGCAATAGGACTCTCTAAAGCAGATAAACATGAACCTATTGGCACAATGCCTAATGCCAGTTGTGGGCTAGAACGGTACAAAGCCCTATATCATTGAGCTTTGGAGCAGTGCAACTGTGTTCTCTGGAATCATGGTGCTGGATCCAGTACTTTTGGGATGAGTTTGGGAATTGGGGATAAGGTAGGGTGATGATCATCCATATCCTGACCTTGGTAGCGCTCTTGTCATTGAATGCATTTAAATCCCGACAGCAGTGCTCCAAAATTTTAGTAGAAAGCCTTCCATGGACAGTAGAGACAGTTTCTCTGACAAGGCAGGAGAACCTTTTTTCTCAGTACCCTTGGAAAAAGCAGTCATTGTGTAGGTGTCTCAATACTTTGGTCCACATATAGTATATCAGGGCTGAATATGCATTTGCCCCAAATCATTGTCCTCTGTCAGGTCTTTTGAGAGGCTTGATGAATGCAGTCAGTGCAGATTTCTATCGACAGTGGCCAGGCAGACTTTGTCAGAGGGCTCAACAGTCAGAGGGCTAAATATGCATTGGACTATGACCAGTGAGAACCTCTGTTTACTGCACTCTTATTGTTCTGACTGATTGTGAGCTTGATTTTGGAAGAAACAGCGAATGAGCAGGTGTTCATCCATATAGTATTATCAACATTATTGCACTTGAAATTTGTGTAGTCAAAATATTAAGCATCACATCAAGAACCAACAGTACAAAACAGGACAAAATGTGAAGAAAATAATAAATCAAATAAATCAATGAAATAAAAAGTAGGGCTTTTATTTGTGTACTGTATGTATTCATTTCGCTATTTGAAACCTCTTATTATTATTATTAGGTGTGAGCTGGCGGAATGAAACAGATCTAGGTGATGGTCTGGGGCATCGAGGAACAATCTGGACAAAACTTGTATTCTTCCCACTAGCTCACAAGATTCACACGTATCGCCCAGACAAACTGATTAAAAGATACCTAAGAAGCGACAGTCATGTTAATATTATTAAAGTGGGGCTTGCTCTAGTCTACAGGTTTCCTGCCCAGGTTCCACCTCTCATGTCTTCTCCGCATTCTTGTTAACCTAGATCTTCCCCTTGTCATCTCTGTCACTTGTATAGGCTGTAACCCCTGTCTCTAGTCGCCCTTCAGCTGAGCCTTGTTACTCGTCTGGGTTTTGTATCACAGTTGTTTCTCCTTTGTCTTTGCCACCCAGTTTTCATTGGTTTCATGTTTTGTTTCTTTTATGTGTTTTTCGTGTAGTATTCTTTGAGGCTGTTTATGTCTTACATCAACATTCGATTTTTGTGATCTGATCGTGTTCAGATAACAATTGACCGCATGAAAAGCCAGGTGTAAACATACCCAGGACGCATTGTGATCACAGTTGATCATTTCAAGTGATTACAGTAAGATCATTTGAACCACATTCGGAGGTGGTCAGAGATAGAGGTCAGAGAATTCAGCACAAGTGTAAATGAAATGAGCTTTTCTGTGCTGGCTTGTATAGTTATGTAGCACATTTCTGCTAAATTGAATGTTGAACATGATTTTTTCAAACAAAACAAATTTCTTGTGTCTTAAAACCTCTGGACAGTTGTGACAATTTGTTGCCTGTTGTAGCTCCTTTGCAGGGCCCCCATAATGGGAAATCTATTGAGGTTATCATTATGTAGAATCAGAACTTGTATCTCTCATTGTTTTTCACTTTTTGATTCTTAACACTGTCTGAACATTTCGTGACATGATAAATGGACCATCAGCTCCAAAATTACATAATTTTACATTGCCTTCCACTGAAAGTTTAGATGGGCGTGACACTTCCTTTATTGCATAATTAACAATCATACAAAATTCATTTTTTATGTGACTTATATTCATACTGATTTTGTTTTCATGTTTTCCTAAATTGTCTGGCAGTTTTGGCACTAACAAAATACAAACATGTGATTTTTTGGCTTTGAAAGATGAGTGAATCTGTCAACATCACTGAGGATCATGTTAGTGATAGAGGAAAGTAGATTAAATGGCAGAAACAGCAGCCATTTGTGGGACTGCAGAAAATATATAATAATAAACAATGTATGTGTTAATGTGCTTTAAATATTTTGAATTTTACCTGGTAACATTGGGGACACATTTTGGTGTATAGTGGAATCCTGTCAAAGTTTATCCAGATACATACTGAACATGAAACATGTACAAAGTGTCAGCTAGCTCTTTGTTTATCTAGTTTTGTAAATTTGGTTCTGACTGTTAGTTTGTTTTCTGCATCTGCCTGCTCTGTGTTAAACTCAAGACTTTATAAAATACCTTTAACTAACTTCTAATGGCTACACCTGCTTCTGTGTTACAATGACAAAAACTATATCTCTCGCAAAGAACTGAAAAGCAGTGATACAGTGGTATGGAATGCGGTCTCAAATGTTAGACTTAACTATATAGGGCTATAGTTGTAAGATGCGACAACGATCAACTGCAGGAGCACACTGCAGATATGGCCGGGGTCTGGGTCTTTCCTGTGCAGTTATGTAATGCACTTGAGTAATCCATTTCTATTGGCTATACGGTTCTGAAATTCTGGATGTTGTAAATTGCTGGGCAGAAGTACAGATGAAAAAGTACTGAGTGCTGTGTGTCTCCCCTCAGGCTTTGCCCCCATCAGCGGCATGTGCAGCAAGTACCGCAGCTGCACTATCAATGAGGACACAGGCCTGGGCTTAGCCTTCACCATCGCTCACGAGTCTGGCCACAAGTAAGCCCTTATTTTCAGCACATCACAGTCAGCTGTGTTTACTGCCATCCTCCCTTTTTCTTGAGGTCAGTCTTCCTGCAGGGGTTTGTCCCAATGTTGTTTGTTCTCAACCCTCTTATTTGGTTCTAAAATCAGAAATTCAATTCAAGTCATCCAGATGTTACAGTGTTTTTTTTCCCATAGCCCTAAAATGACCTCTGCAGGAAGATTGTGTTGACATTTTTTAATGACTAAAATACATTATAATATTTTCTTCTTTTTACTTTTTTACTCCAGCTTTGGAATGGTCCATGATGGAGAGGGAAATGTGTGTAAGAAGTCTGTTGGCAACATCATGTCCCCCACACTAGCTGGCCACAACGGTCTCTTCTCTTGGTCATCCTGCAGTCGACAATACCTCAGCCGCTTCCTCAGGTTGGTGCACATTCACTCTACAACATCTAAACACTTTTGTCCAGGTATTTTGTACCTGCTATCAAGCATATAAATTTATAAGCTTATAAATACTTAAAAGAATGGAATGGCATAGTAAAATAATGAGAGTTTGGTACATGGACATGACATATCATATCAAACATTGTTGGGTCCTCTTTTAAAAGCAAAACCCAGGCTGTAGAATGGGTCAATTCCAAAACCCAGAAACTGTTATGTAATTGTTTTGGCTAATTTTATTTACGCCCTCGAAATTTACATACCACTCTGGATCTCTGGATCGAATCCTGGGTCATGCTGCCTGCCATCACATTGGGCTTGCTCTCTTTGGGTGGTTAGATCACGTAAGTTGGTCGTCCAATGACGTTGCATCAGCAGTCAAGACTATGCACAGCTATGAGGACATTTTGTTAGCAAAACAACCAAATTTATTAGTTACAAAATAATTCAATAAAACAAGGTAACATCATAATTGACTGACATCCATCAGCTGCAGCTGTTTAGCGTTCAAGAAGAACAAAATATTCTTATGATATACTCACAATAACAAAACAAAAATGCTAATTATATTGCGACTAATAGCCTGCATCTTACTAACCAGCCCAACTGATTCTTGGTTGCAAACTCAATCAACAAAAGATGACATTTATTCCACCTGTTTTGCAACCATGATGCGATCGCCCAGCAATATACCCACCCAGACGATGTTTTGCTCTCCAGTAGCATGAGTAATCCAGAGACTAACATAACAGTAGACACCCTTTAGAAAGACTACCCACCAGTCACATGTTACAGCTATTAGCAGCCCACGGCAGGAACAAACAGACTTGTGCTCAAAAACTGTCCGCTCAAATTAACAGCTCTGCCCTTTACACAGAATCCTCTCAACCATCCATCATCCATTCGAGTTCACACGCCGGGGTGCCCAGTGTCTAGACACAGCCTCATCCTTTATAAGTGCTATTCATGGGGGTGTTGCGTGGAAATAGAGCCAAAATGGCCGCTGTTCTGACATGCAGCGTCGGGCAGCCCAGGCCAGTCTCAGGTTTCGTCCAAGCGAGTTCTATGCCTGTGTGTAACTTGACCAAGCCTGCCCCGCCGGCCCTAAATTAACCTGCTGGTGAAATGAAATGCTAAATATCCACTTCCTCACTGATGGGACTGATTTAGTGAGGCTTTCATTAGTTCATACAAACACCATGACCTCACCCTTGTTAGAGCATGTCAGGGGTCTAGTCTATGAGCAGTGAGTGGTATTAGTGAAAAGTGGACTGAGGCTAAGGATCATGTGTTCACCCTGAGTGTGTGTGTGTGTGTGTGTAAACGCTGGTTTTGAGCTGCATCCATAGAAATACATTGGCTTTTACAGTCAAAGCTAAAGCAGTTTTTGAATGTACTTTCAAGATCATAGTGTGTGTGTGTGTGTGTGTGTGTGTACACACAACATCCAATTGTATTTCCACTCAGTGGCCACTTTATGAGGTCCACCTAGCATAAAGGTCCACTAAATATACAATATATGGAGCAAAGTATTGGGATGCCTGCCCCTTCATTGTTTCTCCCGAAATCGAGGGTATAATGATCCTACTCTCTAATGTCCAAGAAAGATGTTCTACCAGATTTTGGAACATTGCTGTGAGGATTTGATTACAGTCAGCGACAGGAAGAGCATTAGTGAGGTCAGGATGTTTTATTAACACATGCAAAGCCAGCCAACCACTTCTTTTCAAACTGCTGCTAGTGTGGCTTTGCTAAGCAGCCAGTGCGCTTGGAGGAAAGTGCCAGGTCACCAGCTCCACTGCATCAGGCGCCTGTGCAGGACAACAATGCTAAAGAGTGATGAGGGGAGCGTGCCAGCTACCCACCCGGAGAGAGCACGGCCAGTTGTGCTTTCTCTGACTCTGTCCACTGATGTCAAGTAGCAAGGCTTGAAGATAGGGGTTTCTAATAAAGTGGACTGCATTCATTTCAGTAAGAAAATGCATTTGATATATAATGGCCCTTTGTTAATAGTTGCATAGAAAACAAAAACAAATAGAAGAGAGAGGAAATGTGTGGTAGATCTGATTTATGAAAATGTCCTACAACTTTAAAACAAGTGCAGATCTAAATGCATGTGATGATTATCTTCTGTGTATGGAACCATGAAGCCTGTACACAACTTTCTCATTTAAATATCATTCACAGATGCCCCAATTTTCCTTCATATGTATATCGTTTACATAAAACGCCCTATATCCTGTCAGTGTTTTGGTAGTGAGCCAATGAAAAGAGAATGGGCAGTGGTTGTCCTCAAAGGCGTAGTTCAGAGTTTAGTAGTGAATGGAGTGAATGAATGAAAGGATTTAGTGTAGTGCACAGTGTGAAATGTTACTTGTGGTTTTTAATGATTTCTATTAGTCCATTCCAACTTACCAGATGTCAGAAAATATCATGAGTATCATGACACTATATTAATGCCTTCAAATGATATGCGTTTGACTTGTGTCTTAGGGCACTAAGCGTCTGATCATTCTCTTGCACTGCCAACCTGGAGCAAAGGTAAAAGAGGGCAAAGAGAAAACAATAGCCAGGTTAACACAGAGCATGGCTGAACAAACTGCTTAAAGGAGCCTGCAAAAAAGAAATCAGAACAGAACATAACACAGCACACATACACACACAAACACTGCCTCTTCTCTCAGTCGCACGCTTCTGTCCCCTCTCTCTCCCAAAAGGGAAGCAGAAAGCCTAGAAGGAGAAGAGCCTCTCAGCTGACTGAGGTCTGTGCTCCTGCTGCGTGATGCGCCAGCACTTTAGCCTATCTTTAATGTGGGAAGCAGCTGAAGGGAGGTGACAGAGCAGAGTGAGGATGCGCAGCTCTGTCAGATCCAGCTCCAGATGCGGCTGAGCCGGAGGAGTCGGGCTAATTGGAAGCAGATAGGGAGCTGCGCTTAGAAGAATGGATTCATAAATCAGACAGAAAATCAGACAGTTTCCGCAGAATGGAAGCAGAGTAGCCTGGCCTGTGTGTGTGAATGGAGGCAGTTTTCTCAGGCTCAGAGCATGTGCTGAACAGAGTGTCATGTTCCTGCATTGCCCAGTCTGACGCTGTCTGACAAACTGTTACCTCTTAAAATAGAAAATAGGGCCAACACAATGAATGCATCATGATGGCTGCTAATTCTAATAGTTGTTGGTAGCTACTACAACATAGACTGGTTGATTTCTAGTATAGTTAACAGACAGCAGGTCATACAGGAACTACATTAGCAAGTCTATTTGATGTTACTTCATAAATAAACATGGTTTAAAGCCTATTCATTTAGGCATGCACTTTCATAATGCCAGTTAGTAGGAGTGTAGGATTTATTACTCCAAAACTAAAGAAACAAACTTCAGATACCGTCCACCGACCGATCAGTTTCAATTGGGGTAAGGGGAAAGCCATGTGAATTTAACCAAATACTAAAAGAAATGGAGTTAAGTACTTGCTTCTAAATTTACTTGTAGGAGCCCTAGAATTGGGTTATACAAAACGTGCCAATTCCAAAACCCCTAAACTGTTACATAACAGTCTTTGACATGTTATATTTATGCCCCTAACATTATCATACACCCAGCCCACTAGTCCTAATCCAAACCTTATAGTCCTAGTTAAAGTTAATGAAGATGCTGTAAAACGCAAGGACCACTTTAAAGAGAATCATGAACTCTTTTAGTTAAAGCAAACAGACCAGGATTTGTGACCATTGCTTTTCATGTGCCAGTGTCCACAGGAGGGTAATTTAACTTAGCTGAGCAAAGAAGGTAAAGCCAGGGAAGCATGCAGGTATTCATGCTAGGCTAAATCGCTAGCCATCCAGCTTTTACCATCTCAAGAGGCAAAATAATTTTTTATATTTCATTTTTAATTCAATATTTCATTATTAATTATACATTAAATTATAACTTTAAACTGAGCAACATCCGTTGCTCAGTTTAAACATGTAAGTTATTTCAGATACTGTACGAATGTTGGCTGCTCACAGGAAAACACAGTTTCTAAAATACAATAAACTTTACAGCTGCAGTTTGAAAACTGGGGCACAGTTTAGCAAAATTTGTTCTAAGATTGATTAATAAATGAATAAAACATGCTGCAGAGGAGTATATTTTACCATAACTGTAGTGTGTTGGAAGTAAAAGTCCCAAAAAAAGAAAATATTTAGTACAGGATATTTTAATAAGTAATAATTTAATACATTTTAGTATTTGAATAAACGGCAGATAAACAGTACATAAGTGCAGTAGTAAAGTAGTGTAGTGAATTACATCAGTCGTCAAATAAAGTCTAAGAAATGTGGCACACACATACAAAGGTTTGTTTTACCCAATAAAATTAAAGGCTTTAAAGGTCCTGATTTTCTCTGTTTTTTCTACAACATTTTTGCCCTGAAAAAGTATTAAAACATGAACATGCTCTCTCTCTCTCACACACACACACACACACACACACACTTTGGCCCTATAGCCCAGTCAGAGGTTCTGTTAAACTCATCAGATTTCTGACAATACAGTCCAGTATTTCTGATCATGTAAAACATACCATATTAAAAGCCATAAAGCGTTTCCTCATGATCCCCGCTATCATGTGACGCTACAGGACCCGATAGCCAGCCCTCTCCCAGCAGCATTCAGTGACATTCATCATAATAAACTGTCAGGACAGGATTGGGAGAAAAAATTCTAGCCCCATAGTAGAGTGCTGGAGATATTGTTTTGTTTCCATGGCCACCACCGCCCCCCACTGTAATGTGGGAAATGTAGTTTTTTTATGATGTGAGTGAGTGATGAGTAGTGGTTGTACCTTCTGTGTCCAGCACGGCGCAGGCCACCTGTCTGTCAGATGAGCCCAAAGCAGTAGAGGAGTACAAATACCCTGAGAAACTTCCCGGGGAGCTGTACGACACAGACACACAGTGCAAGTGGCAGTTCGGAGAGAAGGCCAAACTCTGCACCCTGGACTTCAAGAAGGCAAGGATCTCCTGTTTTCTCTATATACGTGGTCTATGCTTACCGTATACTCACTCACTGTCCATTTTCACAAAGCCTTGTCTTGTATTCCACCTTGCTGGCGTACCAACTGATACCATGGCTCATTTGTTAATGCATTATTAGTGTTAGCCATTCTGTAGCATCTTAACCCCTTGAACCCTAGGCTTATTATTATTCCTATAGACTGCATAGACTATTGTATATGTTGTGGTAACAGTTTGATTTGGCAACTCTTGTGGAGTACCACAGGGTTTTATTTTAGGGTCTATGAAACTGAAGGTAATTGTGACAGTAATGTGGTTATGAGAGTGAAGTGTGGGCTAACATACAGGGTCTAGGGGTTTATCTCCATATATGGAATGTATGGACTGAAGATCACTGGTAGACATTTATAGGTATGGGTTAGTTTAGAAGACTAGAGTAAAGATCCATTAAACCAGTGTTTATAGTCTATGCAAGATCGTCAGAAAATGATCTGGAAAACTACTGATTACATACAAATTTCCAGTGAGGGGTCAGTCAGTCAGGGCAGTTTCTGAGCTTTTGTTGCTTGCACTTTCACTTTAGTTTGGACACTGCTGGTCTCTCTCAAGCCAGAGTACATTGATGGTCTGTGTATGCATTGGGTCAGTGCAGATTACTCTCAACAGTGGCCCCATCAGTCAGAGGGCTAAATATGCACTGGACTGCCGCCAGTGCGAACCTCTGTTTACTGCACTCTGATTGTTCTGACTGAATGAGAACTGTAGAGATGCATCTCTTCTGAAAAAAGCCTAGATCTGATCCTGAGGTGATTGAGGGTGGAAACAGCTGATCAAAACCCCTATTTACCTTCTGTCCAATTCATTACCTTGGCCATGTTGTGAGCACCCCCTCCACTATAGCTTCTTCACTATATAGGTGTGCAACTCCAGATCTTGCGCACTCTTTTATGAACTATTTGTCAAACTCCTTCTTGACACAAAAGCAGGAGAAAAAGTAGGGAAACTGTGCTGGACTCTGGCCCTCCAGGACTGGAACTGATGACATTTGCACTACTACAGAACCACTATTCACCAGATTTCCCAGCAAAGCAGTGACTTTGGAATTATGTGGTGCTGATACGAATATGAATGGATCAGGCACAACCATGTCACTGCTAGGTTAGGAGTGGTCTACTATACTCAAAAATATCCCGCCCAAAGTGGCCAGCTCTGTGCTCTGAAACTGACAGTTGAAGACATAGTAAGGTATGGCTATCACACACTGTGCATCAACAAATGAGCTACAATTTCTAACTGTACACCAGCAGCACTCTCAAAAATAAAGGTGATTTAAATGTTTTTAAATGTTTTTGAATGTGCATAAAGAACCAAAGCAGAGCTGTGAACAATTCTGCACTTTTAAAAACATATGATAGACTTTTGTTTGTACTTTTTTTAGATTTACAGATTTAAGGAAATTCTTAGAAAGATACTTTTTAATTGTGAATTATGGAACCAAAGTGGTTTATCTACGCCATTGCTCATAGAACCATTTGAAGGGCCATTTTTTATGAGTGTAGGTGGAGCTGCAATATGGGGTTTCTAATGTTGCTGCTTTACATGCAAAAAAAGTACAGTATTTTTTTCCAGCATTGCTACCGCTTTCTGCAGTTTACTTAAATATTGCTTTTATTTACAAACGTACGTCTGTGACAGTGTGTATGTGTGGCTTAACTTGTCATTGGTAAGTATTTCTGTTACTGTACTGAATGATAGTTCTATTGCTAGCTCCTTTTCAGTGTGAGCTGCTGAGTAACTGAAGACAGATTCATTGTATGTGCAGACATACTTGGCTAGAAAGCCTGATTTGGATTCTGGAGTTAAACTGCAGCCAGAGTTTCTCTTTGCTGCAGCAGCAGACAACTGATTCAGTGAAAGCATCACAGACAGATCACACATCTGTTTCATGGCTGTTGAAGAAGAACCCAAACAAGATTTTGGTTCTCTGCTTGGACGAATAGTTGTTTTTCTTTTATGTGTAAAGTATTTGCACATAAAAAAAACAATAAATAAAATATTATTCTTAACAGGCAGATGAATGCAATTAAATGTTTGTTTTTCATTCCAAGAGACAAAGAGTTCATTTTTTCCCCTTTTATTTACTGTTTCTTTTCAACACAAAAACGAGGTGTTCCTTCCCTTTGCTCTGCGGTTCTCCTTTTCTAACTTGATTTCTCAATGCTGTTGCTGCATTTATTTGACATGTAAGGAATGTGATCTAACAACATCCAGTGTCACAGTTGTAACTGTAACACAACTGTAACACTGGATGAACAAATCAGATGTTCTCGAATGTACACTATCTGGACAAAAATATTGGGACACCAACTGATTTATTGTTTTTTTACGTACATAAAGGTTACCATCATTGTCACCTGCCTGTTCATCCAGGTGATGTGTGATATTAAGAGATATTAGGGCTGTAAATTTAGCATTTTAAAACAGCTGTTGGTCTTCCATCACTACCAGAGTGAATGAGCCTCTCCTCAGGCTTTTGGCAAAAGATAGAGAGAGAGTGAGAGAGCGAGAGACAGAGCACGCTTTGAGCATTTGAGCATTCACTTTCTTCTCTGCTGGAGGTGACGCAGACTGAAGTTGGGTAAATAATATTTTGGAATGTCCCGTTTTCTTTCTTTCTTTCTTCTGCTTCTTCTTCTTCTATTTCTTCTTCATCTCTCTCTGTCTCTGCCTCTCTCTCTCTCTCTCTCTCTCTCTCTCTCGTTGCCTGGAGTTAAATTAGCTGTGACTTTAACAGGCAGCTGGGTAAACGCACTGTGGGTTTTGGACCATGATCACTTTGGCAAGCTGCTGCCGTCCTCCCCATCTGCGCTCTGAATGTTGTCAAAATAGCCTCCAATAATGCAGATGTGAACTACGCAGGCATGTTAAATACCAGAACCTGGCTGCATGCGGATTTACAAAATATAATTCTCTGCTAAGACAGTTAACCTCTTAAACGCCTCAGAACCACCAGTGTCCCACTGGTATAACTTAGGAACACCTCAGCCAGTTTGCACTGCTTTGCGTGTAGTAACTGATTAGTAATCCTAAGTGCGTAATAGAAGACAGAGCATACGGGGGTTAAATATATACACTGTATGTCCAAATGTTTGTGGACACCCCTTCTGATGAATGTGTTCAGCTATTTTAAGTTGAACCCATTGCTGACACAGATGTGCCAATACACAGTTTGTCTAGTCTCTGCTCTCTGGACCAGATAAACATGAACCTATTGACACCATGCCTAATGTCAGGCGTGGGCTAGAGGGGTGTAAAGCCCCCTTGCACTGAGCTGTGATGCAGTGAAACTGTTCTCTGTTCTATTCTTGTGATCCGTACAATACTATTTGGATGAGTTGGGGCGGGGATCATTCACCATCCTGACCTTATTAACACTCATTAAACTTATTTATTAAAAAATTAATTCTTGTTACTCCAACACAAGCAGGATAAACTCCTTTTTAAAAACCTTTGATTTCAGAAGAAACAATGAACAAGCAGGTGTCCCAATACTTTTGTCCATGCAGTGTATGTAACTTTAATTTCTTCTCCACCGTTACTAGTTGTCTGAGAGCAGGTGTGTATGTGGAGGGTTGTACATTATTTACAGTCCACAGCATTCCATTTCAACTACAAGAAGAAAACAATAAATCCTGTTGATTTATATCAAACCCAAAAGCAGCATCTGATTATGAATCCAGGGCCATTTTTCAAACACAACAGCTGACTCATAAAGCTCTCATTCATGAGCTTCATGTTGAAACTCCACTATCTGATGCGATTCAGGGGAGGATGAGTTTTCCTAGTTACTAGTTAATGCTCTACAGAAACTACATGAAGCATTTGTTGAAAATTCATGAACAGCACCATATAGTTGCCAGGAGGGCTACACAACATTGTTCAAAACTGATATTGCAATGTTTAGTTAGTTATTTATTTATTGCAACATACACCATTTGTGCACATATTTGTGGACACCCCTTTTAATGAATGCTACATTAAGCTACACCCATTACTGATGCAGGTATGGGCTAGAGGGGTATAAAGTCCCCCAGCATTGAGCTGTGGAGCAGTGGAACTGTGTTCTCTGGAATGATGGTGCTACGTCCAATATTTTTGTGATGAATTAAGAAGTAGGGGAATTGGTGTGGTGGTAATCATCCAACATCCTGACCATTTTGTTACTCCAACAAAAGCAGCATTATTTTATGAATCCCCTTGATTTTAGAAGACTGTAAGTAAATGAGCAGATGTCCTAATACATATGGTGTGTATATTAATTTTTATATAAATTTGCACCAGATTTCACAAGAAGTCGCACAAATTTTCCTTTTGCATCAAGCATTAGAAAGGTATATCATGATGTGGTTGATTTAATTGGCCTTACGTGCCTTTGCCTGTCCTGCAGTTTAAATATTGAGCATGCGCACATTACACTGACAATGCTGAAGTGATATATTTTGTAGGCCTAGTTTGTATTATATTCTACTCTAGTACAATTACATAATCAGTTGGACAAATTCATTCAGTCATTAAATGCATTAATTAATATTCATAAACCCCCTGGACAAAAAATAGTCACCTTGCATGTTTAGGACAGTAGTAACTTCAGGCTCCTGCAGATGCCATTGCACGAGGATGACCTGGCTATAAATACCTGCAGGGTGTGTGACGGGACTTATAGATTAAGAATAGTCTCACTGGATGTCTGGAAAATGGGTGGCAAAGCAGATGTTTATAGTTGGGTAAAAGGAGTGATTGCATTTGGGCATGCCAAAGGCCACAGTGTGAAGAAAGCAGCTAAACTTGCAGGTGTATCAAAAGCATACCGTCATACAGGTCTACCAGCAGTGGCAAAAATCCCAGATCAAAGGAAATTAATGGGTAAAATTGGCAGACAAAACATCCACAAAATCTGGCCGAACTTGGGCAGTCCATGCCAAATTGAATCACAGCTGTTATTCGTGCTCATGGAGGTATTACATGCTCTTAGGTCATGCTTTTATGTCACTGTACATATTTTTTTTGTCTGGTGAACTTATAATGTAATATAATGGATCTATTTGTATTGGAACCTTACTGTACTTTACTTGAATATTTTATTTATACTTTTTGTACATATAGTTGCGGTGAAGTGTTACCAGTTATTGTTCTGAATCATTTTGTTTGCCTTTTTTTTACATTCCCAAATAGAAAAATTCTACTGTAATACAATGTGGAACAAAGGAACTACATTTAAATAACTAAGTTAATAAATAAAGAAATAAAGAAATGATTGCCTGTTCACCTTTGCTGGCTCAGCTTTCATCGTAAAGATAAGCTCCTAAAGAAGTTTCTTATGTCTCTTATTCTCTCTCTTGCTCCCTCTCTCCCAGGACATCTGTAAAGCCCTGTGGTGCCACCGGGTTGGCCGAAAATGCGAGACGAAGTTCATGCCAGCTGCCGAGGGCTCTGTGTGTGGGCCAGAGATGGTGAGGCACAGTCACAAGACCAGCCATCTTCACCTAAAAATACAGCAAGCCTTGCTCTTTATCCACTGCATGAGCACTTGGAAGCTGCAGGGAGTTTTGAGTTCCTCCAGTTTAGCAGGGCATCTCAGTGCACTGCACCTCTTTGCACTTTCCCCTTTCTCTGCAGTCACACACTTTACTCAAGGCCTGAGTCAGACCTACTAGAGCAGGAAATGCATGAAAGTGTCAGTTTTCCAGGACTCAGAGTAAGAACTAGTGCCCTGTCATGAGCTGTAGTGCTCATCAGCTGCTGGACTGCTTCTCTGTATGTGAATAGAGGCTAGAGGTCTATATCATGTTTATCTTGTTATAAGGAACATTGGTGTGATATAGCTACAGCATATGGACAGAAGTATTGGGACATCTGCTTATTCATTGTTTCTTCTGAGATAAAGGGTGTTTTAATATGTTGTAATGTGTTTAATGTATAGTGCTTTTGTTGGAATAACTGTCTGTACTGTCCGGGGAAAGCTTTCTGCTAGATTTTGAAGCACTGCTGTGAGGATTTGATAGCATTAGTGAGGTCAGGGTGTTGGATGATCACTACCCCAACTCATCCCAAAAGTATTGGATGAAGTGCCATCATTCCAGAGAACACAGTTATACTGCTTCTCAGCTCAATTCTGGGGGGCTCTATACCCCGCTAGTCCATGTGTGGCATTAGGCATAGGTTTATGTTTGTCTACTTCAGAAGATCCTATTGTGTTCAGCAGTGCTGTGGCCTGTTTGTATCTAGTTTCTAGATTACAAAGATGGAAGTCTTTTCTAATTCCCATGGAGTTTCCAGCTTGCTCCAACATGTGATTCTTAGCTGGTGAAACATGGGTGCATTGGAGCAGGAACTTACCGGAATTGTCAGCACTGGAAAAGTGTTATGTATGGTGATAATTGGGATATAAAGCAGCCTAGGTCCAAGTAGAGTCTGATTCAAAATATTGAAATATTCAGTGTATATCTGTTCTCCGCAAGCCCCTTGATCTCATGAACTGTGCAATTTCGAGAGGGCAGAATTCCTTTCCTGTGACTCAGGCTCCAAGTACCTGTGTGTGCTAAGGAGTTGAACAGTTTTTTGAACTCTGTTAGAGAACGTTCCTTAGGTTTAAGGTAATTGGTGTCCAATGGTGTGAGTGCAATTTTTCCCAGATTTATATATATATATATATATATATATATATATATATATATATATATACAGGCAAACAGGCAGTGTGTGTGTGTGTGTTTCTGCCTTCTACCCCTTGACTGCCTCTAGTTAAGGGTTTGGTTTTAGGATGTATTGGACATGAAGGCTTCATCTGGTCCACTCCCACTGAGAGTCAGTTACGCAGCTCCCAGAATCCCAGCCATGCACTCTTTGGAAATCCCAGCTACATTCCCAAAAGAGCTGTTATCCAGACTTTAATGTTAATGTGAATTCTAGTCCCGAATGGGGATACCCAAAACCACATGGGAGCTCATACTCTGTATACTGAAACATAGATGTTAATTTCAGCTCCCAGTTCTGCACTTATGAGAAGAGAGAGCAAATGGAGGAATGTCAAAGTGTCAGGTTGTATATAAGTAGCCTTCGGTTAAATTCATTGGATGGAAGTGGAGTTGATGGTTAAACTGCTGTACTATTTGTACATGATAGATGCTCATCTGAAGTGAAGTGCTTCTGTACAAAAAGCTTTTTTGAAAGTGCAGTGCTGTGTGTATGTTGAAATACAGTCAGCATATTGCAGTGTTATTTATCAGTGCCATCTATCCTATACATGAAATGGAAAGGGTCCACTGTAAGACCACCGCTGACTATATATTATATTATTTGGGTGTGACTATTCTTAACACAGTGGTAACTGTGACATGATTGAGCCACACTAATATCGTTGTTTCAGGTACAGAGATGTTGCTGATGTGTTTATACATTGTGGACTTATACTATAAGACATTATATATTTATTATTATTATTATAAGACATTTTTCATGATACACAATATTTATCACAATACATGTAATCACAGACTAAATAAATGATACTTGTGATAAATATGTGATATTTTATTCATTATGTACCATGTGTTATATTTTATATATTTGTGATTTATAAATGATAAATATGCCTGACATACTGGTGCTCTCTTGCAGTGGTGCCGTCGTGGGCAGTGCGTGAAGCAAGGGGACGAGGGACCGCGCCCAGTGCATGGTCAGTGGTCCTCCTGGTCCAGCTGGTCCGACTGCTCCAGGACCTGTGAGAGCGGAGTGACCTATAGAGAGAGACACTGCAACAGCCCTAAGTGTGTACTGACCCCTGACCTGCACAATAAACACACACACACACACATACACACACATTTGCTGTACTAAGTATTAAGACATATACTTACAACATACAATACAGTATTTAAGTTTACATTAGTGTAATTGTATAATTACTATGATAGATAATATACTAAAACAGATATGGTTTATTATACTATAAAATTATATATCAAGAATTAATGTAATACTACAATTATGTGTTATGTCCTGTAGGACATTTTATGTGTCCCGTAGTTTGTGTCATTCGTCTTGTGTTATGTGTTGTGTGTGGTGCGTTGTGTGTCCTGTGGTGTGTGTTATGTGCCCTGTAGGGCTGTTATGTGTCCTGCAGGGATGTTATGTTTCCTGTAGGGTGTGTTATGTGTCCTGTAGGGTGTGTTATGTGTCCTGTAGGTGTGTTATGTTTCCTGTAGGGTGTGTTATGTGTCCTGTAGGGATGTTATGTTTCCTGTAGGGTGTGTTGTGTCCTGTATAGTGTCTTATGTGTCCCATAGTGTGTATTATCTTTCTTGCAGAGGTATTAGAGTAGTGTCCTGTAGGGTGAATTATGTCTCTTGTAGGGTGTATAATGTATCCTGTAGGGTGTATAATGTCTCTTGTTGGGTGTGTTATGTGTCTTGTAGGGTGTGTTGTGTATCCTGTAGTGGGATATGTGTCCTGTAGGGTGTATTGTGTGTTGTATGTTCTATAATTGTGTTATAGGTCATGTCGTCTGTATTAGTGTATTGCAAAGTGTGAATTGTCCTGTAATATGTTACATTTTTCCTTTTACATTCCTTTCACATGTTACATTTTCTATTTCTTTTAATCTTCTATCTCTCTCTGTCTGTCTGTCTCTGCCTGTCTCTCATCTTTTCTCTCTTTCTCTCTCTCTCACTGCTATCCAGGCCAGCCTATGGGGGCAAGTTCTGTGAGGGCCCATCCCGCTCTTATAAGCTGTGTAACACTGAGGACTGTCCACAGAACACTGTGGACTTTAGAGATGCCCAGTGTGCAGAGTTTAACAGCAAACCCTTCCGTGGCTGGTACTACAACTGGAAACCCTACACACGAGTCGACGGTGGGTGGCCTAGGTTTCCACAAGCACAGAAAGACAAATACACACCACATTTTGTAAGCAAGAACAGCTCTTGAGGAATATCACAAAGCCTCAGAAGAAGATATGAATGTATTCCCAGAATATGAGCACATGCTTCCAATAGCAGTGAGTGACTGCAAAAGCTCACAGTATAACATGACATACAATACGTCTTTGTGTATGAACAGTTTTGGCAGAGACTAAATTCTAGAAAGTCTTCACAGAGATCTCTTTAGTTGAAAGTGCCACAGTCAGCTCTGCTAATCTGCTCACTAGCTTTAATAGGTTTCTGTTAGTCACAACTGCAAGATAATAACTACGACTATGTGTAGCTGTAAGATCTGGCTTGACTGTATACCCTATTCCTGGATCAAGAGGTGTGTAACTGTGTGTGTTGTGTTTTACCATGTGTTGGAGCTCTTTTTTCCAGTCCAGAATGTGAATAGCAATGTATAAGTGCATGCTAATTTGTGTATGTTGTCGCTGTCACTCAAAAACCTATTATCTCCAAATTGACAATTTTACAGGAGAAGTTACAAAAACCTTAACTTTCAATGAAAGTTGAAAAAGTCATTTTGGAGCATTTTTTTTATTGGTCCATTCATAATGACTTTGGCACAATGTAAAGAATAATCGACCTATTCAAAGTATGGCAAAAATGCAAAACGAAGATAAAAGAATGGAGATAAAAGGATTTGGTGCTACAACAAGGATATGTTCCTATCCAAGCCCAGGGATTATGTAAATGTGTGTATGTATATATATGTGCTTTCTCAGATCAGGATGTGTGTAAGCTGTACTGCTTTGCCGAAGGCTACGATTTCTTCTTTGCACTCTCCAGCAAAGTCCGGGATGGGACACTCTGTACCCAAGACAGCGCCAATGTGTGTATTGACGGCATGTGTGAGGTAATGCTCTTGTTCTTAAGCGCAGAGTAAAAGAGTTTAATGTCTAACGTTTATTTCCCTTCCCAATTTAAGATCTAACCCACTTATTAGTACACACACACACACACACACACACACACACACACACATACACTCACACACACACACATATAAATATGGGATATATATATATATATAGGGAAAAGCACTGGGCACCCACTTCTGCAAGAAGATGCTTGTGCTGGGCAGCATTGATGATCAGTGATGATCTGCCCACCCAGCGAGAGCAAGGCCAATTGTGCTCTCCGGATCCGGATGCTGATTGCAGGCAGCATGACCCAGGATTTGAAACAGTGATAGTCATAAGGGCAGCATCGCAATCAGAGGCCTAATGTTATAATATTTAAATAATAATCTTATGTGGTGGTTAAATAATTCTTGTCATGATGTGATGTGTTCTGTTGTTTGTGTTATTTGTCCTGTTGTGTGTATTTTGTGCCCTGTGGTGTGTGTTACCTGACCTTCCTTTGTGATGTGTTAGGAGTCCTGTTGTAAAGTTGTGTCTTCTAGTGTGTCTGTGTATGTAATGTGTTCTGCAGTGCATATTCCATGTCTTATATCCTGTGGTGTGTGGTATGTGTCTTGTAGTGTACTGTTTTGAACTGTAGTTAGGAAAGTGGTGTGTTTTCTGTGTCCTGTGGTGAGTGGTTCATGTCCTTTGGTGTGTGTTACATGCCCTATGGTTTGTTATGGGTCTTGCTGTGTCTTTTATGCAGCCTTTGAGGTAAATGATGGGTCCAGTGATGTGTGTTATAGATTCTCTGGTATGTATTATAGGTCATGTGGTGTGTGTTACATGTCCTATGGTGTGTGTTACATGTCCTGTGGCATGTTGTGGTTACAATGGGGTGTGTGTTATATAGTTTGCTTTGTTTAAAGTGTCTTGTAAGGTGTTATCAGTTATGGCTCCACTGTCATGTTTACGTGTCTCATTTTTTTTCTCTTGGATCTGGGTGCAGTAATACCGAATGTGTCCCTTAGCGGCCGTGTAGGGGCCACTAAACATTTGTCTGTGCTGCATATTTTGACTGCTGTTACTATCATGGAAATTCCCAAAGTCTAGAGACGATTCTTAATCTGTGTTCTTGTCTGTCTTTGTGTTCTTGTAAACTTGTGAAACATCATCAGTCACAGCCCGAGTAGTGTTCCATTCAAAAGTCAGCGTCTAGCCAACTACAGTTTAAATGCCCAAATGTGTTCTTGCGCCACCCGTGTTATCGAGGATGCATTGCTAGGTGACTTGTGTGGACAGTAAAATATCCCAGAAAGCATTTTGCACTGCGCTGCTGGTCGAGTTGCAGAATGAGTCGTACAGCATTCTCCCGTCCTCTGGAGTTTGTTCTCGAGAGTTGAAGTCGGAGGAGGAAGAAGGAGCAGAACAAAAAAGAAAAACAAGAAGAAAAACAGCAGAAGTTGGAGAAGGAGGAGAAAGAAGAAGGAGTAAGACAAAATGAAGCAGAAGAAGAAAATCAGAAGAAGAAAAAAGGGGAACAGGAAGAAGAAGAACAAAAAGGAGAACAAGAAAAGAAGACGAAGAAGAAGAAGAAGAATATGGAGAAGAAAAAGCTGTAGAAGAAGGAGAAGTGTCTTTCATCTCAGCATGTAGTGACTGTGCCTCTGTGTGCAATGTAATATGCCCTTGAGCTCTGGCCAATCGCTAATCTGTCCTGAATCCAGAAACAAAAGCTCCCTTTGGAGGACTCTGGATGCAAATCAATTTCATGCCTCGTATGTTTGCCCAGAGACAGCCAGCTCCAGTTCCATCTAATTGAATTTTACTGTGAGCACCGAACTATTTGACTTGTCAAAATGACACGACCTGCCTTTGTAGAATGACAGGAAGAGAAATCATTTTGACATAAAGTGATGGTATATGCAGTGGGGCGGTAAACTGTTGTTTCAGTCCATGTGATTTGCACAAACGGTTGCTGTGACTAACGGAAGCGGCTCGTCTGAAATGTGCTTTCCATCCCAAAGAAACTGTTAGGAAATGACATGGGATTTGGGCTGCTTTGAAAATAATACCAGTATTCCGTTCAGGTGAGGTATGAGATCACCCCTTCATAGTTTCAGGTTGTTTTGTACAGGAGAGATTTGACTGGATTGTGGGTTTTTTTCTTTTCTTTTATGTGTTTATAGTAGTTTATGTTTAGGCTCTCTGTTTCCTTGACTGCCTCAAAAACTATTTGTCTTTATTAGAACCCATGCCTTGTAGCTCTACCTTGCTGGTGTAGAGTTAGGAATTCTAGCTAATCTGTTGTACATAGCTCTTGTGTTGTGCTGTATATTGTATTTTTTTGTATTTTTATATTGTATAGTGTATTGTATAGTGTTTTAGTCTACTTTAGTGTCATTATACGTATACAGTACAACAGAATTGTCTCTTTGCATTGCCCAGCTCAGAACGCTGGGTCAACCATGCTGCAACAACCCAACAGTGGCAGCTTAATGACTCGGGGTATCATACCCATAACCTTGTGAACAATAACCCAGCTTGTGATGTTTTAATGGGTACTGTACACTACACTACAAAAAAAAAGTGCTTTTAAAAAATTGCTTTAAATGGTTCTTTGAGTTGGACTTTTTGTTCCATAAAGAAATAAGCATGTTTGTAATAGGGATGTGTAAATGTGATGAACCTTGAAATTGTAAAATTGTTGAAGTTGTAAAGGTTCGTTACCAAGATGATCAAGGTTCTTCAGATGTACTCATCTCTATTACAAACATGTTTCTTTTTGGAGCCAAAAGCTTTGGCTCCATAAAGTGATACCTTTTGGCTTTTCTATGGCACCTTGATTTGTAGTGTATTCATTAGGGTTTGTTCGGGGTCCTGCTGTGTGTGTTATGTGACATGTGATGTAGTTGGGGGGGTCTGGTGATGTATGTTATGGGTTCATTGGGATGTATTTTAGATCATGTGATGATCTCACATATGTCAGGAGATGTGTGTTACATATGCCCTATTGGGTAAGTTGTTATGGTTAATTAAGGGTTTGTTATGTAAGATGACCTATAGTGCCTATACCACACAGGCTGTTAGCCCAATTTCAGTACTGAGTTTGGAACAGCCAACCACCCATGTGTTGCATTAATAAATGAGGTAGACCTAAGGTAGATAGAGCTCATTGAGTAACCAGTCAGTTGAATACAAGGAAGGATGTAATCGATGGGATGCTCAAGGAATGTGTTATGTTAATGTCATTGATATTTACATATCGTCATCTCCATTGTTGCTGTTTTTTGAGAGAATTTGAATCAGGCAGTTGATCCTTACATTACGTTCATTACATTTTGCAGCATTTCATAATAAATGGACAAAAAGAAATGCTCTAAAAGGACCTGGAAAAAAATGACATTGACTTTCAATGAAAGTAAAGAAGCTTTTCCGCTTCTCCTGTAAAGTTGCCATTGTGGAGATACAAGGTTTTTGTGTCACAGAGATGTTATGAAAGTTACATGAATGTATCATGCTTGACTGCAGTGTGCATTGCTGTTATGGATGCAGCTCACTGATAGCTGGCATGTTGTCTCTTGCAGAGAGTGGGCTGTGACCGGGTGCTAGGGTCTACAGCAGTGCCAGACATGTGTGGTGTCTGCAACGGTAACAACTCTACCTGCAAAATCTACAAAGGCCAATACACCAAACAGCATTATGCTAACCGTAAGTCTATTTAGCCCTTTCAAACATATGCATGCCATTTTTGCCATTTCTCATCTTCAGTTGTGTTTTGGGTGATGGGTCATTCTCAGCACTACAGTTACTCTGACATGGTGGTGGCATGTTAGTGTGTGTTCCCCTTTTACAAGTGGATCAGATACAGCAGTGCTGCTGGAATATTTAAACACTGTGTCCACTCATTGTCCACTGTATTACACACCCCTACCTAGTTGGCCCACCTTGTCGACTTAAAGTCAGAGACAGAAGCTTATCTGTTGCTGCACAGTTCATGTTGGTCATCCTCTGCCTGGTGGACTGTTCTCTGTGTTCAAAAACTCCAGTAGCACTGCTGTGCCTGATCCTGTACCAGCGCAACCTCCACCAACATGTCAGTGTGACCCACCACTCAAATAATACCTGCTCTGTGGTGGTCCTGACCATTAAAGGAGGCTAACAGAAGTCAGTTACAGAACTATAAAGTGCTCCTATATAGTAAGTGAAGCTGTTATAATGGACAATGAGCGTAGAAACAAGGATGTGGTGTTAATGTTATGACTGAGCAGTGTGTACATATATATGTATATTAAAATATTAGTCACATTCAATATAGAACTTTAGTTTACAGTGTTTTGAGCTCACTTCAAAAGCTTAAAGCCCAATGTAAGTTAATCACTTTGTTTCCTTTCCACTTTTTTCTGTGTAATAGAGTACTACGGGGTGGTTACTATCCCACCAGGGGCCCGCAGCATTCGCATTGTAGAGCTGAACACCTCCAGTTCCTACTTGGCTCTGCGGAACAGCCACAGGAAGTACTACCTAAATGGCCGCTGGACAGTGGACTGGCCAGGCAGGCACTCCATAGCTGGGACTGTGTTTGACTACAAGAGACCCTATAATCGCCCGGAGAGCCTGACTTCCACAGGGCCAACCAATGAGACCCTGGTGGTGGAGGTAAGGGTTTCAGAAGCTCAGGATGTAAACGAGTCTCTCTCTCCTGTGCTATGGATGCTTTCTGTGTTTAAAAAAGAAGCTGCTGGAAAACCAGCTTTCAGCTAGTAGGTCTGTTGGGGGAAGTCTGAAACGGTGCAAATCTCAACATCAGAATGCTTTAGGAAACTGTTCAGTGTGTCATAATCTCAAATTCTCAAAATTCTGCCACGATTTAGTTCACTATGCATGTACTACTCACCGTATCATGATACATCAATGAAATTTCCCTAGTATTAATGGCCTATCAGGTTTATATGGGCTATACTTTGTACCCTGATCTGGCTTTGACCCAGATAGACGAGAACATCTACACCAGCACAGCACAGCAGGTTGCACTGAGATTGCTGATCTTGTGACATAATTCATGCTTCTTTGACACTTTAGTTGAGATCATCCTATTCCACATGATGAGAGATAGAAAGATGCCTTTCCTGCTACTGCTGTTTCATCTCGTAAAGCAGCTTACAGACGTCTATACATTTTATATGATCATGTGATTATTTGGTAAGGATTCAATGTCAGGGTGTTTTACACAGCCCAGGTGCACAGATTTTTGATCGTTCTTTGACAAAGAGTATCCTAACTTAACTTGCGTTGGCGTTGTTCTTGTCCAGCTGGCTCACAGCCAGATTTGAGTATAAAGTTCTTTCTGTAGATGCTGGCGTCTACACTTTCAGAGAAAATCTTATTTAAACCATGCACTCCAGCAGTTGTGACGCAGATGACCTTACACTGCTTCAAGTAATGCATCAAATGTGTCAAAGGCGAGACCGATAATAACTGCCAGAGCTGCAGATGCACAGGGCTGGATGCAGAAATTCAGTATGTTGGTCTGTGAACAAGCAAGAGCATACATTCACACTGGAGTCTTAATCCAGTGAAGTCCAGCTTGTTTTTGATGTCTGAAAAAAAAAACATTTGTTTAATCAGATTAACAATAAGAGCTGTCTGAACTGTATTCTTGTAAACCTAATACACAACTCATTTTACTGTATTTTACTGTACATTTACTGTACTTTTATCTAATATGAAGAGATCATTTTTAAGACAGAATTAACCTTTTTTTCCTTGTTATAATCAATACCTCACACTTTGGGTCACATATTAAAGTTGCGTTTTTCTTTATTGCCCTGCTTGTCTTCTTCTTCAGCTTTAAGACAGATGGATGTCAAATAGATGATTTTATCAAGCTTTGCGTATTGTTGGTAATATTAACCAGCTGCTCGCAGATATAAACCTTCCTTTAATAAAACATTCCTAAATAATTCTATTAGTAATGGGAGAATCCAAAAGAATAGTACAAACTAGCCAGGCAAGGTCAAAACATCATATAAACACCTGGAACTACAGAGAGAAGGAGAATGAAAGAGAGAGAAAGTTAGAGAAAGTTAAGAGAAAGAGAATGTTATTTCTTATATATTTCATTTATGTACCAATTATATTTTATATTACAGCATTAAGCATTATAATAGTGTATCATTTTTATAAAGACACTAAAGGCACCAGATACATGGGAAAAAGCCAAACCAAGAGTGGTCAAAGGCCCCAAACATAATATAGTACAATTATAACTAATATAGTAGCCCTGATCTAATATATCTAATCTGTCATTTTCCCCCAGATATAGTCATTTCCAATTCCCAAGCAATAGTTAGGACTATTACATGATGCCACCCCTACTGGGAAGTTGATGGCTGACTGTTCATGGTTGTTAATCATACTATTTGAATGGGGAAAAAACATATAGCTGTAATGACTGTTCAGTAAAACCTGTCCCACAAACTCACATATATTTCTGCTGTTTTGTGAAATATCACTCTGTCTTATCTAAAAGTTGTACGGACACTCCTTTTGGCTTATTGAACCAGATGGAGTCATTCCTAGAATAAGAGTTGAGTGTGCTGAATGACATCCATGCAAAATATTATGCAGATCTAAGAGGCGTTCTGCTTTCCAAAAGCAGGAATAGAACTAGAAATCAAATTATAGTGCAGCCAAGGCCAAGACCAAGCCTAAGCTGTTTGACTGTGGTGATGTGAATTTTTCTGTGTACGTTTGCATTCGCTTTGCTCTGTTCATTATCAGGAGCTGGACAGAGCACTTCCTGAGCTGGAGATGCCGACTCCACTACAGATACCTAGTCTTTCTTGGTTTGTGCTTCTTAAAGCTAAAGAAAGCTAATGACTGACTAGTCAGTTAGTGGATGGGTCAAATCATGTGTGAACCAACATGGACTTGGAAAGCCATTATTTCACTATGCAGATTAAAACAAGTTGTGTATTTATATCTACACTCAAAGTCATTTAATTCCAAACACATACCTTTTATTTCAACTTACTGCCCATTTCTTGTCTATGTGCTTTCTGTGTGCAGGTTCTACTGCAGGGTGTTAACCCAGGCGTGCGGTGGGAGTACACCCTCGCCAAGACTGAGGTGTCGAAGGAAACCCAGACCAAACACAGCTACACCTGGGCCGTCATCCGCTCCCAGTGCTCCGCTACGTGTGCCAGAGGTATGGTGTTCTGGACTTAGTTCAGGTCTTATGTACACTGCCTATCAAAGGTTTAGGGACACGTTGCATGCAGAGTTCTAATATCAAAGAGCTGATATCAAAACAATGAGGGATGTTACATTATTGAAAGAACAAAAGTTGGATTTATCTGGAGTTATTGCAAGTTATTGCAAACCAACAAGTGAGAGAGCAGGCTTATGTATTGAAAGTATTTTGAATAAAGAAATATATAAGCTATAAAAGCTATAATATGAATAAAGTTTTACATTTGGATGTAACATTGTAAAAGTGCTGTTTTACCAAATTGAGTTCATTCAGTGAATGTGTACTTACATTTACGGCATTAAGCTGATGCTCTTATCCAGAGCAACATACAAGGTTACTCAAATTAAAGAGAAGAGCCAATGTAGTGTTAGGAGTCTTGCCCAAAGACTCATATTGGTGTAGCGCAGCATAGTCACCCAGACCAGGAATCGAACCCCAGTCTCCTACGTGGTGTGGTATCTCACTGGCAGGAAGTGGTGTTATCTGTTGCACCACACCAACCATCTTAGTAATAAAGCTACAAAGGGTTCTTTTGAACGGTGCTATGGAAGAACCACTTTTGGGTCCATAAATAACTATTTTTAAAGGAGGAGATATGAGTGTGAAGAGCCATTCAATTGGTAAAGAACCTTTATATTGTTTGCCACACATAATACTCTGTTACAGAATTACAAATGGTTCTTTTGTTGCATTGCTCAGAGAATCCTTTGTAGCAACTTTATGTAGAAAGTGTAGAACTGTCAGTAAATTAGCACATAGGCTTAATTCATGCTTTGTTTTATATTGAATGTGGTTCCCTGTCGGAGGGCAACTTTAGTTTTAACCATCATATACAAAGAGGAAATGCCACACCACTCAAAAACCACCTGAAGATGACTTTAATAATTTTAAATTAGTAGATGTGAGAGTTTTGATTATTTGCTTCTTTCTAAAATGACAACAAAAACACTTCATAAATGGCATGCCAAAATATTTGACTGCTATTCAGTAGGTATTCCTCAAGCATTTTCTTTAGCCTACCCTAAGGGGCTAATCGAAAGCTTCCTCAGACGTTACCAGTTATCTTTTTGGCCTACCTGTGTGAGCTGCGCTTATCTGTCCTAATGAGAGCTCTGACCTGCGCAAGGCTCCAAAACTCAGTCTGTTCCCATACTGTTTGGGGAAATGAGTGGGGTGGGGCATCCTCCCCTCTTACCTGACCCTGTAATTACATGCAATAATGACCTGCAGTCAGACAGAGGACAAGAGCTCAAAACAAGGGTCAGACGGCCTCTGGCCAACCTTTACAGACATGTTGTTATTCATTAACGTCATACAGTGCTTGTGCGCATGGATTAAAATATATTCACTCTGTTCGTCCATTTATCGTAATATCACACATATACGCACATAAAGATGTAAAGTAGGATAGATTGACTCCAGTGAAAGAACACAAAGCAATAAGAGGTCAATTTTTTGGTTCTGTCTTAAACCCATAATAAAACCATGGTAATTATATTAGCGAATATAGCTTGTTTTTTTGTGTGTTCGGTTGCTTGTGCCAGATCTGTGTATGTATTAAGTAGCCCCAGGCTATGTCCCAAATCTTACACTGCAAATCAAATCAAATTTATTTGAATAGCACTTTTTATTTGAATGACTGGTTGTCGCAAAGATCCAATAATATGATGTATGATATGATCCAATAATGAGACAAAAGATCAACAAAACAGAAACATAAAAAACATAAGACCCCCAATGATCAAGCCAAAAGCAAGCATGGCAAGAAAAGCCCTCTTCAGAGCTGGAGGAAGAAACCTTGGGAGGAACCAAGACTCGTCCTCCTCTGGTTAAAAATTACATATAAATTATTGATAAAAAGTCACCGTACCACCACGTAAGACTGTTCTTCTATTCAGGTGTGCTGATATAGTCATAATATAGTATAACTAATACAATCATAGTAGAGATGGTAAAAATGCTAATCATAAACAAAATGATGATGGTTTATGATGGTAATAATAATAATAATAATAATAATAGCAACAAATAGGGTTTGTAGGGTAAATGTAGTCAGTAATGGAGGGTGGGCAGCTGTACAGAAGTACAGTAGTACTTTCATACTACACTAAAAAATGCACTTCTTTATTTTGATGGATGTGTTTTGTGTTTTTTGCAGTTCATTTTTTCATTTGTGTTTTGCTAAGAGTTAACGCTTATTGAAGTCATTAAGTGCCATTATTACAAAAGGGAGAATAAAACAAAAAATAGCTTTATGGGTCATCAATTGGCTGTTAGATACATGTTTTTTTTGTTTGTTTCATGCTTTTATGTATTGTTGACATATACAGTATGTTATATCCATTGACAAGCCTGATCTTTGGTGTTGTTCCTTCTCATTGTGCCACAGGTGAGATGAATGTGAAGGCAGCGTGTTATAAGGATCTGAGAGTCCAGGTGAACACATCATACTGCAACCCACGCTCACGACCCAGGACCGGCGTAATGCCCTGTAACACTCAACCCTGCCCTCCCCGGTAAGACTACACTTTTAACCTTGTAAAATAAATGTTAGAGATCTAGATCGCTTGATTTAGCACAGACTCAGCTGTGCAGGTCTGCAAGTTATTATTACAGAAATATTCAGTTTATAAAAAGATCACAAATACAGGTAGGAAAAAGAGCTACAGGCAAGTCTGTACCCGCTGTGAACTAGTGGTCAAGTGTAGTTTGCATGGGATCTGATGTTACACATGCAGCTCTACCCAAATTTCTTAACCAATAAACAAATTAAGTTTGTACATTTATCAACACTAACAGTTTTATGATAATTAGAATTGGTAATGATTAAATTATTTTGCAGTGTGTCACTTTGCAGAATTTGCCTCTTATGCAGCTCAACTCAATTGGCAGGTGTTTGAGTGTGTGAGCTAGACTTGTTCTGCCTTTTCTGCTCTCCAGTCTCTCATAATAATATTTTACAAAAGTCATCTCGGCACTGGTTCAGGCAGCAGTGTTTTTTACTTTTTGTCTCGTGTGTCAGGCCTGACTAAGAACCAGTCTGTGTCACGGAAGTTCACCAGCTATAATGTTTGGACGTTTTTCAAACAAGAAAAGGTCTTAAAAAGCATTTTTCCCTTAGGAATGCTGTCAGGGAAGCTACTGCTCAAGGTTAACCCTTAGAAGTTGTGTGGAGATTTTGCTGGAGAAGATCAGGAGATTGGTAGTACTCCTGAGCATGTAAAGGTTAACCTAGTAATGACAAACCCAACATAATATTCCTCATTTATTGTGCTTCCATGTTTTCCGTAACCATAGAAAAGATGCACAAGGCTGCCTTTATTGTGATTTGTTACAGAAGAGACAGTTTTAGCAGTTAGATTATGTTATTTCAGGTAAATGCACCTACAGCTCATTATTACTTGTAAAGAGTAGATGAATTGACAGATAGACACCTGAAAGGTTAATAAGCTCCTCAACTGTAACCCAACTGTCGTAAAAGACAGCTAATGACTCATCAGACTGGGAAGTTTCTCTAAACTATGCTGCTCCAGCCATTAAAATACTTGAACCTACCATAAAATCTGCCTGATTGCTTTGCTGATTGGGTCCCAAGTGAGACTGAATTTTGTTTGGCTCTAGCATTTGCTAGTTCCCCATATCCACCTAAGAGCCGCCCAGGTGGATTACAGGGCTTTAGAGTGGCTCCGTCTGCGCTGGGGCGTGGGTTGCTTTCCTCACAGCCCCCCTGAATGATATCTGGTCTGGACAGCAGTTCGCTAGTCACATACAGACAAGTGAGGAATGTTCCCTCATCTAGTAAGTTTCTGTTAAATGAATGATGAGTGTAGTACTCTTCTCTCTTTTAACACATCTGACTGGATGTGGTGAGACATGCATAAATGAGCTCAGAAGCCTCTCCAGTCTCAGCTGCAGCTGTTTTTTGACTTGTCACGTCCAAAGCAGTGTGAGTGTGAGGATGTTCTTGGTCCTCTTTATTCAAACTTGATTGCCTGCAGGCATAATTTATTTAAATGTCTTGATGACATCATAATGTATCAAAGCCTTGATGACAGTTTCATTTATTGCCAGTGGGAGAGGTCAATGCCCACTTAAACTGAACTACACTGCCACTCTGGGCACTGCATGGGCAGGGTGTGTTTGGGGGTTTTTGCCCATGAGGCAACAAGTTCACTCCACTTGAGAAGCAGGGTGTATCCTCTGCCATGACTCAGACACTGGCATCCTGGAAAGGTCACCCCTCATCTTTTCCTGGGTCAGTGACAGTCCTGAACCCATAGCAAAAATCCACAGCAAAGATAAGGCCTGACCAATCCACTGGATCAGTCATTAAGACGCATGCATATTAAAGGGATTTCGAACAACACTCTGGACATAGTGTCAGGAAAAATTCTAAGACTAAAGAAAGAAAGCCTGAGAGTTCTATTTATGAGGGAACCCATGTTCTTCTCATGTAATCTCATCTAGATGATCGGCCCTTGAGTTTTAAATCATTTTTAAAGGGGCCCTAGAATGTCAAATTGATATTTTCCTTGGCATAGTTAAAAGTTCAAACAAAAGCTCTAGCTAAAGCTGGCAAAACAGGAAAATTGTGCATGTCCCACAGTCCCCACCATAAAGCAAATTACCAGGGTTGTAAAAAGAGTGTTAAACATCTGAGCATTTTTCACCACAGCCACACTGTTCATATGTCAAATATAACCTACAATACTCAATAAATGCATGCTTTAGCCCCTTTAACTTTCTAGAGGGCTGCATGATCTTCCCAGGCCTATGGAAAGTGTGTAAAAGTGTGGTAGTTACAGCAGGACTAGAGTCTGGGTAAGTGTACAAGCAGGTTTAATTGATTTGCACAACAGGATAAACTTATGAGCCTATTGTTCAGAATAGTCCAGGTAGGGGTAGCCATAAAGACAAACTAGAAAAGACCAGACTTCAGAACAAAGTAAGGAAAATACAAACAACCCAAGCAGGCAAGTTGACACCATGAACTACCAAGTTCTACAAAGCAAAAAGACAAAGCTCTATATACACAAACTAGTTTCAGCCATTTACAAGCTGCAACTAGATGCAGAGAGGATACTGCAGTCATTTAACCGTTCCAGGTGTTTGTATTAAAACTGCAAATGCTGCATCATCCTGTAAGAAAAAATGGAAACAGGTAGAACAGCTCTATAAAAAAATGTTGGACTGAAACCAGGTTCTTTGCAACTTTTCTGTGCCATATACAACCATCTACAAAAGGTTTTCCACCAACATTTTGTAATGCTTTCATATAGTGCAATTACCATTTCTAAAGAACTCTTGAAAAGCCAATTTAAGATTGGAGGTATACTCCTCTTACTGGCATAAGCTAGAACCTAAACAATATCAACATTTCTGTTCAGTTTACAGAGGATTTAGAACTTGATATTTCTGCCATGGTTAGCTTATCTGATGGGGCAGCCTCCATAATACAATCTCCAAACTTTCTTATGGAACTTTGAAAAACTGCCAGCTAGTACCAGTCAAAAATCACTGTTAACTACCTAAGCTACCTAAGCAGAGTCAATAGGGTAACCACAACATAATCCATCCCACCCAGTCACACATGCCCTAAGGAGCGAGCAGGAGACCTGAATCCACAGTGGACGTTGACAGGGACTGGGAAAAGACACGAAATATGACCAGCAGCATGACTGGGCAGAAGCCAGGACAGTGATGAGAAGTAGATAGGAACCAGGACGTAAGAAATTACAGCGATATGAAGTTAAGGACCATGACCGAGACCAGAGCACAATTAGACCAGAGCTTTGGGATAGGAGGCAGTAGGAGAACAAAATCAGTGTCCAACTCATGGCTATCATTCAGACCCAAACCGAAACAAAAGGGCAGATTAGAAACTGATGCGCCAAATCAGATGTCAGAGACACTGGAAACTCAACGGCTGCTGCCTAGAGGAGCTTGTCTAAGGTATCTGCAGATTCTTGTGTCAGGAAGGCTAGAGAGAAAAGAACTGCAGGCTGGAGGACTGGAGCAGCCACATTAAGAAGCTTCATGCTTATTTCAGAAGTGACATAATTGCCCTCAGAAATGGCCAATGCTGTGTGTACAATATTCACCTGTGGAGACAGTGTGCACCTTGTTCTGTACCTGACCACAGATGGAACAACCTCCTCAGTCAGTAACCATGAGATTTTTTGAGGTGAATTCCACCGGCATGGAACAAATAAGAGCCCTTCTGCAGCTACCATCATTCCAGTCAGTCTATTTTTTGAGACTCAGGCTAACATCCATGGGTGGCATAGCATTCTGAAATGAAACCAGTATATAGAATTTGAATTCCTTAAAGGCATAAATAAAGAGAAATGGAGTACTATACACAGTGAGGCTAAATAGTGTGTGAGGTAACATGGCATAAGAAGGCCCAAACAAACTCTCTATCCTACTTATCCTACCCTATGTTAAGAAACAGGTGCAGACAATAATTAAAAGGCGGGACTCCAGACTAGACACAGGTAACGATGATGGTTAGGGGTGGAAATCAGGTGACATGGAGACAGGGCAGGGGTGGCACTCAGCAGTAGAAACTGTAAGTTTTGCTGAGTTCGACGCCACAAAACTAAAACTTCATGCTCTTGGTCTTCCTATCGATTCAGTCCCCCCACTCACATGAATGCCGTGTGCTCTCAGCACAACAATCTACACCTGAGTTCCGATCATCTGTTTCACCTTGTGAAGTATTGCTTTTGCTTTTGTCAGTCCCTCTGTTTATGACCCATTTTTGCCTTTAGGATTTAGCCCTGCTGCTTTGATTGACTCTCCATTTGTCCTCTGTTTTTTCTGCTTGCCTGTCTGCTCAATTCACCCTAGCCTGGTCCAATATGTTGTGTTTTGCTCTTACTGTTTTTGTCCTGGCCTGGCTTTTTTTTTTTGGATTGTCTTTTTTCTAAATAAACCTACCATTTGGTTTAACCTTTGCGAGCATCTGCTCAGTTCACCCAGCCTTACATCTTTGGTAGATTCCTATAGATTTGTTCTGATTTAGCCGATTGTAAAGCCAGCCACGGTTGTTCACTGTTCTTTGATGTAAAGATAAAAAATTAATCATTGATATTTTTTGAAAATCATCGTTTGTAGAATATTGAAGAGAATGTTAGCCTCTGAGCTCAAAGAGTGAGGGAGAGGGAAGAAGGATGAGAAGATGAGTGAGCCGGGTTGGGTGGACATTTGCTGCATCAGTGTGGTGCTGACAGGTTGGATGCTTTGGAGTGATGAGGGAAGTGAGCAAGTTGGTGGCTGAAGGCCTAGAATGTCTACCACAGAGCTGTGGGAGCCAGACTAGTGAGAAGCAGGGAGGACAGCAGGTTGATGGCCGGGAACAAATCACATCCATGCCTCCAGATGAGTAGATCGGGACCTCCACCCTGCATACATTCTCTTTCTTTCTTGGCCTCTTTAGTAGGGGATGGCCATCTACTGACAGTACGTACATACGTAGGCATTAATCTGGCATTTCTCATTTTCAGAAATATCTCCTTCTGGGAAGCTAGTCATCCTTAGCTTCTTCCATCACATTCTTCTTTGCAGCTCATCAAATTAGTAAGCTAGTTGAGAAATCATTTAGTCATTAGTAACATCTAACAAAACACACACATATCTTCTTGCTGGGACCAGTTAAGATTTATAGGTCCAGTGGGAGTTGAGGTTAGCTCTCCCCACCTTCTCAAAATATGGGTCTTGCGAGACTGCTGTAGTTATTTCTTGTCTGACAAAAAGCCTAAGAAGCCCACAGGAGCTTTTGTGTTCATTGTGTCTGCTGAATGGCGACTTGTCTGTTAGAGTCACTGAATTACAGCATGGAGTCATCTAGAATATGAGAGTAGAAATTACCATTGCTTTCCACCAGACTTAGTGAGTCTGACATTGTAACGTTTTGTTTCTGTTTTGGAAACATTCCTGGTTACTATGAGATCCCAGTCACATTTCATTTAATACCCCAGTTTAATGACATTACCTGAGTCTGATGTGTCATCTGGTTGGAGTGTGATGTGTAATGTGGTGGCCTGGGGATTTGTGCTGAGTGTGCACTTTTAGTGAAGTAGGTGCGCTATCTGAGTATACACTCTGAGTGAAGTCTATGATTGAGATTGTGATGATTGTATTATCTGATTGTATACTTAACTCTTTTATAGTATGTGTAGTGTAGTATGAGTGTACTATCTGAATGCACACTCTGAGTGTAGTAAATAAGTGTACTGTATGAGTACAGTTAGCATGTACGATCTGAGTACACTGTGTACTCGCTCTGAGTTCAGTACATGAGTGTACTATCATGAGTTTACACTCTGAGTACAGTATATGAGGGTACTATTTGAGTTTACGCTCTGAGTACAGTACATGAGTGTACTATCATGAGTTTACACTCTGAGTACAGTACATGAGGGTACTATTTGAGTTTACACTCTGAGTACAGTATATGAGGGTACTATTTGAGTTTATGCTCTGAGTACAGTACATGAGGGTACTATCATGAGTTTACACTCTGAGTACAGTACATAAGTGTACTATCATGAGTTTACACTCTGAGTACAGTACATGAGGGTACTATTTGAGTTTACACTCAAGTGTAAACTTGAGAGTTTATACTATGAGGGTACTATTTGAGTTTACACTCTGGGTACAGTAAATGAGGATACTCTCTGAGTTTGCACTCTGAGTACAGTACACGAGTGTACTAGGTTTACGCTCTGAGTATTGTACATAAGTGTGCTATCTGAGTTTACAAGTGTGTACTATCTGAGTTTACACTCTGAGTACAGTACATGACGGTACTATCTGAGTTTACACTCTGAGTATTGTACATGAGGGTACTATCTGAGTTTACACTCTTACAGACATTTTTTGTCTTATACACTGTAACACTGATTCTTATAAAAAAATACAGGATGTCTTAAGCATCTGCAGAACACACTCAGTTTTTTTATGCGAAAACCTAAAACTCGACTGTAAAATCATACTTCACATAGTCACATACAAACTGTCACAGATGCCTACAGGGTACAAGATTTCAACCACATGCTAGAACGCTGTACAAAAATACTGTAAAATGACAGTAAAATGTTGCACATGTGAGCCCTAATGGTAACCTACCAGGATTCTCTCTCCAGCTTGGGTTTCTATATAACCTCTTTCCATTCATTTAGCCATAAATGCCTGGATAAAAAGGGCACGTGTGAACGGGGTGAGTGTGCTGTCTATGTGCATTCTCTGGCTTCGTGATTTTACAGTTGTCTAAATGTAGTCTATAAAGGTGCACTGAGTGTGCTCTCTGGGTCTGTTGTCTGCATACACTGACTCACTATGCTCTACGGGTACAATATTAGCATGAGAAAAGTGAACAGAACTGTGAGACTATAATGAGTATAGCTGAGGAGTAGAGCTGTTGCTCTCAGTTTAAGACTGCTCCCTGTAAGCGAATCTGTCAGAGCGGGTCTGAACACGACTGCCCCTTTGTTCTCTAAGACAGGGATGAACCACAGCCTCGAATACATGCATGCAGAAACATCCACACAGCTCAAGCGGCCCTGAAATCCGCCAACTCGAAAAGCACAATGAGAGCGGAATGAAATAAATGTTTCCAAACAGAATGCTCTCAGACGTCAAATCAGAATGTCCATCAAATCTCATTGAATGTGCAGTAGCTGAAATCCAAATCTTGTGTGGAAAATCGGTTGCACAGTTAATCCAAAAAGTGTGTACTTTTGACTTTGTTTAACAAAACAAGTCACATCCTGTGTTTCACTGCACACATGCAGAGTGTCAGCCACTTCCCTGGGCCATAGAGTTCAGTAAAATGTTAAAGCCACTGTTTGCTGGCTTTAAATATTTCCAAAAAGTATATTTAATACTAAAGAAATGGAACAGAATAAACATTTGTCAAAGTTATATTTAATGTATATATAAATGCAATTTTATTGTGGTTAAATGCTTAAAACTTGCACAGAAAATTGCTCTAAAAGGTTTAGGCTGCAGCTCCGCCCCCCACCCATTATACATGACTTCGTTTCAAGTTTTCATTTGAAAATATAACATAAAAATATATATCATAAAAATAGAAACGCTTGCTGTGCACTCAAGCTTCAGCTTTATTTGGAACCAGGAGGAACAGAAAATTCCTGCAAGAGAGAATATCCCCAGCATCGTTGGAGCAGCCGTGTTTGTTTACATGAATCACCACATTCTGAATTTAAAGGCAGAAATGTTAAGCTGAGGTTACAGAGATGGTTACACTTGCAGGCTGAAAGAACATTTTTACACTGTCTTAGCAAAGAAAGAGGGTAAGACATCACAAGAATGTATGTTGAAGATGGAGCTTAAACTAGCACACAGAGTGTCAAACAGAGGTTAAACGAGCAAGTGCATGGTCGGTATGACTGGCAAACTTGTGTAGATTAACACAGGTGTTACTGTGTTTTAATTATTGTGTGCTGGGGGTATTGCTGCATAACGTTTGAAGCTTAGCAAAGAGGCAGGAGAAGGCATTCTCTTAATCGAGGTAGGTGAGCTAAACCCATTGCTGTCTCTGATTAGTTTCTTGGCTGATCTGACGTCAGATAGGGCAAACTTAGAAAACTACAGAATAATTAATCTAAAAATCTATCCATAGAAAAGACAAACATCACTTTTTTTGTCTTCCGGTTCACAGTAAATTCATGTGACTGTAGATAATAGCGAGAAGGGAATCATGAAAAAAGTGGGCCATTAACCTGTGTGAAAAAGAAGAACCCATCATTTTGGTGGCATTCTGTGATTTGACAGACATTTTCTATTTTAACTACTTTGAGCTCCTGTTTCTAAAATGCATCAGGCTTGTTTAGATGTTCCATTGAAAACTCCTGAAGCTGAATTTTGTGGTGAGGATGCAGGAAAAGTTTTCTTCTGTTGACTCTTTCATAGTTATACAGGGGTATGACTATGCAGGGCTTCACAGCAGAACGTTACACCACTATTCTGGAGTCAGCTAGAACTTCCTGAAGGTCTTTTGCAACCAGACAGTGGCTTTAATAAGCCTTTCTAGCAACTCCGAAAGCTTGGTCTTCCAGACTTCCAGACCACCTGTTTCTGTTAACTGCCATTTTCTAATTACAATAGGAACTGAGGAAACGGCTACCTGAAAATGCTTTGATGTCTTATTATATCTTCTACTTTTGAAAACAGTTGATTGAAAGCTTTGAGGGCCGATCTTCCCTGCTTGTTTCATTGTGCTATAAGAGATATAATAACAATAAATGAGGATTAAGGGTTAAGGGTTAAGTTAGTTAGCGCACTTATAGTCCTTGACTGAATTTGTATGAGATGTGACCTCATGTTGAGGTTCAGCTGGTCTCAGTGGACTCAGAAGACGTCAGCAGCACAGAGAGAGTGCCGCGGTTTACACAGATTAAACTGAAATAAACAGAATTATGTGTTTTGCAGCATTTTAGTACACAGGCCAGAATCGAGAGAGACAGGCCTTGTTTATCCTTGGAGGCTGTAAAGGCAGGCAGTGATGATCCAGGGGTCCAGAAGGGCAACTATGATTCACCCAAAATGTTTAGTTCTTTCGCCATGGGCCAAACATTTGTTTACTGACAATTTTGGGGCATCGCGTGGTGCTTGTATGCGAACGGCATGGACAAGCCACATCATAAAAAGCCTCATATGGTCTGCGATAATGACACTGAGGGGCTTTTTATTCATCTGCTGCTGTCTGTATTCTAGATGGTTTGTTGCTTCCTGAGAGACATAATCTTTTTCTCTTACTTTACTCTCCTTTTCTTAAGCCTTGTTGATATTTGTACGACATTTTGCCGATATTAACAAACTGCATTTAGAGCATCTATTTATCTGTCTATCTCTCTCTTTCTCTCTCATGAGTGATTAGTTGCTACTGCTGTTAAATGCCCCTAATGGTGCTAGGGGAGTGTGGGGCCACATGTGTCGTACCCTCTGGGGAGGCAGAGGTTAAAAGTCATCCAAACTTGGCAGTGGAAACAAACACACACAGATGCAGATTTCGGGGCTACAGGCCTCTGATTCTGTAATGGCACTGACGCGTGCCTAGTGCCCTCTGTGAACTCTGTGAATACTTTACTGCTGCTCTTTTATTCTCCTCTGCATTTCCGAAGGGCTCCCGTTGCGTATGCAAGGTACCCTCATGATATTGAAAAATATGAGGGAACCCCTGGAAAAGTGTAAAGTGCTGCTACTAGATTGCATTTTAGCATATGTCAAAACACCTGGTAGCGTGAGGCTAGAGAAGTGTATGAACAGTCACATACTTTACCTGTGCCGCATAAGTGTTCAAGAAGTAGTTGTTTTTAGTTATTTTTTCTTTCTGTTTTGGGTGGTTTGTATGATCATTTGTGTGTTTTATGATATTGGCTGAAAAACCTCCTATGAAGACAGTATTAATTACTTCAGGTAAATTGAAATTGTTACATGCCACACTGTAATTAGACTCAGTTCTAATAAGATGTCTGTGACATGCTTTAGTCAAAACATTAGCAAAACATACCCCTTTTCATATGTGTAATAGGGCTGCACAGTATGTTGTTTTAGCATCGTAATCGCAGTGTGCACATACGCAAAGGTCACAATGCAGGATGTGCAATGTCTTGTGTATTGTCGCACAACAGATCTACCAGAGATCTTGTCTGGACAATATTGTTTATTTTAGGATGCAAAGTGTGCATTATTAATACCATGACCTGTTGGATCACTGGCATCTGGTAAACATTCCTGTATTTTTTATATTAGAATTTTAAGTGCCTGTTCCTTTAAATGAGAATGAGCTGCTGCTCACCTCATGCCCACCCTTTTTCAAGGTTGTTCTAGTTTACAGTTTGTTTTTTACAAAGTTTTTTTATGTCCCTTTAATTTAATTGCACTTATTTATTTGGTTTTAATTGTTTGTCAGTATATAGTTCATTATTGTTGGCTTTATTTTTACATTAGTGTTTATTTTACTGTGCCCCTGTCATGTAAATCTGGGGCATTTTCATTTAAAAAAAAACCTGGAAGGAGTGTGAACTTAAACTTTTTGACTTTATTTGTAAGCATTTTTTATCACAAAAATATTGCAATGCACAATTTACAATATCAAATTGACCCAATGGTCCATATTCTAAATATAGTCAGTAATTGCATAGTTTTTAAGTAATCTCAGTTTAATTGTGTTTATGGTGGGATATAAGCTTACTTAAGACACATTAAGTCTTGGAATTCCAGTGCAAAACAGTAAAAGCAAACTTCAGCCACCAGTCTCGGCTGATCGACTGCATTTCAAAATTCTATGAACATGTCCTTTTAAGCAAAGCTGAAGAAAGTGGACTTTCATCGTGTTATCCACTCTAAACTAGGAGACAGGAACTGCAGTGTCCAGAACGTTTCTAAGTCTCAGCGTAGACAGAGGGAGGGTTTGACTGACCAAAACAGAAGCATACAAACATATGCACATGCCAGCCGTGGATCACAGCAGGACTGGTATTTTTGGACTCTGCATTATTTCATCTGGTTGCACTGCAGCAGGAGTGCCAGGGAGGACCTCAAGAAGCCATTACATCATGGAAATAGGTGCTTGGCTACATTTATGACTGACATCAGCCCAGGTTGGGGTTACAGTGGGATGCTAATAACCTCTTAACCCCCAAAGATAGTTATAAACACACACACACAAACACTGCATGCAAGTGTAGATCATGACACATCCTCTCAGAAATCCAGATTAAATTAACATTTATTTCCTTTTTTTTGTTGTTACTTGAATTAAGCCCAATGTGGTTTACTTATGAGGCTTACTATGGTGTATGTTTTCTGTAAGGACTGTTTATGTAATACACACTCAGTGTCTCAGTCAGAAGATTTCAATCTAAAGCATTTCATTATAAATAGCCCTAATATGAAGGTGCAAGTGACGATAATATACTAATGATCTATTGGGGATCAGGACTACATTACATTAAGCTTAACCTGAAATTAACATTTTTCAGTCAAATTTACTGACTTTAACAGTGGACAATTTGGAGAATGCATTAGCTGTGTACTTAAAGTGTTTTAGAGCTTTTATTATTTTATTTATTTAGTATTTATTTAATGCACATGAATTAATTAAAGGTGTCAGTAATAAAAGTTTGAATTTTCTTGCTGACATAACAGAATGTTCACCTAATGAGGGTGGAGGCGTTGACCCAGCATAACATCTAAAGCATGATCAGATTTCAGATTGTGCTCTGCCAAATCTACCTTGTGAAATAGACTGTGTGTCTGATTCTCGTGTATAAATATCAGCTCCTTTCTGAAGAAGCTGAGAACAGATGGATGTTCTCCAGGCTTTTTCTTTAGCCCAGAGCTGACCCAGACCACTACAGCAGACACAGCCAAGTTCCTACTGAGTGATGCACACGAAAACTGCAAATAAAGATTGGAGGAGGAGTCTGGGGCATCTAGGGTAGAGGTTGGAAAGAGAGGTTTCATGGTAATAAGAGCTATGGAAAGAAGAAGGACTGTAAAGTGCTCCAAGGTGCTATAATAACATACTTTCTGAAGCTTTCATTGAAAGTTATAAATCTGACACGGATGGGCAAGCATGCTGCCATTAGCATATCAGACACATACAGGTGAAGATTTGTAGCATTGGGGTATCCCAGTTGCATTTGCTTACTACTAGTGGTGTAGTGGTGTAGTAATGGTGCCTCCTTAAGGACTCAACACTCCAACTTGTGTGCACAGTAAAAGCTTAAACCTTTTTGACATATAATCTAACTAAAGGACCAAAAAATATCAACACAGTCACTAATAACATAATATAATATACTGTAAGTCTGCATTCAAGTACAGTCATATGCCAAAGGTTGTGAACCTCTGATTGACTGGCTTGTTTTGTTCATTTTCTGAGTGAAAACAGGTGCACATTTTAATACACAACTGTTTATTTGCTTAATTTGTGTGTGTGTGTGTGTGTGTGTGTGTGTGTGTTTGTGTTAACACAGCTGGAGCATTGGAGACTGGAGTGTGTGCAGTCGCACCTGTGGGTCAGGAGAGCAGAGCCGACAGGTGCGGTGTGTCCAGCAAACCAGCTCTAGTCAGACTGACGTAGTGACTGATGCCCACTGTGCACTACCCCCTCCAGCCCGCAGGCAGCCCTGCAACACGCACACCTGTCCACCAACATGGAGCACAGGAGCATGGTCTCAGGTGAGTTGTCCCAAATAAACAGCAAAAAGCTCCTCAGCTGAACACTCCTACAGTACAGAAAATGTCCTATCATCCCAAACCTTATGTTTCCATTTTTGCATAATTTAGGGTTGATTTGGTGCTTCTGCTGCGAAGGTGCTATTTTGGAGACTTTGTTCCAGCAGCTATGATATGCTGATGATTTGAACTCTGCCTATGGCTATAAGTGGTTGCCTGGCCATATCTCTATTTTATTGAGTATTTTGGTATATTTCACTGAATGTATTGTGCTGGCATCAAGTGATCTGTGTCCACTGATGACAGCACAAGCTAAAAACTGTACTGTAGTTTGATCTTCTAACATCTGTAATGACTGGTTATTTAAGTTATTACTAAGTTATTACTCATAACTTATGTTGAGTAGTTCACACACTGACACATCAATTACTTAAAAGCAGAAGTACTCTGCGGCACTATTCAGCATCGCCGGGCAGATGACATGCTCTGAGGAAAGCGTCGGTTCCCTAGCTCCACCGAACCAGCTGACAGACAGATCAGTGCCAGCCAACATCGCTTTAAGAGTAATAAGGGGAGAAAACACCAGCGAGCGGGGCCACTTGTGCTCTCTCAGACTCCAGTCACTGATGGCAAAGCAGCAGGAAGAAGCAATTGTTATAGTTGTAGTCGTATTGAACCATATATTGTATCGGTTGATTGTGAAGTAGACTCAGTGTCTGAGTATAACCCAGTGTCTGTGTATAAATAGCAGCTCCTCTCTGAAGAAGCCGAGAGCAGATAAATGTTCTCCAGGGTTTTGTCTTTAGCCCAGAGCTGACCCAGACCAATACATCAGACAGCTGAGTTCCTAGTGAGTGATGCACACGGAAAATGCAAATAAAGATTAAAGGAGGAGTCTGGGGAGAGGAGTTTTAGAAGCAGAAAGATTTTGTAGTAATAGGAGATAAATAAAGAAGAAGGAGTTACGGTCTGGCAGTACAGAAAGGAGTAATAATAGTGGAGGAATGAGGTAGAAGTAAGAAGTAAGCAAACAGAGGTCAGTGTTGGTGGTCCAAAATGCAATATTAGTGTGTGGGGTCTAATGCTGTGGGAAGCAAACAAGTGAACAAAGCTGTGTAATGTATTTATAATAGATTATAGAAGTAATTATTAATTGTAGTCCTGCTGGATGGTCGCGTTCGCTGTGATCTTGTGTTCAAATGATAAAAAGGAATCAGATAAAAAGAAGATGAAGTGCAGATACAAACTAGCCTAGATTTGCAATAATTTAAATTGAGGCTCCAGAGCAAATCAGAACACATTCAGCACATTTAACAGAAGGATTTCCTGTAAAAAAGGATTGGAATAAAGCTTGGAATAAAGCTTTTCATCACCCGTCAACCATCTGAAAAAGCACTTACTGCACTACTTACTCCCTGCACACTACAAAGACTGTTTACATCACTTCCTCTGAGTCCACACTAGGTGTGTAATGGATTTCAGAGCAGTAGAGTGTATAAAACCATTCCCGTGTCTAGAGCAGTGTTAACTTGCTCATTGCCAAATCCAGCCATAGCCTGGCACAAACCAGTTGTCAGGGTTTTTTTCTTTACGTTTCCTCTACAAAAACAGTCTAACCGTATCAGACAGACCTCATTGTTCTGCTCAATCTGGGGATCAGTCAGGCACACCTGCTTAAATATACCCGATCAGCCATAATATTGATTCTCGGGCTCGGCAAGCTGCAGAGGACACATTTCGCTGTACAGTGTACACTGTACAGTGACAAATACGTGCACCTTTTATTAGCACCTTGTGTCTATATATTAGGTCTTGTGGAGCCAATGCCTTGAGTGGTCAGATCTGTTGTGGCAGAACAAGAGGGGCTCAATATTAGGCAGGTGGTATTCATGTAATGGCTCATCCATATAATGTATAATAATTTACATTTTTGGTCCAAACAAAATTAAGTGCTGACATCAATGTCACTGCTGGGTGAAGCCATTCATTAAAAATGTAGTAATTAAGTATGGATTTATAGAACAGGCATGTCCAAACATTTGACAGGCAGGTACAGCATAATATTTGCTGGCACTCTAAAAACTCTCTCTTAAATGCGCTAATCATGTCAAACAGTATGCAGTAGGTCTGAAAGGGTCGTTTGTTGTTTTTTTTGCTCCCAGTGCTCTCGTAAGTGTGGGAAGGGTGTGAGGAAGAGGACTGTGACGTGTGTGAGCAGTACTCCAGGATCACGCATGCTGCCGGACAGCTCCTGTGTGCTCCTGCCCAAACCTCACAGCCAGGATAGCTGCATGCTCAAACGCTGTCCCAAACAGCACAAAGCCCAGTGGACCCTCTCCAGCTGGCAGCAGGTAAACACTTCCACTGCTAGAGCTTACTTTCAGAATTAGACAACACATTTACTCCTGGAGGCCCATTTAAACCATTCCATCTAATTAAAATCATAAGACATCATGACTGATTTGCAAACAATTCAAAAAGCAATTGTTTTATTAAGCAGCAACTCCTGAGGTTTAATACCTAACACATTCTTAACCTTCTCTCTCCACCCTCTCCTCCAACAGTGTTCAGTAACGTGTGGTAAAGGTACTCAGGTGCGATTGGTAAAGTGTGTGGAGAAAGACTCTGGGGGGAAGTACAAGGATCTGGCGTTAAAGAAGTGCCAGCACATGCCCAAACCCTCAGCGGAGCTTCAGAAAGTGTGTGTCCAGCCAGACTGCCCCAGCATCCATCGCCTACAAAGGCCAGACTGGTACACCTCACCCTGGTCACAGGCAAGTCCAGCATCCCTTTTCCAGTTTTTCCCTTTTCCGGTTCTTCTAGCACAAGCTGAAAAGATTTAATTACATAAAATCTAAACCTAAAAGTGGCCACCTTGTTGAATTTTTATGTTATTGAACTTGGTAGGGTATTAAAGTACGATGGATGATGTGATGGATGTCCTTTGATTCAGCACAAATGTAGCTTTTCAATTATTATTTATATAATTGGGTTATATTATGTATATTATAGCTGTATAGCTGTTTATTAATATAGCTGTATTCATAGTCAGGTTTACTGTTTCCTATTTGCCACTTCTTACTACTATTTTAAGTGCCTTTATTATGCTGCTCTCTTGTTTGATTTTGCTGCTGTAAAAACTGACTTTCCCCGTGGGATAAATAAAGTGATCTATTTATCTATCTATCTATTATTCAACACAAATATTTAATATAAAAAAAATGTACAGAAGAAAAAATAGATTTTTTGTCCATAATTGAACTTAAAAAAGCTGTTAACTAAAAAAGTAAAAATACAAAAATATCCACTTCCTTGCTTATTCTGTATCTGCTATGGTATGGTAGTCAGTCTCTGCAGATGTAGCGTAGATTGGATTTGGGATTTACGGTAAGAAGGTTCTGTACACAATAACATCTATACTGAAAATCCCAGCTTCTTTTGTTTAACTTGGAATTTTAAAAAAGTGTATATCTCAGAAGGTTATTCAAGCTTAATGAAAAAAAAAGGTTAATTTATGTGAAATCCCCCTATAGTGTAGGTTTATGGATTTTAAGTAAATAAATAAGTATTAAAGTAATAAAGTAATAAAAATAAGTAAATATTAAACCAAATAAAAAATAATAGCAAAGATAAATAAATATAATGCTGACCTAACATTACATGACACAGATTTGTCATTGGGAAGTTTGTTAGATGATGAGGACATAGGAACGTTCCCAATGGGCCAGTATGTTAGATAATGAGGACCTCTCCCCTCCCCCAGATTTGACAGCAAGCTTTTTGTATTCAGGACATGGATACCTTTTTAAGCAACAATCCAGTATATTAGATTCCCAAAGCCAAGAGTAGAATTGGTGTGTTAACATCTAGCAGTGACTGAAATACCACATTACTAAGCCCTGTTTCAACCCACCCTGCTCTATCAGCCATCAGCTTTTTTCCAGGCAGTTAATTGTGTTTTGTATATGTGTGTGTGTGTGCGCGCAGTGCACAGTGTCGTGTGGTGGAGGCATTCAGGTACGCTCTGTTCAGTGCCTTGTCCTCGGCCGTCCCTCATCTGCCTGTTCCCCTCAGCTGAAGCCAGCTGTGTCTCAGGCCTGCAGCACATCCTTCTGTCCTCAACAGCAGAACCAAGGTAAAACTCCCGCAGTATTAATCATCCCAAGCCATACAGAACAAAATAATGAGTTTGTGTACATGCACTTCAGAATTCCATAACTGCAGAACATTGGATTTTGTCAGTAACACATTTACTGATTATTACACTTGAGTAATCCGATAGTTTTGCTTTGCCACCAGCCAATAATCTCACAGAATAAGACGTGATGTAAAACCCCAACTTCATCCAGTGTTTTTGTTTTACACATTAAGACACTATATTGACCATGCATCTAGAAGATGACGGTATAATTAAATCCTTCGTTTTGTCAGTGATGTTGTCAGTTTCAGCGTTGTTCCAGAAAGGCTTTGCAGGTGCTGTGCTACATGCTGCTTGCTTGTTTCTGGTACATTTTACACATGCACAGACTGAGAAATCCGAAACAACTCCAATTAAGAGTATACATGCTGTGAGAAATCTGATGAATTAAAGTTAAGTTCTCTTTAACGGATTTCTTAATCAGATGTCTAGACACCCTTCTAAATCTAAACAGCTTGTAGAACCTCCATTCTCAAAAGAACGGGACATTCTGGAGCAGATGCACACAAGCCTAAGGTTTCCTATTCAATGCTAAACTTCAGCTAGAGGGGTTTAAAGCCCACTGGCATTGGAATTGTATTTTCTGGAGTGATGGCGCTCCATCCAGTACCTTTGGGATGAGTTGGAGTTTTTGAGCAGTGCCAAAACTGCTCAGTTTTTGAAAGAGATGTGAGGAAGGTTCTTCTCACAAACACACACAAACTCACACATCTCTATTACAAAAATGGTTCTTCTGTGACATTGTTCAAATAACCTTTTGTAGCACCTTCATTTTTAGGAGCGTGGCGTTAGTGATCTGGAACTAATTATCTAAAGCTAGAGTAGAGGCTGTAGAGGCTGCAAAAGGGGCACAAACTCCCTATTAAAACTTGTAATTTCAGAAGAACCATTGAATATAGAGTCCTGTATTTTGTGTAGCACAGCATCACGGCATATGATAAGACATTTCTGTTTGTCTGGAGATTTCATTTTCTCATGTTTTTCTCTGTTTCCTTTCGCAGATGCTGTCTGTAAGGATTCTTTCAGCTGGTGTTACCTGGTTCCCCAGCATGGAGTGTGCAATCACAAGTTTTATGGGAAGCAGTGCTGTAGATCCTGCTCACATCCGAATTTATGATAGGCGTTTGCAAGCTGCTGGAACTGTGCAGCCAAGGCAGCGGCTTTCGCATGTGAGACTGCAGGCAGATGAGGATCACGGCAGTGTTTTCTAGTGACTGGAAGCTGTCAAGATGGCGTGCAAGTGTGGTTTGCGTGTGTGTGCCACTTTGGTTTGAGCCGCTCGGCTCTCGTTGTTCTCTGTTGGAAGATGGCTGCGAAGACGTTTACTGTAACCCATGGAGGAGAGAGATCTCTCCTCTCCTTCTAAAGGAACTAGTGATGGTTTTCGGAGCGCCCCATGGACTCGCAGATGTGGAGAGATGAGCGTGGAGCGTCTCGTCGCGCAGCTGCACCTGCAGTGGGATTGGTGTTGGTCCCCAACGGCTAAGTGAAGCCACCTGACATCTGTGTGGATCAGCTGATGAAGCACAAATCAGACATTTGCTGATTATTCATACTGATTATTTAGGAGTGGAGGAGTGATTTTTGTTCAGGAATGTTTGTTCTCTCTGTTAGTCTGAACCTACCTACACTATATGTCCAAATGTTAGTGAAGTTGACACTTGAAGTTGCACCCATGTCTGACACAGATGTGCAAATGCGTGCACACAGCTTGTCTTGGCCATCACGCCTAATGCCAGGAGAGGCTAGAGGGGTATAAAGCAGTGGAACTGTATTCTCTGGAATGATGGATGGTGCTCCACCCAATCTTTTTGGGGTGAGTCGGTGATGAGGTTGAGTGGTGATCATCCAACATCCTGACCTCACTAACACGCTTGTCGCTGAATGCAATCAGATGGACAGTAGAGACAGTTACTCCAAAAAAAGCAGGATGAACTCTTTTTAATACCCTTGATTTTGGAAGAAACGATGCATGAGCAGGTGTCCCATTACTTTTGTCCATAAAGTGTATCTCTCTCCATGTATTTCTTGTTTATTTGTCTTCTTTGTCCGTATTTAAGTCTCTCATGTTTCCCATTCTTCTCTCTTCTCTGTATCACTTTTGCTCTCTCTGCCTCAATCTCTTCTGTCTGCCTCTCTTTCACTCTTTGTCTCACTCTCTCCCTTTTTCTCTGGCACTCATTTCCTTACAGTGTTCAGCTGAGTTCTGCAGTGCATGTTACACCTCTTACACAGCCAGTATTTTCATGGTGCTACACATTTCCAAACTTAACCAAAGGCTCTGGAGCCTCTTAAGTGTTCTGAATTAACAGAAAAAAATGAACTGAGTGAATCGTTCTGTAGGACCTTTGAAACTGATCCACTTATTTATTAACAGCACTCTCTTGTTACTCTGAATGTTAATGTGCTTTTCATTTTTGGCATTTATCTGTCAAAATGAATTCAGGTTTATCCCCTTATAAAGACACGTGCTATTATTTTTGTATGTATTGTATAGTATAGTATGTCTTCGTGCCTTTGCATTAAATGTACAATAATTAGTATTTGACATCTTGCTTGTCAGTTGTATTACTGGTTTGCATGTTACATCGCCGACTATAAAGCTTGTGGTTTAGTTGCGTCAAGTAAGCTTTTTTTATCAGCTTTAGGACCCCAAAAGACTAAACACACCATCCTAGTTATTAGTAAAGCCCTTCAATTTGCTGCTGAATGGGTGGAGACTGTAGCATTTCTGATGCAGAATTAAGTAAACCTTCCTCTAGTGCTGTGGTGGGCAATTCCGGTCCTGGAGGGTTTAGTAGGTCTTTTAGAGCAGAGAAATCAGCTAACTGTGCTGGACACATTGCCCACTCCTGCTGTTGCGCTTAATCAATGGTCAGAGCCATTTGTTGCTGAGTTACTCTCACCTTATCTTGTCTCACAGAGTTTTTGACCAACCAAATAATATCCCATTAGCAGCAGTCTTGTGTTCAGAAACTGACAGTCTGAAATTGTACACCTGCTATAGTGGACCTGTAAGATAGGTAGAGCTTAGAATGTGGCCAATGAGTGAAAGGTAAAGGTTGTATAATATTCTGTGGCAATTATGGATATTGCCCTGTCTGGGTAACTATGGTATGAAGAAGATGGACCGTCCAAAGCACTGTATTAATCGATTTCATAACTCATATTACAGTGCAATCTTAATAAGCATAATCACTTTTTTGTTTAAACCAGATATGATTTGAAGCAAAATTGAGAGTTGTGTCAGATCATCAATGCTTATGGAGGCCCAAAGCTCCAGAAACAGACACATTGATTGCTAACATTTGGGTGCACTATGCTAATGCTGACTCAGCGCATTCACTACTGTCTCCAGATTAAGCTGTTCTGGGAAGGGAGATTTCTCAAATTGTGTGATGTTGTTGAAGGATCTTGGACTGTTCCACCATGCAGAACATTTCCAGTCCCTTGATATCCTTGGGTCTTTGGTTGTGGACTGCCCTCTTCAATGCACACAGGTTTTCAATTAGGTTCAAATTTGGAGACTGGATGGGCTGTTGTTGCAGACCTTTGATTTTGAGTTCCCACAACCATTCTTTGTGGATTTCTGATGTTTGTTTGGAGTCATTATCTTGCTGAAAGGTCCACCATGGCCTAGTTTCAGTATCAAACAGCCTCAAAGCATCAGTGATCTACCATATTTGACAGTGGGTATCATGAGCTTTTCCTTGTATGCAGTCTTTTTTTTCACCAAATGATAGTGATGCTGAACATGACCAAAAAGTTCAATATTTGTATCATCTGACCACAGTAAATGATTCCGTTTGAGGTTTCAGTGACATTTTGTGGTGTTGAGGTGCTGCATTTTGTGAGTTGCTGTTAGGTAGGGTTTCTATGATGGAACTCTTCCAGGAAGTCTGATGTTCTAAGACTGTGATCTTTGGGTTCCTCTTCCTCTCCTACCATGCTCCTCTCTCTTTGTTTTCTATAAACATACCTTTGCTCATTGCGATCAAAATGTTCTATTGTGACTTCCTCAGTGCACAGGACTTGTTTCCAAAATACATCAGGGCTTGTTTAGATGTTCCCTCGAAAATCTCTGGCTCTGACCATCTCTGATTATGTGGTGAGGATGCTGAAAAGCTTTTCTTCTGATTTTCATGAAGGAGATATTTGCACTGTAGAACAGTACACCACCACTCCATAGCCTTCTACTGCTTTGTGGGCATTAGATAGCTTAGAGGACTTCTGCTGAAGGTTTGAAGAGTCAGAGTATTTATAAAGCTTTCAAATGTGTATCCTAATGATGATTGTGAGGTCTGAGATATTGGTAAAAGTTATCTGAGAGATCAAATCTCTTGTGACACCAAGGAGTTTTTTGAAGTCAGTTAATTGTCTACTTCCTTAATCAATGGTGCCCAAACATTTGCATGCCATTGTAAATGCAGTTATCGACTACTTGTGCCCTGTGGCCTGTTGTACGGGTCAAGCATTCATGTATGTACACTTCTCTTAGTAAATGCACCACATGCACTTGCCCACTTGGTCTCAATACCTCATTTGTACGTCACTCAACAAATACAGCGACAGTGGTGGAGGTTGTTCTAATGTACTCACTACAAAAAGCCAGAAGTGGCAGCGGCATTATTGGCTAAAAAAAACTGTGTAAAATGTTCCACCATAAGTTTATTTTTTGCCAGAGATTTCTTTTTTTATGTCCATTTGGTCCATTTGGTCATGTTTCACTTGAACTATTGGCTGCACTGTCCCATGGTTTCCAGTGGTACTGCTCCATTTCCTCATTATCTGTAAGCTTTCAGAAAACGTGCACAAATACGGACGAAATAAACATGAATGAAGTCTCTGTCCGTATCCTTATCCAGATTTAACGGTGAGCATAAATGAGCCGTCAGAGCATCTGCTAAAGGCCTTAAATGTAAATATTTATATTCTGCTGCGAGATTGTGGACCAACGCGCTTGATAACACTCTAAACCATGATCATGAAAACATCAATGAAGGAAATATCTTTTGAAAGAATGATATACCATGCCTCCATGATACCATGCAGTTCAGTTCCAGAGACTTGTGATGTCTATGTCAAATCGCACTGAAGCTGTCCATGCTGCTTGTGGTGGCCCAACACCTCACTAAGATACTTTCTGTTGATTTATCACCTGTCTGTAAATATATTCTAGTTTTAAATCCTAGAAACAGCACTGATGCTTCCAAAAGGAAGCTAAACCTCTCATGTGTGTTTATATTTCATGGCCTGCCAGTCTCTCAAGTAATAGGCAGCAGACAGAATGGATACAACTTTGCAAGCTGCTCCTCATTAACTCAGAGTTGACCAACTCTCCTTCATCCCATTGAGTCATGGGACGACAGCGCAGAATGGACATCTGGATGAACTCATGGGAGAGAAACTCGGTAGGAAAGAGAATGAGACAGAGAGAGAGAGGAGGGGATGAGTAAGGGTGATTTATAGCTGGTCAGCTGAGGCAGTAGCGGGTGTTTATTTACCCCCTGCAGGACTCCTGCCTGGGCTTGACCAAGCCGAAGCTGATGTCAGCTCTTCCAGCTACTAATGTCTGAGCAATTCTCTCACTGTCGCAGCTCATTCCAGCGCAGTTCTACAGAGATCCTGAGATGTTTCAGGCACTGTTATAGCCAAAGCAGCCAATGTAAGAATAGATGTATAAGGAGCAAAGCTTTGAATCTGGCTCATGTCATCATATGATCTAATGCTGTCTTTCATACAGTCTAATGGTCCTCACACACCCCTGTACAGTATTCACACAGTCTTATGCAGTGTTCACACAGCCACCCAGTCCCATGAAACCTGGTCACTTGGGCCTGTTTACATAGGGCATCAACATGCATCGTATCCGGGTAGTATCTGGATATACCGTGACTGATTCTGTATACACTTGGCATTAAAATGCATCCCTAGTGTGATCAGATGACATGCGATTTTACTTTCCTGCATAAAAAAAACTTCAGTTTCGCTTCTTGTAAACAACAGTTTCTCATCAAAACTGTCCTGCTATGGGAGACAGTTTAGAGCAATGGTAGTGGTTCTACAATGTGGTGGAACAATAGATGCTTCTCAAATTCCTGTAACTGCTCAATCAGAAAAAGGGTCAGGAATATTTAAACTGCAGGGAAACAAACTATGTAATACTGCTCTCATCTACCCATAAATAAGCACGCACAAACACGAGAGAGAGAGAGAGAGAGAGAGAGAGATGGAGATAGAGTAAGAGGACGAGAGAGGCCAAGATCCACAGTATTTATTACTCATATTAACTCATTACTCATTTTTTTCTTTGACAGACCTATTTCCGCTTGCCTGACGGAATCCAATTACATTCCATTCACACTGGTATTAAATGTGGACAAGATTTTGACCACCTTCAAAGGGGGTCTGAGTGCTTCGATTACAGTGTGTCAAAGAGGGTTTTTAAAAATACAAAAATGCAGGTTAATGCCAGGTGTGAAACAGGCCCTTCACTTTAAACAGATACAAATCAGATAGCCACCACTTCAGGAGGTGGTCTGAAGTGGTTAACAAAGTTATAGCAATGGAAACGCATCCGTCTTTCCAAGACCCTCCCAGTGCAAAGGAAACACCAGTAATAATTGCTGTGCACCAAGCAAAGTTGCATATTCCATCCCACACAGCAATCAGACTTCAGTCTGACTAACCAGAGACCCATTCAACTAACAAGTGTAAATGCATGTGGCTAAAATCTTATCAGGATACAATCCAGATACTAGTCAAATAAGGTGGCCAGGTACTAATAGGGTCTTGAAGTCTTATTGCCAAACAGTCCCATACAATCATTACAGTCCTATACAGTCTACATACAGTCCCATACAATACTCAGAGTCCTATACAGTCTACATACATTCCTATACAATACTCACACCGTATTCATACAGTGATACAGTGATGGTGGTTGGTGTGGCGCAACAGATAAAACCACTAGCTGCCAGTGAGCTATTACACCATGTGGGAGACCAGGGTTCGATTCCCAGTCTGGGTGACTAAGCTGTGCTACACCAATAAGAGTCCCTGGGCAAGACTCCTAACACTACATTGGCCCACCTCTGTAATTCCAGTCACCTTGTAAGTCGCTCTGGATAAGAGCGTCAGCTAAATGCCGTAAATGTAAATGTAAATGATACAACCCCATACAATCCTTACACAGTCTTATACAGTCTTCGTACAACCCCATACAGTCTAATACAGTCTTCATACAACCCCATACAGTCCCTATATGGTCTTATACAGTCTTCATACAACCCCATGCAGTCCCTATACAGTCTTATACAGTCATCATATAACCCAATACAGTCCGTATACAGTCAAATACAGTCCCCATATAGTGTCTTATTCCTCATTATGTTCTTTTCTACAATTTCATATAGTTTCAAACTGTCTCTCACAACCTCAAGTATCCATCATGCAGTCTCTTACAATCTCATTAAAACCTCATGCAGTCTCATACAATCCCAGTGCATCTCCCCAGGCAGTTACCACCATGAGACATGCTCCTCCTGCTTTAAGAACCGATGCCAGATGTGCATCAGACACTGACAGGGTAGGACCATGTTTCACTGAAAGGCCTGAAAACTAACACTGTAACTTTGTCCTCCTCATTGCACCCCAGCCTTCCCCCACCCACCCTTCCCCCTGTGCTCACTCTCCAAGCTGGACTGCTACAAGTGTTTGCTCTCCAGCCTCTCCAAACTGTCATGTGCAGTTAATCCTTCAGTCAGTCTTAAACAGAGGGACTTTCTTTGTTGCAGTAAGGCGATGACCTAGAGCAACCCAAGAAAACCGGAAACCCAACTTCACGAAAGAGTAATCATTCTGCGGATTGATGGCTGTAACAGCAAGTCTCTTCCCCTCCAGGCTAATATCCCACAATAGTCTCCTCTTATCTCTTATCTGGCGGATCGGGACGGCTGACCTCCTACCTATCTCCTACCTGACCCCAACATGCTCAACTTCCTTCCCTCTCTGTCCCTCTTACACCCTTTTAGGTGAGTGTCGTGGCAACCCTTGAGTTTAGAAAGCAAACTTAGAGCTTTGTTCAGAAAAGCTATCATGATGGACAAGAACTCATGGATCACTGATCCACATACTGTTAGCCACTTACAGCAGTGACAGGACTCCGCTGTTTGAGGGTGTGTGGAGTTAAGCATGCATTTTGAGACAGACAGAAAAAAGACTGAGCAGACAGGCCAGCCTAAATCCATCCTCACATAAAAGGACTACAATTAAATAATTAAAATGTGGTGAGGTTTAATACTGCTCAACTCCTAAAGCTCCTTAAAGAACTGCAGAGTAACATGAAGCATCTATCAGCACATGACCTGGAATTGTTAGATATTAATCTTCACTTTCCAAAATCATTTTGGTCTAAAATAAAAGTTCAGAATTACACAACAGAAAAACAACAGACGTGAATGAAATGAATCAAAAATACAATTACAGAATCAATAAAAAATAATAATAAAATGTAACTAAGGAAAAAAGCAAACGAAAGTATACTAGTAAAAGTACACACTAATACACTAGAGAGAATGAAGACGGACCCTTTCGGGACTTGACCTGAACGTCTGGGTCCATTGCCTCCATATAAACAGTCTGACAGCGCCATCTGCTGACACAATACAATTACTACAATAAACACATGAGCTGTATTTAATTTATTATTATATTTATTTTATTTTATTTATATTTATTATTTATATTTGTTCTATCTGATATGTATAATAATTGTACAGTATCGGGGGCTTATTAGGATATGTATTAGGCCAATATTATCCTTTTCTGGTGTTTTGTTAAGCACATTTGGTAAATTTCTGCTGGAAACTAAAATATCCAACGGGAACAATTGAGCCAATTTCCTTAAGTCATTATCTTCAGTGTTTCTTTTCATTCTGACAGTGTATTTTATTTTAAATCGATATTGTTTACAGCCAACTGAAATGAGGTGTGTGAATTTTGAAGTAAAGTGAGCGGGTACTCAGGTGTCCAAACCCGCACAACGGAACAGTCTAACTTGTCTACCTCACTACTATACGCAGTTGAAAAGGCACACTTTTTAGTGTGCTTGTTTGCGGTTTGGGACGCGACCCCGTATTTCGTTGTAGTGAGCAGCGTCCCGCCCCCTGGCGCCCTCCAGCGGTCAGTCCTAAATGAAGCGGCTGGGGCCTGGGAGAAGGTGAAGGAAAGATGGCGGCCGGAGCTGAAGCGGACCGTGGTCGCAGCCGCAGCAGGATCAGCTTCGCGGCCGCGCTGGAGGCCACGATGGACCGCCGCTTCCAGGGAGTCTCCAACACAATGGAGTCCATCCAGGGCCTCAGTTCATGGTGCATCGAGAACAAGAAGCACCACATCCTGGTCGTGCGCTACTGGATGAAGTGGCTCAAGAAATGTGAGTGTTTTTCTTTCAATGCTTTGCTCTGCACAGGCTCCGGCCCAGCCTGCCTGTCTGCTGTTTGAGCGCTTATTTCTTCGTGGGAAGCCTGCAGCCATGTGTGCGCAGTTGAAACTCTGTAAGGCTGTGCTGTGGGCACTTTTTCCGCTGTATTCCTCCATGCAGAGGACATGGTGACTCAGTTTGTGTTGGTGTTGCTGGCTAACATGCTGCTGCTGCTGCTGCTGCTGCTGCTGCTGATCATCCAGGCCTGGTTTATCTGGTTTGTGCTTCAGGGAAACATGAAGTCACCGTAACTGTCCCTTAAACATGGTCTGACCTCAATCAGCTGCACATATCAGATCACCAGCTAGTGCTAATGATGAGGGCTGCTGTTGTGGGGGCTGGCTAGTCTGCACAGCGAGTTTAGGAGACAGAGTCTGTGAAGATAGATGAGAACTTTCTGTAGACTGTATCTTCATTTTGGCAGGTTGCTTAAAGCGTTCAGAAGGTGCATCTTCACCAGAACTGGCATCTAAACTAAGCCTGGGTACCCCTCTTAATGTAGGACTGGGGTTGAGCCCATATTGCCACAGGTCTGCCCAGCAGCCTTTACACACCAGAGCTGTATGCACTGAAGTCCAGTTACACGCGCTGTTTTATTACTTTACATTATTTTGCTCAGTGCTTTATGGCATTCTGCATAATTTCAGAATGCACTGTATGACATGGGGCTGTTTGTATGTATATTGTAGTATTATTAGTATTATTATTATTGCAGCTTCACACAAATTGCTAAACATTGTTTAAAGCTGCTTAGTACAAGCACCACAATGCAATCCTTACATATGCATGTATGCATCCATCTACTCGCTATACTGTATGTCCAAATGTTTTGAACACAGCCCTTCTAATAAATGCATTCAGCTACTCCTATTGCTGACATATTGCACACACACACAGCTTGTCTAGTCCCTGTAGAGATTTTTTTGATTATATATTAATATTATATATTATTATTATTATTATATATTTTTTACATTTATTTATTTATACATACATACATACAACATGACTGGAGCAGATAATCATAAACATGAACATAATGCCGGGTGGGGGCTAGAGGGCTATAAAGCCCTCCCCCAGCATTGAGCCCAGCAATCTAGCTGTGTTCTCTGGAAAGATGGTTAGTGCTCCATCCAATTTTGGGATGAGTTTGGGATTAGATGAGGTGGTGATCATCCAACATTCTGACCTCTCTAACACACTTTGATGCTGAATGCAATGAAATCCTCACCACAATTCTCCAAAGTATCTAGTAGAAAGTCTTCTCTGGTCTATACAGATTTTATATACATAAACCTTGATTTTATTTACATGCAGTTGTATGCAAACGTTTGGGCACTTTTGGTGTATATGAGGGTCAAGAGGGTTTCACATAATATTAAATCAGAAGCCTGCAGGTTCTTGCCAATTCACAGCCCTTCTTACTAGGTGAATATACAGTATGTGCGTGGGATTGTTTTTTATATATATATATATATATATATATATATATATATATATATATATATATATATATATATATATATATATATATATAAAAAGTAAAGTAAAGATAAAGGTAAAGGTGCAAGTATATGTCACTGTATAGTGTACAGCGAAATGTGTCCTCCGCATTTAACCCATCTGGTAGTGAACACACACTCACACTCACACACACACACACACACACACACACACACATGTGTTAGGGGCAGTGAGTACACACACACCCAGAGCGGTGGGCAGCCAACTCCAGCGCCCGGGGAGCAGAGAGGGTAAAGGGCCTTGCTCAAGGGCCCAACAGTGGCAGCTTGCCGAGCCCGGGAATCGAACCCACAACCCTGTTATCGACAGCCCGGTGCTCTAACCGCTGAGCCACCACTGCCCCTATATATATATATATATATATATATATGGCTTCACATGACCATGGAATTCTAAATAGTCCACTCTTGCAACATTTGTGGTACATTTTGAAACTGTGAATCATAGTCATATAGTGAAGGTCTATGCAGCCTCCGTCCTCTCAGAGCACTAACAGACAAACCAGTCCCAGCTGAAACACAAACTTTCTCAAACGTCTGAAATGATTGTTAATCGTATAAAAGAAACATTTGTTGCGCGTGTTTATATATCCAGTACCATGCTGTTACTTACAGCTTGTAGGAAGCTTGAAAAACAAATGTCGTGTCCAGAATTCTGATCAGAGTTGTAGATGGTTCAGGGCGGTAGATGAAGCTGTAGTATTGCGAGACCAACGCTGTTGATCAGTACAATTTTCTAGGTGTTGTTTCTGAATGGCTGTTTTAGCAGAACTGAGGTCGCACACTGACACCGTGCACCACAGATCAGCAGACCCACAAATACCACATTCCCCACAATGCCTCACTGAGACTGTCTGTCAGTTGTGCAGCTGTGGGGCTGAATCAGCAGTTGCTAACTGGTCACTAGAGTTTAAAAATTCTACCGTGGAAGTGTTTCTGTGCCACCATTTAAATATTTAGCAGATGTAACTTGGTTCACACTGTTATTAGTGGGTAAGTGCTGTTTCCAGTGGTGAGGGCTATCTGTTCTTATCTGAATGTTGAAGAAAAGTCCAGTAAACTTTTGGCAAAGTTTGTCTCTCAATTCTACCTTATCAGTCTCAGCCTGTTGGCTACTTGCTGCTTGCGTTTGTGAACAACAAGTGCATACTAGGTTTACCACTCATGAGGGCAGCGTTTATTTTTGTGGCAGTCAAGGGGACGAGTGAGTGACTGGTTGAAGTAAGCAGTCTGTGTGTAGGCCTGGACAGCAGGTTTCCTCTGTAGCTGTTTTTCATTTCCAGTTAGAAAATGATCAACTTTTTCTATTTTCTCTTTTTTTTTTTTTTTTTTTTTTCTTTTATAAACTCCAGTTTGATTAGACTTTAAATTTTTGCTTGATAACACATTTATGTATGTTTGCTGTGATATAACATCATTTGAATGTGGTGGCTATTGTTCATCATTATAGTCTCTCACAATTTGGACCAATAGAAATGCTCCAAAACGTGGTATGTTTTTATGTTGACTTCTATTGGAGGTTAAGAAGAGTTTTTATTGTTTTGGGGTTTTTTTTTCTTTCTGTATAGTCACTGTTTTTTTTTTGTTGTTTGTTTGTTTGTTTTTTGTTTTTGTATGACAGCAGTGATAAATAAGCAATGGGGATGGATTTATAGGAATTGTGGGCTGTTGCTAATAACTGAGATTTCCACATATGTCGACACCAATACATAAACATATATAATTTGGAACAAAATCCATCTAGATTAGCCCTGCAGTGACACATAATGCTTAATCTCGAATATAAGTGCAGATGTTTGTGTCAGGCTTGTGTCAGCATGGGTAAGAACTATAACAACTGAAATGCTGGTATGTAGTGCAGTAGTCCAGCACCACCTACACATTACATGACCTCTAGAAAATGACAACCTATAATTGTTTATATATATAAATGTATATAAATGTTTGAGCTATTGATAAATGTAAAGGAGTAATTGGAATAGCAGACGTATGCGTTGATTGAGGGTTTTCCAACTAGTTTTGGGTTCTTCAACTAATCAAGGATTATATGCTACATCATATTCAGTGTTTTCTGTGGATTTTTTATTTTATTTTATTTTTATTTTTTTTGGCAGAAGTGGCATCTAGACAGGCTTCATTAATTTGACAGTGTGCGCCAGATCGAAAGTCATCAAATGTATTAAATTGCATTATTTTGGTGATGTCATTAAAATAGTTTCTTTATTTGTTCTGTTTTTTTTGTTTTTGTTCTTGTATCTGGTCTTGTTCTGGTATACTTTACCAAAAACCTAAAGAAACTGACACATTCCACCTCTCACATTTCTTCATCTAAAAGGAAAGAAATGAACTTAATTAGTATAAACAACTAATGGTACAACTAATGGCCTGCCAAATATTGCTGTCTAACATTAGCCCAGTAAACAGTATAAAGTACCCTTTGTGGGTCTGGTCTGTGTTATAAATGCTGCTTAATTACTCAGTAATGCAAAAGATACTGTCTTTGAATCAGACTCTGTAAAGGCTCACTGCAAGGGCACTGGCTTTGCTCTAAACTCAGTGGAATTAGTTTGGACTGATGTAACTAATATTTCAAACCGATTAGATGAAGCCTCTTCTAGCAGAACAGTGTTGAGGTGACTACATTTTTACGTTACACTTCTGTGTAATACTAATGTTGAGCCAGAAACCCAGACCTGTGTAAGAGAAATGCTAGCACTGAGTCTGAGGAGAGCTGAGCAGGATGGTGATTGGGGCTGCACAGTATATCGTTTCAACATCGCCGTCGCTGTGTGCATGCGCAATATTCACAGACATGCACTGTGAAATTCTGTCAAGCATGTCGTGAGACAAGCGTTTTTGCTGCTTATTCAAAATGTTTTTGTTATTCCAAATTTGTTTGTTTTTATTATTATTTGTTTTTTGTTTTTTTTTACATATTGCAATGTAAATATATTCCTCCAATATTGCATAGCCCTAATGATCACAGATGATCAAATGCTAGATACCATGACTATTTGACAAATTACCTCAAGGACATGATTACCTCAAAAACAAAAATGCAATCGTTTGTTTTATAATAAAATATATGTATAGAGTAAATTTTCTTGACAACATTTGCACGTCCCATTTACATCATCTTTAGCTCACTGAAGATGTTTTCACGAGTGTCGAGTGGCAAATTATGGCTGATCTTAAATACCTGCCCAGAGACACTGTTTAACCTACTGAAAACACATTTAGATTTGGAGTGGTTTCATACAGCACAATTTGTGGTATCATCTCACAAGTTGCGGTCTAGTTTGAAAACGCAAGCCTGCTACAAAACAGGGGGTTATGCAAATGATGTAGTTTGATCTCATATTTTATCTTTTTTGATATTTGAAGCTGAACAATATGTCCAGTGTTTGTTAGCAAAAGAAGTCACATGAAAAATAATGTGGTTGGTTAATGTACATTGTAGGGTGATGTTTCACCTCAACTGTGAAGTGGTCTTACTCCTGTGATTGAGTAAGGTCATGATCTCAGCTCGCTCCATTTGTGGTTAAAACTGTTCTTATAACTTTTGGGCTCTTTTATTTAACTCGTACATCCTTTCTCTCGGACTACAGAGAGTTACAGTACCTCAACACTTTCCCAGAAATGTGTCTCAGATTGCCAGGTGACCTCTAGAAAAGACTTGAGTAGTCCAGTGGAGCTTCTCTTTAAGCATCACAGGTTCTACCTCTCAAATTCTTCACCACATACCTACAAGCCTAAAAGAACCAGAGAGAAAAATTAACTTAATTAGTGTAGGCCTGGTCAGTGTGTTAAATGCTGCTTAATTACATCCCTTAAGTAATGCAAAAAATACTATTCTTGAATCAGACTCAATATCTGAGCCTTTGTCAAGAGCCACTTCCTGCAAGGGCAATGGCTTGGCTTTAAGCTGAGTGCAGTTTGATTGGACTGATGTTTAGATTTGACTAATATTTCAAACTGATTAGGTGAAGCATGTTCCATCAGAACCGAATGTTGGGGTGATGCTGAGATACTGTGTGGTTGGTTAATGTATGCTGTAGGGAGATGTTTAACATCAACTGTGAAACAGTCTTACTCCTGTGAGTAAGGTCTCCTCTCACTGGATTTGTGATTAAAAATTTGTGATTGTTTATTTAACTCGTAAGGCAGGCAGGGCAGAATATATTTGGCCAATATCATCTGTTTTGCTCCAATATTGGATACACGAGGGCATTATCATCATGAGATGTTTGACCAAGTCTGGTATCTTTTTTTTATTATTATTATTTTTATTGCAATATGTATCACCAAGGAGAAAAATGTTGCAGTGTCAGTTTTTTCCTGATATCGTGCAGGCGAAGTTTTTATTTATTTATTTATTTATTTATTTTTTAGACCTATTTCAAAAATTTCATCGATTCATGACACTGTAAAACATATCCTAGTATTAGGAACTCTCATAATCAAGGCAGACATTTGACATCAGACATAGGAAAAATATTAGATTTAAATGTTTTAGCCTTTACGCAAGGTGTTTGGTTTGTTTGGGGTTTTTTTTCTCCTCCTCCTCCTCCAAATGAGGTGAGGTGCAAAATTCATTTGTATGAATTATACAGAAACTGAAATTTCGTCCTTTACCCTAATGTGTCACTTTTTCAGTTTAAAAAAAAAAAAAAAAAAAAAAAAAAAAAGATCTGAGCAGTGAACACACTCTTCGCCTGGCTGGTGGTCAGTCTACAGCATCTATTTCATAGTTCTGTTGTCATCTCCAGGGCCTGGTTGCGTTAGTTGTGTATCAGTTTAAGCAAAGGCTAGTTGTAACGTAAGTGTGCCAAGTTCAGGTTTACACGTTCCTAAATCAAAACGGGTTGCATCACACAACAGCTGCGTCGTATCTGCATAGAAGATACTACCTGCTGAACATTTACACCTACCCCTAAACAGATGTGAGTTGCAACTAAACTTGGAGCTAACAAAATATGGCTTGTTTGGGGCTACATTATTTTCTCCCTGGGTCAGAGCAAACTGTGCTTTTATTACATTGTATTTAACTTTGTTTCAAAAATCTAGGGATGCAGGAAGAAATCTGTGCTGATTGCCGTCTGTGTGACACTGTTTATCACGGTTGTAGACTGCGCATTATCTAGTTAGGACATGCCATATGGATAAGTTGTGCAACCAGATTTAGTGAAAGGATCATTTTAAACGTTAAAATCATTTTAAAGTTAACTAAGGCAAAAGCCCCAAAGCTAACCAGTCACTCTGCTTGTGGTACTGACTGTAAATGTTTGATTAATGTCTAGTTTTTGGCAAAAATTTACAGAAAAAGGAACTTGTTGGGACATTTCCTAAACTGTGGTACTTTTGAGCTGTTAGCTGTGCCCACTGTCCATATATGCTGTTTGTCAGTTGGTGGAATGTGTCGGTTAGGCCTGTCTGAGGCTACAAACCAAGCTGAACATGGTTCATCAGCAGCTTTTTGCTTGGCATTCTGAATCATTCCCTTGGCCTCATGTAGTGTTTATCAAGTTCAAGTAAGGTCACAGATGAACCATGGTACTAGTCTGGGCTGTCCAGGGCAGGAGAGCAAGGGTAATGTACAGTTTTTCTTTCTTATTAACGTTAAAGAATAGCAATGATGTGATGCCTCTTATTTCTGTCCCATGATCAATACCGAAATCTTGAGTATGCTTTTGTTTTGTGTGAGAATTACATTACTGTAATGTAAAAATACCATGTGCACGGCATGAAATATTGCTGCAGGTAGATATCCTGCCTCTACAAGAAGCCATCTAATACGTTTGACATTCAAATTCCTATCCTTTATTACTTGACAAATAAAAATTACAGATTAGATGGTAAATCTCAGTATATTACAAACGCATCTTTTTTTCCTGAACTAAATTGGGGGAAAAAAGTTAGAAATCGCAAGTTATCATTGTGCTAATTTCATTGTGTGAAGAATCAAAATAGTATCCAGTGTACTGTGTTTTGTGGCATCAGCCTTCAAAAAATATTAAATATTAATGTGCTCCTGAGTAACCACACTGACAATCGAGCTGTTTAATTTGACACTAATAGGGTTGGGTGGTATGCACTTTTTTCGCACCATCACATCGTCTCATTTATTACTGCTGTATACAGTATTACCGGGGACAGGGATTAGCGCAAATTGCAGAAGTTCCGCAGATGGTTCTATGTTTACGTGGCTTCCGAACAATCTCATCTCCTGCGTTGATTTAAAACCGAAACACAATCATATACAAAGTTCGGTTTACTCACAGGGTCGGAGACCAAGTGCACAGTTTCAGTCAGTAAGTGTTAAACCTTCAGTCTGACAACAGCTGTAGATGTTAAACTACTCAATCTGAATCAGGAGAGAGAAGCTGGTTGGCCTTAACTTCGTTAACAGGATAAGTCTGCTCACCACAGATCAAATTCAAGTCTGGCTACTGAAACCCCGCAATGTTTAGATGATAATGAATCACAGACTCTGTTCCAGCTTACTGACGCTCACATCATGCATTTATTCAGCACCTGCTGCACTTCATCTAATCAAACTAGCCTTATTACACAGTTTGCAATGAAACCTGCAGCTTATCAGTGTTTATTAAGCACTAACAGTATCCTCTATGTTAAGAAAAGCATATTGTGCATCCCTATAACACCAATTTATCACAATACGATAAACTATTGTCCTATTGCCCAGCCCTAATGTAATATGTCACACTTTTGCTGTTTACCCATCTGGCACCAAAGCAGCAGTATCAGTAGCTACCTTTATAGGCTTAAGCCTTTCACCTGAGCATGAGAGTGGAGATTTAAATGTACATGTATATCGGTAAACGGTAAACGAAGAATCTCTATTATTTTTCTTTTTCTCACCCTTCAAGATGCAGCAGAGGATGCTCATTGAAATTGCCACTGCAAGAAAAAGCTTGTGTGACAAATATTGTAAATTGGAAATCCTTTTCCATTCCATTTTTCCAATCAATTTTTCCTCTTCCTCCCTGTACAGCGGATCCCAGTCACAGGCTGAACCTCTTCTACCTCGCTAATGATGTCATTCAGAACTGCAAGAGGAAGAACGCAATCGTATACCGCAGCGCTTTCGCTGACGTCCTACCAGATGCCGCCCTGCTGGTCAGGTTAGCACTTTGTGTGTGTGTGTGTGTGTGTGTGTGTGTGTGTGTGTGTGTGTGTGTGTGTGTGTGTGTGTGTGTGTGTGTGTGTGTGTGTGCGCGTGTTATGACTGCACAGTATGTTGTTTGCTAATCATATTTTTCATTCTTTATAATACAGTTACTACAGAAATATGCTAATGTCCCTCTAACCAGTAACTGAATGTTATTTGAGTATCCTGACCAATCACAGATAATGTTGAATTAAAAAAGGTGTTCACATGAGCCAGCAAAATAAATTTGGTCACTATTATGCAAAGCAGTCTGTAACATCAAGGATTAGTGGGTTTTGTTGTTGTTTTTGGTTTGTTTTGTTTTTTTGTATTTGCAATATGCAGCATAAATATAAAAATTTAATTACACTCTGTGTGTGGGCCGCACACCTGGCATTTGGATGATTCTTTAAGTGTATGAGTGGAGAAAGGTCTGGCACTCTCTTGCTAATCCAGTATCCAACCAAACAGGCGTCTTTCAAAGTTTCCAAAATCCTCAAAAGGCAGGCCGTTGAAAATGCATCTTTTAAATCTGGTAATCTTGATGTTAATGTGGTTGTTGTGACATCCAGCTCTGCCCTTGGTCAGTATATGCCCCAAAAACACTGATCTGTCCAACTTTTACAATACATTTGTCAATTTTTTAATGCTAAAACTGAGAAGGACAGTTTGTACCTACACACATACCTGCATTTCATAAGATTCTGCTGTTGCAGATGTCATATTTGTGATTTTACAAATGCTTTTTGAGTGCTACTAGCGCCTCCTTGTGGCAAATGTTCAGACTGCTGACCCGTGGATACCCTGATCATCATCATCATTCAAACTAAGCAAGACTCTCAACACTAATTTGAATAGATTTACATTTTAATCAAGTCTGTTTTAAGTGTCATCCTTTCCGTGTTTCTTTTTCTGCTTTGTCTGTAGGGATGCTAAAGTGCGCAAGTCAGTGGAGAGAATATTCAACATCTGGCAGGAGAGGACTGTTTATCCAGAAGAACTGATCACCGAGCTGAAGGCCACTCTACAGAAAAAAGATCAGCCACCACCACCTTCTGGTAACTGCATACTCTATAGTTCGGAAAGGACTGCTACAGCATTCTTGTTGATTTTAAGACTCTTGACAAATTGTAATGATTAACAGTCGAGTAGTTCCTAAGGGTGTATGATTTTTCTGGAAATCATACCAATTATTTTCAGTAGAGATATCCCACTGATTAAAAGTGATTTTGAGGAGAACAGTGATTATCACAACAGCAGTGTAGAAGTTGTGTTTATAGTTGAACTGATTACACAAGTGACACAAGGTTTATTAGAAATGGCTTGTGTATTCATTCTTTCCTTCTCACAGTTAACCCCAAAACTGCCCTCAAGTCGAAGATCGTGGCAGAGTTTGCGGTAAGTTTTTTTTATTTTTTTTTTTTTATTTATTTATTTTTTTTATTTTTTTTTTTTTTGATACCTAAGACCCAGAAAGCTGAATATTTTTCCTCTTCATATTATTTCTCATCAATTAATGTTGTCTCTACCCCCCCCCCCTTTTCCAGCCGCATGTATTAATTGAGAGCTTGGCCGCTTATAAGCGCTCTATGGAAGAGAGTGAGCTAAGAGAGAAGCAGCTGACTGCTCTCAGAGTAGATGTCTGCAGCACAGAGGCCCTTAAGAGGCTCAAAGGTGACTTGGAACTTTTCTGCTATGCATGTGGGAGTTTTGTTAATGAAAAATGCTGTGTTCTTCATTTATCTCTTTGCTTCTTCTTCTGTGTCTCTATAGATAAAGCAGGAGGAAATAAGTTTTCGAAAGACTTTGAGGAGGGCAGCTTGAAGCTGCAAGAGTTTGTAAAGTTTCTGGAGGGGCAGATGCAAGCAGGACCCCCTCTATTGGAAGCCCTGGGGAATGCAGAAGTTTTCTATGAAATGCAGTACAAAGAGGTCAAGATTGTTGCCAATGTAAGTCAGCTTTGTTTATGTCTAATGTTTTAGAAACAACCATAGAAACAATGAATTGGAGTATTTGTCAGGTTAAATGCAAAAAAACATGTTACTGAGTAGCCAAGAAGGTATAAGATGGCTTGATTTCCTGTTCCTTCCTGGTTTTCCATTCCTCCCTGTTAAAGGCTTCTAATTCTATGAGATTTTTGTGGAGTCTTGCAGGAACTAAGTATCCAGATTTTCAATGACCTTTAGGTCACATTTTCTCTAAAATGTTTTGTGGGCTTTCAGGCCTCAACTGTTCCTGTTAACTACCATTTCATATTCTTTCTCTGCCTCCGTTCAGGCGTACAAAACTTTTGCTAATCGAGTGTCCGGCCTAAAGCGTAAACTGGATGCTCTGAAGACCACGCTACCAGACATGGAGGACTCACCCATTCCCTCGCCATCTGAGGATGCTCCCTCACCCACTGGCTCGGAGTCTCCCTTCCATGCGCTGGGGGCAAGAGCGGGCCAGGCCACCGCGGACCGAGAGGGAGTGAGAGCAGGAGACCAGAAGGACAATCGGGATGTGGAGGACATGGACCTGTCTGAGGAGGAGGAGAACTTCACAAACCCTGGCATCATAGGTGAGAACAGGACCATGTGATGGAGTCCACCTTTTTGTTTTGTTTGTTTGTTTTGTTTTATTAACCTGGAATTTTCTTAGAATCTGAGCAAATCGCAGTAATTTTCTCCTTTGGGCAGTCAATTATTATAGTTCCAATGTTCCATTTAGTATAATTGCAATAATTCAGCACAGAAATACGGTTCAAATATTTCCTGAATCTGTAGAGCCTACCCTTTCCATTGTATATTATTGCCATATCTTATGTGACCCACACATGCGAAATTGTCCAATGGGCACTCCACTCATTGTCCAATGAACCTTGTCTTCTGCCTCTTGTTGTATTTTATGCATACGCCCAACTACTTTTCTGAAGCTTAGACCCCAGAGGGTTAAAGGCACAAGTCAGAATAAGCATGGCATCTTTCAAGGGAGCAGGAGCTGGTCTTTAAGAGTGGCAGAATTCGTACCATAACACTGTTAATGTTTTTAGTCTTTTTATTCTTAATCATTTATTATGCACACAACTAGCACTAATCCGGTATTGCAGTTCTGCTGTGCAAATTACTATTTGGAGGCAATTAGACAGAGTAAAGAGTGTATGTGTTTAATTTATATATACCTGACAGAGTTGGTTGTTTTATCATAAATTAGAAAAAAAAAAAGTAAAACATATGTAATGCCTGAATCATTTGTACCAGACGTTATCCTGTCGGCCCCCTAGTACAACGTCCAGGTAATGTCCTAGTGAGCCGGTGTATGAGTAAGTTTTGTCCAGAGAGTTCACAGTGAGCGTGCTACAGAAGTCTTTGGCTTAATGCAAGATGTGTGACTGGGGAACTGTAGAAAATGTCTCTCTTAACCGTTTTAGTTTTCGCTTCTCTTTCAGTCGAAGAAAAAAAAGAAAAGACCTCTCCAGTGGCTGCTTCCAAGACTGCCAACGCAACAGCTGCCCAATCTCCTCACGTCACAGCGGCCCCAGCTTTAGCCCCTCCTACGAAGGTGGTGTCTGAGCCTGCATCCAGTCAGATGCCACCAGCGTCTCCGGCCCCTACCCCTACCACACCTGTCCCTGCAAGCCATGCCGCTTTGCAGATGAATTTGGCAAATGTGGATCTAGGCAAGATCAGCTCCATTCTCAGCAGCATCACTAATGTGATGAAGAGCACAGGTGAACCTTTTTCAATGCTAGCAACAGGGCTATATTTCTTACTGAGAAGATTCTACAGACATCCAGAATCTCTCTGATTTATTTCAGTAATAAAACATTAAATTGATAGTTTGGCAAAATGTATTTACTATATATCCAAATATAGTTTCACATATTTTATTTTTTTATATACTTGTTTTTCTCCACAGGTGTAAGCCCTGTGTCCCGCCCTTCGCCTGGAACACCCACTACACCATCTAGCCACACCCCTTCAAAAGCTCCTCTTGCTGCTCCCAGTGGAACTTCTACATCCAATCCACTGGCCAGTATTCTGTCCAGAGTGGACATTTCACCTGAGGGCATACTCAGTGCCCTCACCAAAACGCAGGCAAACAGCCCACGTCTACAAGGTATGAACACACACCTCTCTCATATTGATTGTAACAGTTTAACAGATTCTTCTGTTTCTTTTTTTGCCTTTGTCTCTCTTATATATATATATATATATATATCTGTTTCTGTCTCTCAGGCTTGTCCTCTCTGCTCTCATCTGCTCGTGCCGGCTCTCTCAGTTCACAGAATCCCACTCCTCCTTCCTCCACCCCAACATCCTCAACCATCACCACAGCGACAGTTACTACGACCTCGAGCACCCCTAAGACTCCAAAGCCTCCTTGCAACAACCTAAAGCGTGACCTGGAACGTGAGCGAGGCGTAGAGTGGGACAGGGTAAAAGCGAGAGACAGGGAGAAGGAGAAGGAGAAGGACAAGGAGAGGGACAGGCGAGAGAGGGAAAGGGAGCGGGAGAGAGAGCGGGAGGTGGCCACTATGCCCAGCCTGGAGTCCAAGATCAACAGCTTCCTGCAGGGAAACCCTGGGTTCAGCGCCCTGGGCCTGGATGACGGGGTCAGTAACAGCCCCCTCTTGGTAGGCGGAGACAATGCGGACGGCACCCCGGTGCGGGATGAAAGTGGTAGCACCCCAACCCAGGACGAGATCATGGACACCCCCTGTGTCCCTAACGACCAGAAACCAGGCTGTTCCGGGGCTCTTTCACCTACGGCATACCATAGTGACCCCTGGGACGCTGTGATCACACCAAGAGAGGATGAGCGAAAGGATAGGGACTACCGCACCCCTGCCTCGTCCTCCTCAACTTCAAGGCCACAGGCCTTCAGTCCCAGCGGGAAAAACGCAGGCAGGAGCACAGTGAAACTCAAAGAGCTGGATGGCATGAAAAGAAAAGCTGGGGGATCCACAGGCTCGGCCTCTTCTGTGCAAGATTTGGGCGGAAAGGCAATTAAGATGGAGGGATCTGGAGGGAAGAGTATTTCTTTGCGCAGACCTAGTGGTGGGTCTCAGAACGGAGGCAAGGAGAAGGAAGAGAAAGGGAAGAAAGGAGGGAAGAAGGAGGAAGACCGTGAGCACTACCATCACATTGAGACTGTGGTTACCACTGCGACCAGCAGCAATGAAGGCACGCCTATAGAAGCACTGGGCTATAGCAACCGCATCCAGACAGTGGAGAGCATTCGCGTGATTGGCCGAGGACCTCGGAGGGCGAGTGGAGCTGCAACCAGAGCAGGCGGAGCCTGGTATGAAGAGGAGGAGTTTATGGATGCCCCGCCCCCATCGCATCCTGGCAACCATGCCACTGAGAGCTCAGAGGAGCTGGGCTTGGCGCCACCTCCTGCTCGTCTAGTGCCCCAGGGGCAATACCCCCCACTTCCCTACACCACTGAGGACTCTGCCCATCCTGTGCACACTCACACTATGCCCCAACACCATCCACCTTCTCCCTTTTTCCCCACCCTTCCAGTTCCACCCATCCCTCAGCCCCCACTCCCTTCAGTTGCTCCACCCACAACAGCCCCACCCTTGCCCCAGCCCCCACTGGCCCCCAGAGACTTTCCTCTCTCCCCCACCTCTGCAGTTATGGTAGGAGGTGTCTTGGTGCCTATTGATCGTGTCCTCCCACACCCGCCTGCCAACCTGCGCCCAGAAGGGGGTGGGGCTGGCACTGGCACCTCCACCAGGGGTAAGTCTTTGCCCTTGCGACCTGGCACACTTAAAGAGCAGTTTATCCCTCACCATGCCCCTCCTCTCCACCGCCCTGGTGCCCCAGGCATACCCCCACCCCTTTTGGGCCGAGGGCGAGAGGGCCCACCGTCACCTTCCACCCCAAGTACTCCCACCACACCCTCTCCATCCGGAGACCCACGACCCCTCCTGCCCTCCCCGAATTGTCTACCTGCCCCACCTGGAGCCCAACGAGCTCGTCGCCCCCCTTCCCCACATGGCCTCCTTCGCCCACCCCACCACGCGCCCCCCACCTCCCCAATGTCCCAGAGGCCCTTGTCCCGAGGAGGCCTTCCACTTCCCTTGCCTCTCCCACCCCCTTCCCTCTCACGAGAGCCACTGCTGCCTGGAATGAAACGACCTGGTCCTGCCTTTCGAGGAGGATCGCTGCACCCCCCCAAGCGACCCTTCATGCCCCCACGTTATTAGGCTTAGGTAGAATAAAGGTCCGCCTGAAGTTTCGTTTCATGCTGCGGTCTGGTGTAGGAAGGGTTGGCGCCAGACTCCAGGCCATAATTAAAGTCTAAACACACACTCACTGATGCCCCCTCAACCTTCAACCCTGCTCACCCACAGCCAGCAACGTTCACTTGCGTTTAGACTAAGAGATGATGACGGTGATGAACTAGGAGGGAAAGGAAGACGACGCAACAAAGACGAACGAAATAAGAGAGAGAAAGAGAAAGCCAAAAGGTGGTTATTCAGTTCAGTTCCAATTTTTTTGGGATGGAGTAGCACGAATGAAGGAGTGTGTGTGTGTGTGTGCGCGTGTGCGTGTGTATATAGGTGGGTGTGTGTGTGTGTGTGCAAAAACAAGTTTTCTCAGTTACTTAGAGCTGTAATTATAAATGTAAATAGGAACTTTAGCTCTTTCCTTCTTGTAACTATTACTGCTCTTTCCCACTGTGTATGGCTTCTGCTTTCCTACAGCTCTGATTGAGGGGAAAACAAGCCTTTCTGCTCTCTAAGCCCTGTCACTCTCTTTCTGTACACATACACACACACACTCACTCACTCAACAGACCAGTTCATCTCTGCTTCAACTTTAAACTGAATTCAAAATTAACCTTAGACTTAGCTTCGGCCATCCACGGTCGTTCGTAACGCCGCTTGCCCTTCTTCAAGCTTGAAGGCTGTGGTACAGAAATAAGCTAGCAGAGCAAAGCAGAGCGACTCAAGCCTCAGAATGGATTTCCTAGTGCTTTCTTCCTTCAAGTTTCTGTTGTTCAGTTTTGAACCAAGCTCTCACGTGTATTGTTGCTAATAAAAGCCCTGCGCTGAGAACCAAGAATGATGGGGGCTAGCATTTCTTTACCATTGCGATGACGACAGTGTTTCACATTTTTAGTTTTGGTGTGCTTTTGCTTTTTTTCAGTAGAAGTGTGAATACAGAATGTGTAACTTTAGTAAAACTAAAGAAACAAAAAGAACCTGTTCTGTTTTCTGATCTTGATCCTTGATCCTTTTTTCATGTTTTGTCCTTTTGTTCATCATTTGTTCTGAGTTTGTAGGTTAAGGCAGGCACTGTCTTGTGGCCTCTAAAGGAGCTACACGTAATATTAAACTTGGTTACCAGTCAGCGTGATTGCCCGCTATTTTTGGGTCACACATCTGGGACAACTGTATAATTCGGCTTAAACTAAATATCTGGAAATGCTTTAGAGTGTATTTCTGTTGTAAAGGTAATCATGCCAAATTTCAGTGTAATTAAAAAGCAAATCCTGCAAGTAGCTCCTTTAAGGCCATGTGTATGTTCCGTCACTATCCTGGAAAGCTGATCCTGGAGAATGCCAATGAAGAGGCACTGATGCCTTTCACTTACACTTTGCATTTTTTGTATCTTCTTTTCCTATTTTACCCCCCCCACCCCCCTTAACCACATACATTTATTTAAATCTTCAGTTTGCATAGTTCTGAGGTCATCAAGGTGACTCTTTAAGTTCTCCAGAAACGTTTTCTAAGTGTACAAATGTGTATATCGCAGCTTCCAGCAACATCTCCTACACAACCTGCCCTGCGGAGGTTGGCTGGATAGGATTTGTGTGTTTTAGACAGTCCGAATGACATTCAAAAGTGTTATTCTGTTAGATCTGAGTGTAAGATATTAGCTAGTGTTTTGCTAAGTGCAAGCTAATACCGGTGTTTTTCAACCCCTGTTACTGGTTTCAACAGCGTGAACTGGGTCAGAATGTTACCAGGCCTGTAAACCTGTACAATCTTGCATGTATCAATAGTGAAACCAACTGATGTGATTTCTTTCTTTTCTTTCTTTTTTTCCCCTTTTTTCTCTGAATGCTGAAATGTTGAATCTTTGAGGAGTATATGGTGTCTTCTTTTATCCTAATGTGCATTCACATTCAGAAAGGTGGTTCCTTACATACCTCCTATCTCTCATTAAGGGACGGGTGTCAATCCATCATTTTGTTCGACTCACACATTCACCACTCCTGGCACAAGTGTGAATTTTGACACTGCAGCAAAAAAACACAGTTCTTTATTCTCAGATGGAGATTTCCTGCATCACAAGGCAAATGCAGGTGTATGTTTAAAAAAACATTGTCTGAAATCCTCTGTTAGGATCACTGCTTAATCAGCTGTAGTTCTAGTCTGGATGCATTTGACACTTAGATTTACTGAGTACAAGGTACTACTGATTTTATATTAACCTACAACCATTTCTGGGAATGGTTAATCTTTTTGATTTGTATTGTTTGTTTATTTATTTATTTTTGTTTATTTTTGTGGGTATTTTCCCCCCCTGCTATTCCTTATCCAAAGGCTGTACAATATCTGGAACATTAACTAATGACACCTTCTAGACTGTCTGTGAATACAAAAGAACTGTTCATCACTCACCTCTTTAGACTGTTCTAGACCCCAAAATACCTCCACACCCAAAACGGTACCTAGAGTTAATGTGTCAACATCTTTGCGTGTTCCAACAGCTCTAGTGCTGCTGTCCACTTGACCCTAGTGATCTTCCTGGATCATTGAAGTCTTTGGGAGCACCAAAACACAGACCAGTACAGTGCAGGAGGGCTACAGCAAAGGGGTGGATTCTCCAACCATTGTATGATCTGGCCCTGACAGTTCATCCAAGACTCACATTTGGTTTTAAGACTGTGGTGGAAACTAAAGCACAATCTGAGTTCAGATCTGGCTGACTCTTTAAGTGCACTACTGCAGTGTAAATGTGAGACATCTGCTTATTTGACACCCTCTGCCAAGGCATGCTGGTATAGCTGCCTCTTAATCCCCTATACCTTCAACTGGAGACGTGCTACTTCTGAAGGTTTTCCAAAAGAATGCTTTTGTTTTATTTCTTTATTTTTTTAAGACACGAATGCCTGCCAATATTGCTGAATTCTGAATGGCTACTTGATGTCTCTGAAAGGCCTAAGCTCCAAGCTGGGGCTGGCAAAGCAGAGTCTAACTCGACACCATGTTTAGCAACAAAGCCACGATTGGGCTCACAAAGGTCACGTGCTACTTCTGGACAATGCCATTGCCAAAGCCTCCTTTATATACATTCAGGTAGGCTTCACTGCTGCTGTAGCATTAGTGAGCAAGTGTGTTGGGCCTGTAAAAGTGAAGGTTTTTGTCTGACATGCTAAATTTCCACAATATGATGCACTGGATAAAGGATCTTTTAAAATGTGACCACGGCTAGAATAGATGTTAGAGTGGATTATGATAAAACAACTGAAATCGACATACTGGCTTTGGTCTGAGCTCATTGCAGGCTCTCAGTTAGAGGAAATGTAGCTAATGCTACTGTCCATCTACACAGCAACTCCTTTTTTTGTGTGGTCGGTTGCCCAGATCCACGTTAAGCCTAAATTGAGACTAAATAGGAGTTTTAAAAGTGATGCACACGGTCCTTATTGCAGTTTCGGTTTAATCCATGTAAGAAAAAAATAGACCTTAAACATTGATCTAACTGCTGATCTGCTTTTTTTTTTTTTTACCTTCAGCATGACTCCCGAGGTCTGAGATGGGGGAAACGACGCTTTTAATTTTTTTATATATTTTTTGCATTTCGTTTCCTTAATATTTTTGCGCGATTTCCATTATTTACGGCACCGTTTTCAGATGGTGTGTAAGTGTAAGCGTGCACAGGTCGATCCAGACCGTTTACTCCTCAGCGGTTG